>NC_137674.1:8114681-8479681 GCF_963989245.1 Nansenia antarctica
CAAATGCATGTTAAGCACCTTTTTGCAAATCAGTTCTACATAAGACACACACATCTATTGAGTACGTGTTGACAAGCTAAACTGAATTATGTCTTTACAGCATATAACTCTCATCCTCAACATTTCAACTAACAATCAGTCTGTAATCACAATAATGAAATAGGTAATCAGTACCACAACATGTGGCTGGCAGACAGGAGGAAATAGATTACTGTAAATGTCTTTGTTGGTGTTTTTGTTTTCTACAGTAATACATTTTTGTTGAATATTCCAAAACAATTTGATTGACATTTATAGTTAAACAATCATAATATATTAATATTATTCTCTGCGTGGTACTACAGTTCTGTAAATGAATCCAATGTTTTTCTGCTGAGTTTCTACTGTTTTTCACCATTGTTTTCAAATGAAAGTCATCCAGTCTGCAATGCATATTAGTGGTTAAAGTTACTATTTACTGTGTTATTATTAAATTAATTGAACTTATCATTAGATGAAAATGATACTGTTTTGGTGCACTGATTTGCTTTTGTGAAATGTATTCAACTTTTGAGAGTTATAGTGCATTATAATGCAAGTAAATGTGGTGTTTTGCCAAACGTGAACTGTTTAGGAGAATGTGTCAACTGTTTTGAAAGGTGAAATACTCTTTCAATAAACATGCCCAAGCAATCGAGAAAAACTGTAATGAAGGAAGGGTTCTAGCCTGTCTCATCAGTCAGAATACTAGATGATTCTGAATCATTTACATCTCTGGGAGACTCTGTGGCAGCAACACTAATAAAAATGTCACAAACAATACATTCCACCTCAGCTGCAAACGTTTTCCTAAACTCTCAATCAAGATGGCCAAATAGTAGTTCCCCACATATTGCTTTCTGTCCTCAATCCATACATGTCCGATTGAGAAGAAAACAGAGTTTGTGTTATCTGCATATTGATCAGGGGAACTATATGTAAACAGATACATTTCGCATGACAGAACATCAATTAGATCTCTCTCTACAGGTACCTCCTCTGAGCCTGGGGTTTACTATACCAGCCAGAAATGATGACCATACTAACTGTTATAAACAGCATTACTGGCCTCAGGAGCTCAGCTCAGAGACATGGAGAGACACTTAGGAATATGACACAGCCACTTGTGTTTGAAATCAGGCGTTCTCACTTTCTAATGAACATTCCTCTTTGGAGAGGAATTAATTGACTGGACCCTCAGAGAGATAGTTTTTTTGTTGTTGTGTTTATTGGTAATTAAAATGTACAAAGCACAAATAAGGCGATGAGCAACGGGAGTAGAGAGTAAGGGAGATGTTTTTTTCTCCTTGAGTCCTGAGGGGTTTAAGCATATAATTCGAGAGGTGGGTTTGTTTATGTTTTTGGGAACACTAACATGGTGATGCTAAAGATAGCAGAAGCAGACACTGTGAATGTGAACTATCATCAGCACCCCGCTTACAGTTTACCCATGTGACTTAGAATCGAACATCACAGATCTCTCGAATTTCTGATGATTTAGTTGACATTGCCCTGAGAATTCTCACTTTGGTATAACATGTTTTCCATGCTGCAACCATTGAGAAATCCAGCCTCATTTGAACCAAGCTTGTTGTGTTTATTGGTAAGCTTTCCAGTACCATGAGTGTGGCATGCTGTGTGTCATTATACATTGCTTACAAAATATATTGCCAAGAAAACACCTACTTGTTTGCCTTGTATATTAATATATGACTATATAGTATTTTCAAAACCATAATTGTACAGTATGTGAGTTCCTCCAGTTGAAAGCCCACTCTTGTTGAAATTCTCTTTAATGTGAAGTTAATCTCACCAGTTAGTTTTTTAAAAGATGCCCTGTGCTGAAATTGCAGTCTTAATTACCCATAAAACAACCTCTTAAGCTCCTCTTGCAATATGCTGGGATGCCCATGGGACATCAACAAATGAGAAATTAATGAAAATGCAATGGGCTGTGTTCTAACCCCTGGATGAGTTGGTGGAGATGTGTGCCTCACCAGCAAAGCTCTCCATACTGTCTGTATGAAAGAGCAACAGATCACATACTCCCTGCACCAGGATTCAGATCTTCCTCTATGTCATTCCTTGAGAATATACAGCTGCATTTAGTTTTTGAGAAATAAAATCAGGATTAGCTGCTTTTCACCCCTGAGTCATCGTGCTTCAATGCCATTACCAATCATTGTGACATTCCCAAATTGACTTAACCTGCTTTGATGGTTAGTTAAATGACAGCTGGGTGATTGATGCACATAGCTAATGAAATCAAGTCATTGATTTATCCTCTAAAATGTGACAGTTATGGCGATGTTGTCATTGTTTATTTCCCTGCTAGCAGTTAATCCTACTTGAATACCCCATCATGTAGGGAAGCACTTTTATTGAGAATGAAGAGGATTGTACTGCCAATCAGTTGCCTATATGTTGTACAGTATGATGATTTCTGTCTTGTGGCCTTTTTCCTCTGTCTGTACATCGACCTCCCCTGATGTTGACTTGAATGCCAGCCTCAGCCTCAACAAGCTGACGTGGCCACGTGTACATGAGTCCTTCTCCTACTATGGCCTAACAGTTAGTTGTTAAAGGTCTGGCCAACAGTGCATGGAACAAACTGCCTTGAAACTAGACCACTTCAAGGTCAAAATGTGCAGCAAGAGATACCTGTCATTTACCACATGGCCTGGCCTATACACCACCCTCCAATTCTCAGTTCCTTACCATGGAGCTGGCTTGACATTACAGTGTCCCTCTTCCGCCAAACTGTCTCGACGCGGCACTACCTCTCATTGAGAGCCCAAAATCTTTTTGGCCACTGCCAACACATGCAGAGGTATAATCTTGGCTACATCTGTCCACTTGGCAGGCTCTAATTTATGTGAGGTTTGGAGAACCATGTAGTGGATGCTTTGAAATGTCCCACACCCTGTGACCTCAACTCTGATCCCCAGAACACCATTGTAATTTTGTTTTACTTTATTTTGTTTTTTATCAGACTCGATTCATCTACTGAGGGAGGGTGGGGACGGGGAGAAGAAGGGAGGGGGGATTCTGTCCTGGTTTTTGTTGTTAGATTTTACTTTTAACCATATATTTTCTTGCAGTTTTCTTCAGTTAGCAAATAGTTTTCTTAAAATAGTCCTAGTTGACCTGAAAGTCTCTGAATCCAATCCTTCTGAAAGTATATTTTTTCCAAAAAATAACAACAAAATCATGCACGCCCACACACACACACACACACACACACACACACACACACACACACACACACACACACACACAGACTAATAATAATAATAATAATAATACATACAATAATACATTTCTATGAAACATGGATACATACAATCATCAAGATTTCCATTTAATTACATATATAATGATATTGTGAAAGCAAACAGGATTTGTTTGGCCAAGGCTGCCATTCAGGGTCAACAAGGTGGACAACATGACACCTTGCTGTGTGTACTGTAGCTGACAGGGAAAGTGTTCACATTCTAGTTTTGTTAGGTTGGCATTAGCTAATGCATGAATGCCTAGATATTAGCCTGCAAAGTTCTTAGTTGCGATTACCTTATGCTCCAAACATTCTTATGGTATAATGACACTGCTCTGTGTAATGAGAAAATTGGTGATGGGTGAGAATTACTGTTTGTTTTGAAGATAGGAAATTGTGTTTGCCTGCAAAATACAAAATGCAAATGTAATCAATCTTTTCAGGGGGTGTCCTGGTTTTCAATTACTTTTCAACAGAGGAAAGATAGGTGTATCTGTATCTTCTAGCAGTTTCTAAATCTGAATGCATAATTTACTGGAACACCTGTGAACCATGCAAAGTGTGAATTAAATCATAGGGAGCTATCAAATTCACTCCTCCTGGAATCCCGTCCTGGTGACAAACAAAGAGCTTGAAGTGGTAATGTTTGTGTATCAAATGGTTCACATCAGTATCATGTGTTCATATGCTTTATATTGTATTTACTCACAGATGATACTGCTGGGGAGTTGCCATGGAATCTCAAATTATTCAAATAGGAGATCCCTTTCCTACGAAATCATATCCACAGTCAAGTCAACTCTCCTTTTCTTACTCACTTCACCCTCCCTCTGGGCACTGGTGTTCATGATCATGCCAGAGGAAGGTACTCTCCTTGGAAGTGTTATGGGTCAAATGTAGATCCATATTCACCACCCTACAGTCCAGTATGTTGATTTGAGCTTTAAATGAGTGCTAAATAGCCATGGTAAATCAGGAGCGATCAAGGAAATCACACACACAGACAAAAGGAATGACAAAGAATCTTCAATGAGTGCTGTTTCGGTCCAAATAAAGCTGTTTTTAAGGCTGAGCCCCAGCCTTTGCATACCTATTTTATGTTGTGTTTGTTTACTTAGGATATGCACATATTTGCCGCTATAAGAACATAGTCTATTTACATTTTCTAATTTTCCGTGTGGCCAGAGAGGGCAGCAAACCACCAAACTTGCTTCACCTTAAGCCTGTTGGCATTCCCCAAAGGCATTCACTTAATTGCTGATAGTTCCTGACTTCAGGAAGAGTAGTCCAGTGCAATGGAATAACCTTCCCAGCCCTCCAGATGGTTCCCTCTCTCTCACTGACTATTTCATCAAATACTAGAGAAATGGTGTACTGGAGCAACATGGCAATGTAATCAAACATCTTACACTGGTGTCTGGACAGTAACATCAATTCTGTTTCTCCCTATGGCAGAGTGGCACAGAAAAGTGCCTATGCCTACAGTAGTGGTAATAAAGCACACTGTAGCCTACTGAGAAGTGAGAGTAAAACAGCATTACACTAGTTCAAACATTATCAATGGTAAATATTATTTTCAGTTCAGCATGATTGGGTCATTTCACATGAAGAGGTCAGTAGTGTCTGAAAGAAAACAAAGTTTAACATGTAATACCATTACACTTAATTGGAAATGGGGACAAAATACCTTATCTTTGGGGTTGAATCTAAAAACAACTATAATGCAGCCTCATGTAACAGTTTTTGTGTAGTTTTGTGCAGTTGAAAAGCTTAGACATAGACTACTGACAACACTCTCATAGCGTCCTGGCTGTTAATTATAAAAAAATATAGCAAAATGCGTTTCACATTTCCATGTTACATTGTAGTTTTCGGAGTGCCATAGCAAAGTCTAAAAGCACAATGTAGAACGTTAGAATCCGCTCTTAATTGAGTGTTTGAGGACAACACAGAAAATAATTTTACTTTTTGGCACACAAATGGCCGAATGGTTGTGCTGATAATATTACATGGCCAGCCCCCCACTAAGCCTTAATCAGAATCATTTATCTTTTGAATGAACATCAATGCTGCATAATTCAGTGGGAAGTCTCTTTCCATAATACTCAACTCTATTTCTGGCTTGGGGGGTAAAATCCCATATTCTCCACAGCATGGGGTCATGGCCTTTTAAACCCAGGGCTGTGTGTGGAGCCCTAACTAAATGTATGCTAGTAAGATTACTATAATATCAAAAAGAATCAAACTGAGAGTATTATCATTCATCGTTATTTGTTACAAAATCTAAGAAATGGCCATAGAATTCTGTATAATGCGCGCATAGTCTGTGTTGGAACGAACATGTGAGCCCAAGATAGCATTGGTGGAAGGCGTAATAGAGATATGATTTTTTACTTTCTGTGAATCTCAACAGACTTAATTTACATTCAACAGACAAGGCTGCAAGTATATCAAGGTTGAGAGATTCAATTCTTGCCATGCCTTTCCATATTTATTCTATGATCCAGCTTCGAAGCACTGTGTAGGGCCAGGAGCACATTTGCAATGTAATCAAAAAGTGTCCTTTTTGATGGGAATTTGCATAATATACTTCTTGGACTAATAATATTAGTCATATTGACATGGCATTGATCATATACTAACATCAATATTAAGGTTCTAGAGCAGCGGTGGAGATAGTGCTGAATCATGCCATTCATGAACAACAGACCTGTAAGCAATAGCTAAATGTCTAAATAGTTTAGCGGGGTGTGTGTGTGGGGGGGGCATTGTTTATCAGAGTGCGCCTGCTTGGCACATTGCCTATCTCAACCTTGTTAATTCAAAGATTGGCATCCAGTGGACATTCTCGTAGATACAAAGCCCCAACTATACCTATTTTCATATACAGTAACGATATAATGTATACCATTTAGCTGACGCTTTTATCCAAAGCGACTTACATTGCAGTGAGCGCATACATTTCAGTATATATGGTCCCAGCGGGAATCGAACCCACAACCCAAGCTTTGTTAGCTCCATGCTCTACCAACTGAGCCACAGAGGACCACGGTAACGAAAGTAACGAAAGGTGCAGGGAGTGGATGTGTAGAAATGTGAAAGGTTGAGTACACAGAGGGATCATTTTTCATGGTCCTGTTTTGTGGCTGGTATCAGCAGCTGCCAGTCTGATAATTGCTGCCCAAGGCCTTGCACCAGTCCTTCACGTCTCTGCCCATGGCCGTGCACCACTCATTCACTCCTCCCTCGACAGATCAATTCAAGTCAGGGCTTTGGGAGTTGGCTGCAGGTCTCAGGCTACAAGGCTAACATTGGCTATCATACTCATACTGTACCACAGTTGCCAACATCATGTGGAATGTGCACCCTAAGTGGTTTGTATAATTAGTTAGGGATAGGTGGAGTTGGATATAAAGAGAAGAATGAGAGAGAGAGAGAGGGGGGGGGGGGGTATTAGCGTGAGTAGATACAAACAAACAGATCAGGCTGCGAGATCTCTGTTCAAATGACTAACTGTGATTAAAAGTTCATGATTCTTGAATGTTTCCCGTCAGTCCTTAGCTAAACAATTTGCTTTGGCATAATAAATAATGTCACAACGTGACGTTAGAATTATAAGCTTCTATCTCCATTTTTGTCAAAATTGAGTTTTTTACATAATCTGATCCATTAGGTGTTTATTAATGCCTGTGTGGTGTTAATTTTAAAATGTTGACATTTTTGAGTTAGTAATTCATAAAATACAAAGGTTCCATCTCACAAAACATAATGGAATGTAAAAACTTTGACGCTCAATATCTTTTAACTGCCCTAAACGGAGATAGAACCTTATCATTCTAAACGGAGATAGAACCTTATCATTCTAAACGGAGATAGAACCTTATCATTCTAAACGGAGATGGAACCTTATCATTCTAAACGGAGATAGAACCTTATCATTCTAAACTCACGACAAATGTGAAACATCACATTTCCCATCTGTTTACTTTACTAAACAATATGTAGCTAGTAGTTGTGGATTTGGTCAGAGGTATCAGATCCTGTGTACAACTTGCAACCAACCAATAAAGCAGAGAACTGTGGGCTAGTGGGGCGGCTGTATTACAAATAAATAGAATGCCAGTGAGAGAGAGAGAGAAAAACAACAGAGATTTTCTTTGATTTAAAACCCTGTATTCCCCCTTCAAAGAGTTGTGGTTGTGTTGTGTACTATCAACACACTCTGTCACTTAGCCAGCAGATAACTGATGTTCCATTCCCCTCATAACCAGAAACTATCTGTCTGGGACTTCTGCTGTGTCTTCGCTCTCGCTTTCAAGTAAATTACTGCTCGGATGCTCCAGAGAACTTGACTGTCTCTTCCCTCTCACTCCCTTCCTCTCTGACTCCCTATCTCCTCCTCCTCCTCTTCTAATCGGTACCAAAATCCCTTTAATAAATCCCCCTCAATAAAGGGGAGGGGGACAATATTACGCTCTCACTAGAGGTTTAGTTGATAACGTTGTGCACACAGGCAGGTGTTATCATTAAAATGGGAACAGTTTCTCTCTAGTTCTTTCTCTACTTTGCTTATCTAAGCCCAGAGCGTTGTTGTGGTGCTACAGCCTGTTTAACCTGAGGGCAACCGTGGTTCCATTTCACTGTAGTAAGCTTTCTGCTGTGTACCCTTGGAGAACACAGTGCCCTCTTGTGTCAGGGTGTCATAGTGGGAATCAGTGTAATGCAATTTGCCTTTCTCTTGCCTTTTCCTCTATTTTCGACTATCACACTCGTTCTCTCTCTCCCTTACTCAGCCTCTCTCCCTTTCATTCTCTCTCTCTCACTTTCTCTTACTGCCTTGTCAATTGACTTGTCTGTCAATGTTGCACGGAAAAATCTCTAAGTCTATTAGTACAAAGGACTGTAGGGGGAGAGCCATGACAACAGTAACACAGGATGATTTTCTAATTAAATGGAAGAAGAATATGACCTAATTACACACACACATGCCTAAAGCTGATGCTCCCTGAAAATAACAGCACACGGTGACAATGTTTGAAAGGGTTGTCAACAACATTTGATTTGACCGAGGCAAGGTAAAAAAAAATAAAGAAATAAAAAAACATTTTTTGTCAGTTATAGAGTTTATTGTTTTATGGTTCCAAACATGTTATTTTCTTAACCTGTCTAGTGACTAAATGACAACTTAGGTTTGAAATATCTTGCTAACTTGTCTTGGATGCTAGAGGGAGGAGTTACAGGAGAGAGCGGCGGTGGGACAACAGTAACAGAACATTACGCACCTGATTGCTCCTTGTGCATGACAAGGACAGCTCATGAATAGTAATGAAAATGATGAAACACATCTACTACATTCCCATGACAGTAAGATGAGGAAATGGTGGTATTATGCAAGTCATTTTAGTCATTGTGGCAAACTGTTGTGGTTGTGTAACATTTTGATGTTGACGCATGGTTCATTTTCATACGTTTAAAAACAAAATGACACACATGGAATTATGGATGATAGTACATTTGTTGAACAAAATAAGGATTCATTCAAGTTCATCTTGCCCAAAGGTTTTTCAATGTAATATGTGATTTCATGATTTTGTGTAAATGTCTCATGTACATTGAGAATTGACCCCTGAGAAATTGATGGATCAGAGACATCAACATTATCTTTATATAACCAATGCTCAAACGATATCATGATTTCTGACAACCCTCATATTTCAAACCAACTAAAAACAGTTTGGCTTTTGTTATTGTTATCCTGTAATCTAATTGTCTATTGGCTGGCTGCTGCTGGGCAACTCTTGACCCATACAAGCTATTAGCTATAAATGCCACTTTGTTGGTGCAGGAGCTTGAACGATTGGTGACAGTCTTGGACATGTCTGTGAATGGCTTTCTGGGTCTCCAGATACACAAGGGTCTCCCTGGGCCAAATGGAGATGAATGGCTGGGTACGAGAGGGGAGAGGTAAGTCAACCTGAACCTTCCATTGCCATGGCAAAGCTGATTGATGATGATCACCACCACCAACGATCCCAAACCCAGATCAATATGTTTTCAGGGACATACAAGCTACCTTATGTTCTTCTATACCTTCCTTACACACACCTTTTGGTTATTACCTCTGATTTCCATGCCCTGTTACCCAGTGCTTTGGTGATATATTATTTTTATGGATGGATCTGTGAGCAAATTATGTAATGTGTCCTTTTGCTCTCCTCCCAATGAGAAGATCCAGTGAGTGATTGCTGTTCACGTCTGTGTGCACTGTGTGGTGTGAGGAAAGAGAAGACAGACGTGTTGCTGTGGTTAGGTGTGTGAGGAGTGTGTGATGTGCGAAGCAGAACAACGTGGGAAATGAGTCACTCAGTATGTGAGAACAGACTTGTGCATGAACTCGTATTGGTATTGAATTATTGCTATGCATTACTGTGTTATTGCTATAACCTGAATGCAAGTAAGGCTACTGAATCTGAAACTAAATAATTTAAAGAGTCTTCCTTCTTCTGATGTCTTTCTTACTATTGACGAGAGAATACTAGATAATTAAATCACCACCTTGACTATCAATACTGGTATCCAGCCCTCTCCGATTGAACACTAGGCAACAGGATGTAGGAAAGTTAGCCATTACTTGTTGTTAGCATTGATTGGCAATTGTGCAACACAAACCCTGACTTTATGGATGAGTGAACCCTCCAATGGCCTCTTCCAATACCCTCTTATTGTTTCATCAAACAGAACAACTGGTGTTGGTTTACAGGCTATAATCATTAGCTTCAGTTGTTTTGCCAACAACAAGAAAGGTGAGTTCAGAATCAGAGCTTGTGAATTCTTTATGTTTTTCTCCCCCCCACCTGCTGTTCCGCCCGCCTAATGTGAGGTGTTGCAGAGAGGCGATAAAGTCCCACTATCCACTGTCATTAAGGCCCACTGCCTGGCGAGGAATAGAGAGCTAAACTGGAATGAATTACCAACCAAAATGTCACATGGCTGAAGATAAGGCAGAAGACTACTCATCTCACAGGGGATAATGAGAAAATCTTAATAATTAGTCCCAGAGGAAAAGATCCATCAAAACGAGAAGGAAGATGCAGCTCTGAAAATAAAACTCTCAGCTGCACAAACAGAATCGTAATTGTCTATCTGAAATTAGTAACAAAATATTTGTCACATTTATGGTAAACAAATTCAGTCAATCTATAGTTTAAATTATATTTAACCTTGACTATTGAACAATTACATTGTTGTTCTTTAACATGACATGCATCTGAATACAGACCACATAGGAATGATTATACCTTACCCCCTCTTGTACTTAGGTTATACAGACTTTATTTTCTCAGGGATCACCAACCTTGATCTTGAGATCACTAAAGGGTAGGATTTAGGGCATCCTACTGATTAGGGCTGCACGATTAATCGATTTTAAATCGAAATCGCGATTTGAAATGATGCGATTAGCTAATCGCAAAGCCTGCGATTTGCCTGCGATTTTTTTTTATTTTTTATTTTTTTATTTTTTTAAAACCTTTATTTGACCAGGAAGTCACATTGAGATTAAAACCTCTTTTGGAAATTTGATCAGCACTCATGGAATGCCTCTTGTCCAATCAAATTACTTGGTCTCTTTATGACTTTGAACCCGGCGCTCTCAGAGCGAATTTACGAACGCAGGCATAGGTTGTGTCATGACAGTCAGTCCAATTATTATGAGACTTTGGGCTAACGTAACGGAGACAATTAGACACCACTTGGCTTACTGGACGTATGATAAACGTTAGTATGTTATAATTGCGACAGGTAAGTGTACAATTTCACTATACTAACTGTACCAGCCAAGTGCATGTCGGTGCTGTTAGTCCAGCCTTAAACTTAGCTTAGCTAACTTGTAGTCTTCGAGACGGTAGCTTAGCTTAGCTACTCATGCTAACCCGGCGTTAAAGTACAGACACAGAGTTGACAGTCTCAGCAACCTGCGGGTTGGTGTTTATATAGTATAGCAGGCTTATGGATACATGGAAGTTAACTGTTCTGTTGTCAAACATGAATGTGTCCTGTATGCATAACCTCATACCATTCGTTCATACCAGCCGGCTTTAAAGACGCAGAGGTTAGCCTAGCCTAGCCTTGGGCTGAAGTATGTCACAGATTCCTAAGTCAAGGTGACGTGTGTCTGTGCTCCATGGTCAGAGACCACCATTCTATCATTCATCAGTTCGACTGTTGACCGAGTCATCTAGATGTGGTCCTTTCAGTTATAGTCACAGTGTATCCCCAAATGATCATTTTAATAGCTGGATCATCTTAGAAAGTAGCCACCTGTCTAGATGAGATATACAATTCATATCTTTTAAGTTCTCATCCTTGCATTAGAATTAGAGCAGTTAATAGTTTGATGGTATCATGTGGTAATGCTCTCTGAAAATAGGTGATAGACAGATTCATCCAATCACCTGCCAAGTATTTTTTGAAAGTACCTGCCCTTTTCCAAACAGCTTCCAATTAAGCTTTCCTAGATGGTTGTGTGAAACAAACCACCTGAGTCAGGTTAGTAATGCTCCATCACATGTTTTAATCTGAAGCTTGATTTTAAAGCAACCCAACTTTAAAGCAACCCAATGTAAGTTTAGTTCTTTCACTCGTAGCTCGGGCTGTGGGGGTGCTAGAGGAGGGAGCCTCTAAGTCCCCTGAAGACGTACAAACAAACTGCACGTTGATACGACCTTCCTAGCCGGAGATATGGCCACACTTTACAAAAACTCCTTTTTTTTTTTTTTTTTGCTATTTAAAAAATAAATAATCGCAAATTAATCGCAATCGCGATATCTGTCCAAATAATCGCAATTCGATTTTTTCCCCAAATCGTGCAGCCCTACTACTGATTAACCACTACTTGATCAGTTAAACATCACTGTGCAATATGTCACATGGTGTTTCAGTACGCTTTCTTGATAAAATAACAACTTAGTTTGGGGTTTAGTGATGGTAGTGATTGGAAATGGTTTGAAGGATACCCAGAGAAACATAACACCTAACTATCTAGTATTTGAATAGAACTACAATGCAATTGGAAAATGACAAAACTAGAAAGTATAATGGCTGTGAAACAGGCTTAGCCCTGGGCCACACTGGCAACTTCTACCTCAGCAGCGCGTGTGGCGCAGAGCTGCTGCGGCTCTCACGTGTGCGGTATCCACTGATACTGCCAGCCCTATCCTTCCACATTGAATTTGGCCTTGATAATGGTCAATCAATATCATATACCCAATAATGTTTAATTCCATTTCATTATAAATGTCTTTTATATTTTGTTTGGACGAAGAAGAATGCTCAATTGTAAAAAATAAAATAAAACAATATTTAAAAATTATAATAATCATAATCATAAATAAATAAAACATATACAGTAATCCCTCTCCACTTGGCTCAGTTTAAAAGCCATTTCCATGAGGGATTCTCTGGTATTCTACAGGTTTCCAAGGATGGGCTTATCGAGAACTATCTAATTTACATTAAGAGGAGGACCTTACATTATAGCCACCACCCTAAAAATGTGTACGCAGATGTTCTGGTTTCAGTCTCTGCTGTCATCCATCCTTGATGAGCGGTTCGCAAAGTGAAGCGGTTATAACCACAAAGCAGTCACGTCGTTTTTTGTTTAGCCTCATTCAGACCAAGAGTGAGAGAGAGATCATCAGAAAAATACTGCCCTTCACCTGATGTTCTTTTAACTTATTAACATAATATAATTATAGCCTACGAGGGGTTTCTGCTATGACTACCGTATACATAGTATACCTACTAATAGTATACCTACTATAGTATAATAGGCTATAATACAGCTTTTAATTTGAAACAGGGACGTGTTGAGTTAAAAACAATGTTTATGACATATTTACAGATATAAACATTGAAAAACAGCCAGTATGATGTCAATTATGACTATCAACAGATCATTTTCACGCGTGCATCACACGGAAAAAATAGGCAAGACCGCCGCTTCAGCCAGCATGAGACGCGGGACTGAAGCGGGCAGTGTGGCTGCTCTAACCTGTTAACATGGGTGCTGAAATGAAAAGCAAGAGGTTCCGCGACGCACACGCAGGACGTGTATCCCGGGCTTTAGGGTACACTGTTTTCTGAGTTACGGGCCTTACGGCTCAATGAGGATTAGTCCGTTACTCTGTGACTCGGCTATTGTGTTCTGTTGTCAAAGGGAGTACTCATCTGTGGTTTTGTGTACTGTAGGAGTCCTGTCTCAGAGCTGCCGTGGCGATGTGGCATCTGTCCTCACTGTCAACTGATCTGTCTGCCCAGGTGTGTGTGCATCATCATAGGCATCCTTCCCTCACGCTCCCCTCCCTCTCTCCAGACTAACAGCAGCGCCTCATTTACTCTGGCATCAAAGGCACTGCCTAACTTTTCTCCTGTATGACTCGTCTTCCCCGGGGGGGGTGGCTCTATCCTCCCTTTGAATCCCAACCAAAGTACTTTGATGGCCTCTTTGCATCTACCATAAAATAACATAAAGATTAGCATGCATCGTAGAATGACGCTGATGGGAACCAGGTGTTGATTCAGAGACAGTGCTACGCTATAACACTAGCCACACAAAACAAAACAGACCAGAAGACTCTTCACAGACTCAGGATCAGCCTGCTTAGGGCCTTCCACCTGAGGAGTTTGAGGAGATGTAACACATATTCAACACATATCTTGACAATGCAGCACCATAAATCACACGCCCCTGTTTAAGACCATTAACATACAACCCTCCCCTCCCTGCTTCGTGACTAATGTGGCTCTTTACCCACCTCACCTTGGCGATAACCATCCTGATTAATACCCTGTATACTCCAGAAGTATTTTTAACCTTTCATAAAATGAAAGAAAATCATTCCATTATCACAGAACACATGTTAGAAAATGGTTGGGTCTGTGTCAGGAGTCACAATGGGACAACAATCACTGGCATTCACTTCAGCGACGGCAAAGGTCAACGTATCTCCCATTCAGGTGAATGATTACTCATAACTCCATTGTGCTATATTGTGTCACACTGTTGTAACAGGTCCATACATCTTTCGTCCTCTGTAAAATCCACTGCTAAATGGAGATGTAGACAATGTATGTAGCAATAAAAAGAAAATTTCTCGAGCAAGGATTCTACCATGTGCCCTGGTGGATATGGAAAATGTCCTGAAACACTGGTCATAAGCAACACTAAGGAGGTGATATCAGAATTATTTCCATTAAGTATATTTGCACATACAGGAAATCGACTTGGTGAGGTTGGTTTGTCTGATTATAGTCAGACCCTCTTGTAATTATGAGAGTGATTACTGTTGCTCTTGTCATAGCCGCTTCGTTATGAATGGATGCAAAGTATGTCGCTTTATCATCAGGGTGATGACCTTCCAGTAACAGGCCATGCCCTTACATTGATTCTTAAAAAGGGTTGCTTGCAGTCTCAGCATGTTTGCTGTATAGTCATTCAGGGTTTTAATTAATAACATGGGAATTTAATTCCTGGGAAAGAGAACTAATTAATTATTCAGTAATGCTGCTTCTCCACATAGCTGAAAGAAGAAAGAAAGAACAGTGGAGATTATCTATCCAAAGTATTAAAATAAGTCAATATAACATTCTATTCTGAGCAGTTAAAAAAAAAAGTGAAAGAAATAATGGCCGAACATTAATTGGAAAGCACTATTATGAGATTTATCTTTGGTTGGGGATGATGGGGAACCAGTCAATCAGCTTTCCCTGTAGTGCTCCTCTGAAAGAATGGCTTTCTTTGTCCAGTGTAGTACTTAATTATTTTGTTGGCATTTGCATTTGTGTGGTTGGTTGTTAAGACCCAACCTGGTGCCTACACAGATTATGTCCTCTGGCAAATGCTAAAAGAAAACATTCCACATTACACTCATGACAATGTTTTCTGTGTTGGACACATGAGTAAAGTCTTTAGATGATTATCAAGAATGGTGCGAAGATACTTAACACTGGAACGTAGTACTGAAAGCATACAGTAGTGTGGTTGTAGTTGACTAAAAGAGAGAGAGACAAAAGTTGAACAGGTGAAAATTAAGGAGCCGAGAGAGAGAGAGAGAGCAATCTACATATTTCATTTTGTTCATTGTTTATTTTCTTTTTTGAGTTGACTTTATGCTTACTTAGCTAATGCAGCTAATTTATCATACTCAACAACCTGATTCAATTAAAGAAGAATGTTTTTGTTTTGTTTTATGTTAGCTAGCTGGCTAAGGCTATCCAACACTGCAACTCCATTGAATCAAGGAAAGCTTTAGTTTTCCTTCATTTATTCCCACCAGAGCCAGTGTGTAAATGCTAAACTGCCTGCCGTTGCTTTCCATGATTGTAAACATGGATTGGAATTGCAGGTTACCCGTGTTAGTTCTAGTTTCTTTACTGTTGTTGATATGGTGACATGCTGTGTAGTAGTTATTGTGGCGGAGAGGGTCTGAACATTTAGCTTGGACAGGTTTTTTGCCTGGTCACAGACAACTGTTGTGCACTTACATCCCTAGGCGAAGGGAAAGAGGAGGAGAGCATGTGGATGAGATAAGGAATTACACAGCAAAGTGATTCTAGAGGTGGCTGCTATGAAAGTGAACTGTATGTAGTATGAGTGATCAGATCAGCTAATTGCAGGCAAGAGTGTGCAAGGCAGAATTGAATGTGGTGTCACTGTCACCTTGATTACTCCCAATGTCCTCTCCTCCTGTGCACCTGTATTATAAACCTTCATTTGTAGGCAAGGTTGTAGCAACCTCATGATGGGTAGGTATGTAAATAGCCTAAACCTATTGATGTTACATTGAGCTGGGTGAATGGAATTTGAAGGACATCCAAATAGAATAGCACCAGCCACCACTGTACCACATCACGTTTATGACACAGTACACTGTGGTTTAGTTGTAGAGGCAGTTAGACGGTCAGTTGTAGCGTACTGCCCTATAACAGATGTTTAAGATACATACAATACTTCATTGCCCGTCTCAAATTACCTAATAATTGAATCATATTTATTGTGGAACATTCTGCTTCTGTCAAATATAATGCTGTATGCCAGATGATCCATGGTGTTATGTGTGTTGCTTTATACTATAACAAACCAGGCACAGGTTTAAGCCTTCTTTTAATTAACGATATGCCAACTTGCCGTTAGGCTACAACAGTAAACATTCATGTATATGCGACAACTGCGCATGCTAAACTCTCCCGGTGCATACTGAAACCCGGGTCCTAATGTTATTAACACATAACATCACATCTTCTCCCCTATAAATGAAAGTCCTTTTTTTCTATGCATTCTGATTACTCTACCAATCACCTGTTTCAATAGTCTGTATGCATTATATTATTTCCCCTTACTTCTACTCTTATCTCTTAAGAGAAAATAATCATTAAACAAATGTTCAGAACTACATCAAATACAGTTGTCAGTTTTCTCATCTTATAATTTGTATTTTTTTATTTGTTTTAAACTTGTTATGAACAGTCCTTATTGCTTTTCAGCAATTCTCATACGGCCTCTGAGGCAAAACTATTTGTAAACAGTCCTTATTGCTTTTCAGCAATTCTCAATCAGTCTCTGATCTAGGTCTAGAATGTCCCTCAGCAGCTGGTGATCTGGGTACAGCTGTTAGACCATTGCCAGTTGGTTTTGACAGTTCTGAAGTGTCCTGTTGAATCTCGATCTCCTGATCCATCACTTCTTCATCAGTTGGTTGCAGTCGAAGATCGGTACGACTCCCCCTCGGAGCTGATCCGCACTCTGTCTGAATGGTGTAGGATTGTGGAGCAACTTCTTCCTCGACATGTCCTTGCTGCATCCATGTACCAGTGGAGAAGTCTCTGAGACGTACACTGTCTCCAGGCTTCAGGTTGGCCAGTTGTTTTGCGCTCTTGTCATGTAGCTGTTTTTGTTTCTCCTTTTGTCTCACCTTAGCGTGTCTGACATTGTGTGCTCCCTCTGGCGTCAACAAGTCCTCGTGCAGGTTGGTGCGTATGATCCTTCGAAATCCAACGGGCTGCGGCCTGACGTCCACCGCTATGGGCTGTGGCCCTGCGTGAGAGCCAGGGTGATGCGGAGGAGGAGAAAGGCCGACCGGTGGGAGGCCAGGAGGAGGCTGAGGGAGCAGACCGGCGGGCAAAGGCTGAGCAGGTGGAGGACACATGGCCGGCGGCCGCGGTGGACCCTGGAGCGGCCTAGCTGGCCTCAGCAGGACGGGTCTTGGACATGTCTCAGCAAGAGGTATCTGTGTGGCCATGGTTGGCCCAGAAGGACCTTCCGCAGTCGGCTAGCATGCCAGCTGGATCCTTCGCTCAGCATGAACGTGGCTGGCCCCAGTTGCCCCAGCTGAAGCTACAGTAAGCTACAGTACTAGGTAAGCTACAGTACTAGGTAAGCTACAGTACTAGGTAAGCAGTACTAGGCTACCTAGAGCTGTGTAGCAATTGTTATTCACTTTTTAATGATGACAAACGAGTTACTGGAAATGTTAAATTGATAAAACAAATTTAACACCATTAAGGAAAAGAGTTCAGCAGTTTAACTGTTAAATTAAATATACATGTAATGTTCATTTGAATCAATATTTTTCAGTAGATGACCCTGAGATCTTTCATTAATAACAAAGGAGACATCGCTGCAAATACTGTATGAGACTCTCTATGGAAATGTTGCCTCTCTAAATCCTTGGGAGACGTGACTTTGCATTCTCTAAAAAAGAGTCCACTAAATCACCTTCTTCCTCCAACGGAAAACTAATATTGAGATTCACTGGAGTATGGAGGGAAAATAACACTACTATGTTTGTTTTTGCACAGTGAAACGCAATTGGAGACGCAGATCATTACAGAGCAGCTGGTCACATCAGTTCATGTTTGAAATGACTGCCAAGATGCAGTGAAAGTCTTGTTTCTGAGTTACGTACTGTATGTCCCTCACCACTGGAATCGCAGAGGGAACTATGACTCTGTCTGTCTCATGTCACAAGGGACAACTTTTATGAAACTTGAATGATGAGTCTGGTTATACATTAGAGACTGTTTAGGAGTTTTGAGGTGATGTCATTAAGCAAAAATTAAGAAGCAAGACTGATGGACATATTGGCTGTGCAGATATTTCGTCTTAGCCTATTGGTGAAATGTGTGTTTTTCTCACACACACACACACACACACACACACACACACACACACACACACGTATACAACTGACAATGTAATCTATATTAGTTTTACATACTCTAATTTACAGGCTACATAATTGTTGTTCTACTGACCCTTTCTGTCATTGTCTTTTTAAACTATTTTTGCTTATATATTGTTGTTTATTACATTGTTGTTTGTATCTTCATGTCCACAGCAAGTCAATTTCCTGTATCTGCAAATATACTTGGCAATAAAAATAATTCAGATGCTGATCTGCTGTCCATAACTAGAGACTGGTATCCCTTCTCTCCTTCTTATCTAAAAGCCTTGAAGCCTTGGTCTGTAACCAACTGTCTAACTATCTCCTCCACAACAACATACTTGACACTCACCAATCCGGCACTCTACTGAGACTGCTCTCCTTGCTGTCACGGAGGCCCTCCACTCTGCTCAAGCTTCCTCCCTCTCCTCTGTTCTCATTCCTCTGGACCTGTCTGCTGTATTCGACACAGTAAACCACCTGACTCTTCTCTCCACCCTCTCAGAACCGAAGTGGTGTCTTCATATGACATCTTTCATTGTACTCACCGCAAGTCACTCTGCTTATGAGCATCAGCAAAAAGAACTGTAATGAGATGAAATGTGTCAGGTACTGTGATTCATGTTTTAGCAGGAAAACAATGAGGCCTCTCTCTCCCTCTCTCTACCCAAAGACTATAGGTCAGATCTGTCTCAAAAAGCCAGGGTGGTCGTGCAGACTGCAGCCTGGCAGCTCAAGCCACAACTGAGCAGTTGTGCTGAGTATAGCTTATATAGCTACAGCTCCTCTGCCCTTTCCAAGTCAGACCACTGGGTGAGTGTAGCACCTCTGTGCTTTTAGAACTCAAACTGTTCTGCTTAATTTCATATTTTTTAGTTATTCTGTCTGTTCCCTTGTGTTTATTTCATTTGACAGCTTTTATTATAGCTTTGGAGACTTATGTTATGCTAGGTTGACCCAAGTCTGATGAATTCCAAAATGATTCTTAGGTTCATAAAGGACATACAGACAGCATCACTCATGTACCAGTCCACAAGAAAGGGAAAGTCCTGATGCTCTTTCCAACTCTCCTAAAGGTTTACATTTTCATTATCAGCACACATTTTCCAGTTGGGTTTCGAAATATGGCTCTCTCCGTAGAAATAAGAGGACAGCTAAAATTATATTATATACCTACTGTCCAGGAAATATATTACTTCTTTGCTTTTTTCTGGGCTTTATATCTGTCTCACTTGTCTCAGGAAACCTGAAATGGTCAATGAGTCAATTACGAACATGGGACCTCAAATAGATGGTTGAACAGAAGACGTTTATTACTGAGTGATGTGCCTTCCTCAGGGATGTGTGGCGATGGAATGTGCTGGATGCCGCTGTCTCTCAGCGAGGCTCTCATCCATCATCTCAAGAAACTGCTCCTGAATGTTTCTGATGCATGTGCCTTAAATAGTGTATCCTGGACTTCCGGTAATGGCGGCGTGCTGAGAAGACTGGTTTTCTCACCTCCACTAAAACCTTCAAACAAATTCTGCTACAAACCTAGCTAAAGTAAATTAAAATCAGCCATACCACTAAGTAAAAGATGTCGTCTATACAAGGGAAACCGAGTACCCGAAAGAACCCACAAGTACAATCTAAAATTATGGACTTCAGCTCTCCTAGAAACAAGGACGATGCTAAGGCTAACTCGAGCAGCGCGGGGATCACAGAAACTGCCGAGGAAGAAGGGGGAAAATATGACAGGATTCTGGAAGCTATCAGAGAATTGAGGTCCGAGTCTGCAAACCGACATGAAGAAATGTTGGTCGCAATTGATGGACTGAGGAAAGATATGGGAGAATGTACGGAACGAATTACACATGCAGAGGTCCGTATTTCCAACACGGAGGATGAGGTGAATGTCCTCCAGGCAAAGGTCCACTCTCTGGAGGGAAAGAAACAAGAGCTGGAAGACAAGGTGACAGACCTAGAATCAAGAGCCAGGCGGTCTAATCTGAGACTCGTTGGCCTGCGGGAGGGAGAGGAGGGAGACGACGCCTGCACCTTTCTCGAGAGTTGGATACCGGAGACACTGGGGCTCGCAGCACTAAGATCCAAACTCACACTGGAGAGAGCTCATCGCATTGGTCAGAGACGGGAGCCCAACGCGCCTCCGAGAACGATGATCATGAAATTCCTGAACGACAGAGATAAGGTGACTGTATTAAGAGCAGCCAGAGCCCAAAAACAAATCCTACACAAGGACAAACCAGTACGTTTCTACCCCGACCTAGCGACAGGAGAACACAAGAAGCAGAAGGAATTCGACTCGGCCAGACAGAAATTACGTAGCATGGGGATAAAACATGGCATGTTGATCCCGGCTAGATTGCTGGTGACACACAAGGACAAAACACAAACTTTTGGCACACCGACAGAAGTGGAAAGTTTCATCAAACGAATCCAAGAAGAGAACGGTAGTGGATGAGTATATGAGACACTAGTACTATTGGCTTTGATAACGAGCAACGTCATGTTAGACCTCTAACACTGGTTTATATTGTTCTTTTTTCTTATATGTTTATTTGCAAACCAGTTAAACTGTGTGTGTCTAGGTGATTTAACATACTATTATGTTTTCGGAGAAAATATTGGGGTCATTCAGTTGAGAGTAGCTCAGAAATTAGCACGTTAAGACTCAATGTCCCAAAATGCACTACTCGAACACAGTTCACCGTCAACAATGATTCAATGCTACGCTAGACCCATGATACGGGTTTACAATGTTATTTCACAGTTATTCGTTTTTTCAAGTTACATGAAACAAGTTGAATTGTGTCTATTTAAGCGATTAATATGCCAATGTGTTTCCCTTGAGGATATTAGAGTAGATCGGTAGGTCAGAAAGTAACAAAAAAAGTACACTAAAACTCATAATCCCACAATGCACTATTCGAGCAGCACTGTTTCCTGAACAACGGAGATAGAATGGAGAGAAAACAGCCCCGAACGAACCTCAGATCGGCAACATATCGTTATTGAAGTGGTGAATCTAAATGATAAATTACATAATACATAATGTCAATTATATAATACATTATATGCCAATGTATTCTTCTACTTTTTATTTTGGTTACTAAATTCAACCAGGGGGCCAGGAAACTTTCACAATAGGGCATGTTAAGCACTGTGTATGTGGGTGGGATGTGTGTGTGTGTGTGTGTGTGTGTGTGTGTGTGTGTGTGTATGTATGTATGTGTGTATGTACTATAACAGCAACACCCCATAACATGCCGCTCAAACTCAGTTTGGGCTCAGTTATTTTCAGGGTGTCAACTGCTGTTCCACATTCTTTAGTTATTCTAATATACAATTCACAATGGGCTTCTATACTTAACATTTAGTGGTGGTTGACCAATATACCAACTTTGTTAATTAGGTTTTTATTTCACATTTAGTGGAGGGAGAAGGTTACTCTTTATAAGGAGATTAATCAGTTCAGCCTCACTACTCCTCACTCGGTGTGGAGTAGTTTTCAGCGTTACGGGAGTGAACAGGTGGGTGGGGGGAATGCTCAGTTCTGGAGCATTGGGGGGGTCTCGGTTAGTTTGTTGAGAGACCCAGTTTGTTTGTTTGTTTTTCTTCGTTTTTCTCTTTTGACCTCTTTTTTTTTCTTCTTTACATTATTGCACAATGATACAAGGAATTTACAAATGTATTGCTATCTATGACTGGTAAATTAGACATCAAGTTCACATCCTGGAACTGCAGAGGGCTACAAAAAATAAAAAAGGTAAAGCAGGTGATGGGGAGATTAAAAAGTATTAATTCCCAAATAATTTTTCTTCAAGAAACACATCTTTCAAAAGACAAAGACATTGGGATTAGGAGGAGGTGGCAGGGTAAGGTATTCTCAGCGCCCTTTAACACTCAAGCAAGAGGGGTCATGACTCTTGTACATAAATCTATTCCTCTTAATGTCACAAAGATAATTGCTGATACGGCAGGTAGATACCTAATAATTCAAGGCATGCTTCTGACAGAACTTCTCAACCTGGTCAACATTTATGCGCCAAATAATGATGACCCTGAATTTTTCAGTAATTTGTTTTTCACTCTATCAACCCTCAAAGGTCAATATATAATAGCAGGAGATTTCAACTGTACACTAGATCCCTCTAAAGATAGGTTAACACATATTGATAAGTCCCATAATAAAAGCAGAGGAATTATACATCAGTTTATCAAGACATTAAATCTTAGAGATATATGGAGAGACAGAAACCCTGAGGTATTATTCTATTCGTGTTTTTCCAGTACACATAAAACATACTCCCGAATTGATTATTTCTTAATTTCTGCAGGCCTGGTGTCTAGAATCAAGGAATGTAATTATGACAGTATTCTGATATCAGATCATGCCCCAAATAATTTGTGTTATGTAGACCCAGGCTTGAAAAAGGATCCACCAAAATGGAGATTGCAGCAAAGTTGGCTACGGGACCCAGATCTAATCTCTTTCCTTGAGGTACAAATTGATGTATTTTTCATAATCAACACAGATGAGACTTCTGCAAGCACCAGATGGGAAGCTTTTAAAGCTTACATTAGGGGCCAGATTATTAGTTTTACAAGTTCTAAATCTAAAAGAGCTAAACAAAAATTTACATTGTTAGAGTCAAAAATCAAAGTCTTGGAGAGAAATTATTATCAAAATCCCGATCCAAAAACTCACCAGGAATTGTTATTGTTGAGAACACAGTATAATGAAATGTCAACTGCAAAAGCTACAGATAATCTCTTAAGACTTAAACAAACTATATTTGACCAAGGGGAAAAATCAGGAAAAATCTTGGCATGGCGCTTAAAACAACTTCAAACCGAAAGAGCTATTACCAACCTCAAGACTCATAATGATGACTCTATTATAGATCCTATTAAAATTAATGAGGCATTTAGAGAATATTATGGAAAACTATATAGTTCCGAAAGAGCTCCAGAATTACCAGACCAAAAGCTATTCCTAAATAATATTGATATCCCTAGTATATCAGAGGAAGAAAGGATGGAACTGGGTGACGACTTATCCTTAGAAGACATCACTATGGCAATAAAGAGCATGAAATCTGGGAAGGTGGCAGGACCAGACGGCCTACCCATCGATTTGTATAAGAAATTTGAATCTAAATTAAGGAAACCTCTTCTTGAGATGTTTAATGAATCATTTCGGGAAGGGATCCTCCCTCCCTCCTTGAGAGGGGCTTTGATTACTCTCCTTCCTAAACCTGGAAAATCAAATGATAAATGCGAAAACATGAGGCCAATCAGCCTCCTCAACTCAGATTTAAAAGTACTCTGCAAAATTCTAGCAAAAAGATTAGAGATTATTCTACCAGATATCATAAAGGGAGACCAAAATGGGTTCATTGTGGGTCGTCAGGGATTTCATAACGTAAGAAGGGTTTTAAATATCTTACATTCCCAAAGAGAGTTACCAGATACAGCTTTCCTGTCATTGGATGCTGAGAAAGCATTTGACAGGGTGGAATGGGCATACCTGTTTGAGCTTCTCGAACGATTTGGGCTGGGAGAAAACTTTTGTAAATGGGTGAAATTATTATATAAAGAACCATATGCAGAAATAATTACTAACAACAATATATCTATGCCAATTAAAATCAACAGGGGATGCAGACAGGGGTGTCCATTGAGCCCTCTCATATTTACGATGGCAATTGAGCCCTTAGCAATTGCAATACGAAATCACACATCAATATCAGGCATACCTATAGGTCAACTTGAACATCGCATAGCTCTATAAGCGGATGACGTAATCCTGTTCCTTAAAAATCTGGGAGAATCGATCCCGGCTCTTATGGACCTCATTAAAAGATTCGGCAATATTTCTGGGTACAAAGTTAATAGCCATAAATCTGCCATATTACTGCTTAATTCGAATGAGAGAGAGAACCCACCCAATTATATTGGTCACTTTAAGTCAGTTGACAGCTTTACATATTTAGGAATACAAATTACTCACAGGTTAGAAGAAGTGGTACAGACTAATTATAGCCCTGTTGTAAATTCTATTTGCGAATCAATTGATAGATGGTCATCTCTTCCTATTTCCCAGATAGGCAGAATTAATATATTGAAAATGAACACTCTCCCAAAGCTATTATATCTCTTTCAAAACATCCCCTTGCCGCCTCCCCCAAACTTATTTCCTAGACTAAGGACATTATTCACGAACTTTATATGGAAAAATAGACGCCCCAGACTTCGCCTGTCTCTTCTGTATTTACCTTATGACAGAGGTGGCCTACAATGCCCAAACATGTTGTGGTATTACTGGGCAACTCAAATCAGAACTATGAGGTTTTACTACTCGACAGAAGGACTACTTTCACCAGCATGGAAAGACATTGAGTGTAACTCTATAGGGCTCCAACTGCCGACATATATATACTCTGATAATCCGAAAAACCTTAAAAGGAAAAAATCGAACCCTATATTGAGAAACATGATTTCTGTATGGTACGAGGTACAAAAATACTTGTCGGAAACACCTGTTCTCTCTCGCTATAGTCCCATTTGGGGCAATAATTACTTTGTGCCAGGTAGGGCAGACGGGGGCTTTAAATTATGGGCTGACAAAGGAATAACACAAATTAATGACATATTCGACTCAAAGGATGAGCATATGGAATCATTTGAAATTCTAGTAAACAAACATTCTATCCCTCGCAAGCATTTCTTTAAGTACTTACAGCTCAGGAACTTTATTTATTCTAATCAAAATCATTCCCTGGCCATACCCGCTCTATCCTCATTGGAGAAAGTTTTAATTAAAAATTAATTTCCTTTCGGAAAGGGAATTATTTCGGATGTATATGATTTGTTGATTGCTAGATCACTAGAATCTTCAGAACCCAAATTGAAAGCATGGAGGAGTGACTTTCAAGAGGAAATATCAGTGGAAAAATGGAACAAGGCATGCAAAAGAGCTCAAACCCAGACCGCTAACACTCGTTTAAAGCTTCTACAGTACAATTGGATAATGAGAGTATATATAACACCAGAAAAACTCAATAAATTTAACCCCAACATTCCAGACTTATGTAACAGGTGTAGAGAGGACAAGGGTACATTCTTTCATTGTATATGGGAATGTCCAAGAATTCAAGAATTCTGGGAAGAACTTGGAATAATAATACAGGACATTCTGTCAATTAAAATTACTGTTGAGCCTAAGCTGTTTATTCTTGGCATTTATCCAGAGGGACACGGGATGAAATGCAGTGAACAGATCTTTATGGATATGTGTATTTTACAGGCCAAAAGATCAATAGCACTAACGTGGAAAAGCACAGGTAAACCAAGTATTGTGCAATGGTTTAGGGAGATGTCTCGGTGTCTACCATTAGAGAAAATTTCATACACACTCAAAGACAGGCAGGAAAGATTCCAAAGTATTTGGGGCCCATTCATAAAATATCTGGAGGACAAGGACTTATCACACTGGATGGACGAACCTGGGCGTGAACAAATGTAAACTCTGCAATAAACCATTTGAACAGGTGTGTGAATTGACCAGGAGTAGAGTAGGAGTTGGATATAATTAATGTATCTGTTGCAATGTACCCTTTTCTTTATTATATATATATATATTTTTTTTTTTAACAGTTTTCATGTTTTTATTATTACCTTTATTTTATTTTTTCTCTCCCTTTTATTTTGTATGTGTATATATGAGCTCAGTTATATGATTGCCTCTCCATCAATGTACGTACTATATATAGGCCTACATGTGTATGGCAATTCTGGTGAGTTATCTGCTTGTATGTACAGTATATACATATATCATTATTACTAATTATTTATTTTCAAGATTTGTTTTATCTTTTTCAAAAAACTCAATAAATATATTGTTGAAAAAAAAAATTAGTGTATCCTATGTTCCCATCTCGCTTACATGATGACATGATACATGTTTGTATTGTGAATATGTTTCCCTTTCCGTCGACTGGGTTCAACGCCTCACTGTGGGACATGCACTCTCTGTACCTATTTGCTAAAACGCTATCCAATTATGCCTGTACAGGCCGAGTACGCTTGCAAGCGTATAGCCCTGCCTAGTACGCAGCCTATAAAGGATATATATACAGCCTATAAAGCATATGTACAGACTATAGAGCCTATTCATGCATAGGGCATTTATTCTTTACATTCTTCACTCGCTGTCTGTCTGAAGCTTACTGTAGTACATTCTCATGTCTAGCTAGCAACTTAACTTAACTGTTCTACTGAGAATCCTTGGTTTGACATTAGGTTGTCTCTACCCAAACCCTACGGTTTCAGCTGGACATTCACTGAAGAACCCGCTAGAAATGTCAAGCCAAGTTTGACAGTTTTCACCATGTGCGCACCTACTTCTCATTTAGATATCACGCTAAGACAAGAAGGGCAATAGCTAGCTTGATGCTTGCAATTCCATGTAATTGTTTGAACTCTTGCTAGCTCTGCTAATTCGTCAAATTTGACAACTTGCTAAGTCCCTTGTGCGGGCTACGGCTAGCACTTGGACGGTGGGATAGCTTTGCAGGGCTTGCGGTTGGATAACCTAGCTGACTTTGTGCAGGAAATATTAGTGACCTGTCCTCAGGAAGGTTGCCTAATTCAGTGTTCATAGTTCTCAATTGCACTCAGGCAATTGGCAAGATAGCTGTCTTCCGTTATCTTAGTGGATCTGCCAAAATGGTAGTCAAACTGCTACACTAGTTTGGTGAAAGTATAAAGTAAATAAAGTATTTTCTCTCTCTGGAAATTGTATTCACTACAGTTATGGCACCACACTACTCCATAGTACGCGTCAACTAATCTGTTTATCGTTGTTTTCCCTGGGCCCTTCCACTGCCCAAGAGGATGAGGCTAGATGGGAGCACCCTACAGGGGAACCCCCATGTGCTGGACCAGCCGGAGGTATTAATCCTTCAGGTTCACTGCAGCAGAGTTCTTTGGCACAAGCACAATGGTTGTTGCCTTGAAGCACTTGAGGACCGCTCCCAGGGCCAGTGACAGATTGTAGATGTCAGTGTAGACCGGGGTCAGTGGTCTAGTGCCTGTCCTGAGCACCCAGCCAGGAATGCCATCATGACCCGCAGCCTTCCGTACATTCACGTTGCTTAGCTGGTGACGGAGAACGTGATTGGCTGGTCATCTTGGGGGGGCTTGGTTTTGGTGGCTGTTTCTTTGTTGTCCCGGTCGAAGCGAGCGTAGAAGTGGTTTAGCTTGTCGGGTGGGAACACTGTGCTGGTGGGGGCTGTGTTTTGGGGTATGTAGTCAGTGATGGACAGGATGCCTTGCCACATACGACGGGAGTCTGAGGTGCTCTGGAAGTGCTCCTCGATCAGCAGCTGGTGATTGAGCTCGGCCTCCTTGATGCCCATCTTCAGACTAGCCCTGGCTGAGCTGTAGGCCTCTGTGTCGCCTGCTTTGAAGGCGCTGTTGCGTGCCTTCAGCAGTGTACGGATCTCTTTGTTCATCCAGGGTTTCTGGTTGGCGAAGGTCTTAATCCACTTGTAGCTGGTGACTTTGTCATAGCTGGTGACTAGTCATCATAGGGTCTGAGTTGACTGAAAGACTACAAGGGATTACGTTTGTAACGTAGGTTCTTTGAGGGAGACAGCTCACCTCATTGCCCCTCTCGCACTGAGCTTGTGAAGAGAATAAATGAGAGCGCTATGAATGAGCCCGGGCTGGGCACTATAATATAATAATATAATAACATTTATTATACGAACGTCCTCAGCCTGTACTGGCATGATTGAATATGGTTTCAGCAAATAGGTACACAGAGTGAGTGTTACACTTACATTATATTTTTGGGCATTTAGCAGACGCCTTTATCCTAAATACATTTGTCTAAGTACCGGTAAGTGAGTTTTCTTTCAACTATTAAATTGGTTATTATGTATTGATATTCTATTTTCATTATACCCATTTGCGTCAATGTAATGTCAGTAACGGTTCAGCTAAGACAGCACAACATAATCGTGAGCAGGTGACCATGCTAAACACTATCCATATAAAATAGTTTGGAGTCATATGTAATGTAATGATAGTAGGTCATGTGACCACTTATGTAGAGTCCATATTATCATGTCCATAACCGTCTGAAGTTTACTAGCAGTGGTGCAAACTTGTCACCTTTAGGTGAAATTCGCCGTTTTTACCTCAAAATATGTGACCTACGTGAATCATGCAGATCTGCAAAAAAAATATTTGGGGAGGGGGGGGGTCTACATCTCATCTCATCCAAGTCACATGATGCCCAAGCTAACATCTTCCTGTCTGCTAAACTCTGCTGCAGTTGAAATAAAACGTCTTTAAAAGTTCTTAAGATGGAAGTAGAAACATAAGAAGTAATCAAATAAAATAACATAGAAGTTATTTCTATGTTGCGATAACTTCTCAACAGGAATTTACAGGGTTCGTTCAAACTATCGTAATTCTTGAACTATACTGTATGTGCAATCGAAAAAAAATCCAACAGTTTCTGAAAGCACAGAAGTTGCACTCTCTAGCCATTTAGGGTTATTACGGTAGTTCACCAAAAAAACTAATGCACTGACCTCAAAGTGTCATGGAGTGATTTGAAGAGAAGCAGTATTTTAGCGGTGTTTTATACTTTAGTGAGTTTCTGTACATATATGTTTGTGATTGTGAAATGTCACAAAGACCATCTAGGCTAGGGTAACCAATCCACCTCGAGGACGACGGTGTAAGTGACGAAGGACTGATTTCTTCTTCTGAACCAGGGTATGGAGGTTAGTTCTAGCAAATTTACCTGATAGAACATCGACATGCTAGAAACACATAACTACACATAATTAGATGATCATTATAAGTATTTAGTGATTGTTAAACTGTTGTTAGACCACTGTTAATCATTGTTAGACCACTGTTAATGATAGAGCTAACCATCTACGGGCAAAAAAAAAGTGTCACCTTTTTGGACCATCGCCAGTTTGCACCCCTGTACTAGGGAAGAAATGTCCCATAGAAACCTAGGTTACATTACATAACCCCGCAGTTTTCATTTCATTGCGTTTCATGTTTACTGCTATTTTGCCATTCCGGTCAGCATCCTTGAGATCCCTGTCTTTCTCCGAGAGATTTGAGGGATGGGTATGAACCAGGGAATGTGGCTCTCACTTGCATTCCTGTTAAGCTGAGCTCCATGTCAGAGGGTGTTGGTTAGGAGCAGCTGACACAGAGCTGTCACTCACAGGGCCCACTAGAGCTGACACCAGTCCCTGACTGACAGAGGAGAAAGGAGAGAGCGTTCCTCCACAAATGATTCTTAAATTTCAACATCAGCAGGCCCATGGTTGTCTGCACTCGTCGATGTCACCACACTCTAACACACAATGCGCATTCACCCTAGATTCATTCCATCAGACCCCTGGTTGTTTCCATACTTTCATACAACTACCCATTATCCCCTCCTTTCTTTAACCATTTCACTAAGTGATTCCCATTATGCAACCCAGTCTCCGAATTAATATGTCTATCTTATCTGGTTTCTGCAGACCAAAGAATATGTTCTATGTAGACGTGTTATCTAGCTATACTGGCAAGTAAATACGAAAGGCAGAACGCTGCATAAGGAGGTTGATAGGGTGGTGGAGGCACCAGAACGTTGCTTATGCTTATCAAATCGTGTTTGGGACCTATTTCTTTATGGTGCTAATTCTTGCTAATTCTTGTTGCTTATGCTAATGCCATTCAGTGGTTAACCACTCAGTGGATGCCTAATACTGCCTAACCGGCACGCAAGTCGTAATTCCTCTAGCATTCAATAAAATATCATGCAATTAACATTACTCTCACGCAATGTATCTTTAGTTTTGGACATAATCTTACAGCACCACCGGTGGTCAGCACTGGTATAATGTGCACACAGAACGTATTCTTTGGTTGGTAGAAGCAATCCCATTGACCGTATTCCGTTGGAGACTATGAATGAATGAATGAATGAATGAATGAATGGTCTTTATTGTCATTGATATAGTACAGGTACCAAACAACGAAATTTGGGAGGGGGGGCTCCCCTGGTGCTAGGAAAGAAAAACAAACTTTTAAAAAAAACAAGAAGGGAAAGGAGCTGGTTTACATAAATAAAGGCTATGTACACTATCCACTATACTATACTGTACACATAAAACACTGTGCTGTACTCTATGCTATGCTATACCTATTCTAATATTTCCTATTCTCTGCAACCTTATGTACCCTAGGGTTGTCATATTGCACATAGTGTTATTGCACATTCATTTTATGTTTCATTATGTGCATTTCCCTTCTTTTTGGCTGCCATAGTGTCTATTGTCTACACTGTACAATGTCCCTCTGTCTGAAGCTCTGTCTCTATGAAGGTAATTTGCATTAATAAGAGATAGAGATCCATTATTAATCACATTATTCTTAGCCCAGTGTGAACAGTAAATGTAGTGACTCTAAAATAATTTCCAAATGTTCATTTTGGTTAGTTCAATCATAGTATTCCCATTAATATAGTGCATTACCATCATAGCTACTGTATATTACAGCTGTTTATAGTGTGTACCGGTATGTTGTCCTCTGCTTCCAAACCAAGGCTATTACTACAGAGTATAAGGCATATTGCAAATGTGTTTACAATAGTAATTCATGAATAAATGATAAGTCAAAAAATAGTGGGTTAAACTTGTTGTATCTAGAATATCTAGACCTTTTGTTGGCTTCCATGCTGTTAGTGTTAAAGCTAGTTATTGTCACCATAAATAGAGATCTTCCTACTTCCTTATTCCACCATAACCCTCTAGAGAAGATCGTATCTACTTAAGTGTCCCTTGATAACATGAATGCAATCTGCACTGTATGCAGCGGAGACTGATCATGTTGATTCCAGATGGTCCTCTCTCTGGCTGTCCCCCACAGGGACCCTTATTTGTGGACATCAATTTAGTCTTCTCTTGGGCTGTTTGATGCTCCAGTTGAGAGCTCTGTAGAACCCCCCCCGCTCCCCCCTGCCCACACCCACACATGCACTAACACACATCCCAATTAGTTAGACAAGTGGATGCATATCTCAACATTTGGTGAGATTTATTTTTTGCACTGTTCAGGGTCCGAGAGATGATTTGATGAATTGTTCAGTTATCTTCTAAAAATGATATAGGCCCTGAGGGGACCTGAGTAGAAGATGAAAAGTTTGGTTATATTCCTGTGTCACCTTTTCAAGGACAAAGCAACAATAGGCCGTTCTGTCTACTGGTGGATGTCCTACTGTACTTCTTACCGTAGCTATGCTCATACCAAAATGTGTGTCAGCGCACCTTCCTGTTGCTTGTGTATTGAAACAGTAAGTCAGCAGACCACCTCTACTGAATCTGCCCATATTTACACTGGCTTAATGCTCTATACTCTATCCAATTACATTTAGTTGCCCCGTTATGTAATGTTGTAATTGTTCACAATTCACAATATCACACTACAAATTATAAGGTACCGTACCTACAAAAAATGTGGTACTGGTCTCCTATACCTGTCTGAAGCAGCTCAACTTAAAGGTGTAAGGAAAACTAATCTGTAACCTGAGAGTGTGCTGAGAGTGTGCTGAGAGGGTGCTAAAAGGAGAGGGATCAAAGACGGCGAGGATAAAACAAGCAAACAATGAAGGGATGTCAAATCCTTCCTCGCATTTCACCCTCTACTACCTGTTCACTTTCCTTTTCTACCTATCTTAACAGGCAGCAGGTGATTCATTCTGTTCCCCATTGTTTCATGAAGCATTTACAGTATCTGTGTATTAGTTGACGTGTGTGGTTTCTCGTGTCTTGCCAGATCATCTTTTTCATCTGTAGTGTTCTTCGGTTTCCTGAGGCTTCTGTTTTTCTACAACCTTAAGGGCAAAACGCCTTCAAGGGTAAACTCTAATTTCCTGTCTCTGCCTAGTGAAATGGTTCAGACAAAAAGATCAGAATCCGGGTTGACACCAAACGTATTTATCAACACAAGTGTTGGAGATGTTTCTGAATGTAGAACGCATGGCAATAGAAAAATAGATGCCGAGTATATTCCTGGATTGCACTAAAAGCGGAGATACATTATAGTCTTGTTAATGAATAATAATGGGCAGCTTTCTAACCCTCCATGTCAAGCTACTCCTCTCTGTCACCCTTGTGCCTATGTTGTACTAATGGCTGTGGTCTCCCAACAACTCTGCTACCCCCTGCTCTGATGTAAATGACTCTTCTCCCCGCCTCTGCCATCCACACCCGCCTCCACATTCCCTTCTCCTTTATTAATAGCTGCTCCATTCTGCCACCACCCTAGTCCATCACATTGGTGCTTTGTCTTCCAACTACCCCCACCGCCTCCTCCATCTTTCCAGCCCTGCATAACTTGCATGCACACATATTGATGTTCAAGCACTTTTCCTACCGCATTTGTCATTATAAGACAGCATTTTTATAGCTATTGAAACAAAAGGAAGACTCCTATTTGTCACATTATAAGGCGTAATTATCAAAGTGATAATACAAAAGAAAGAATGATTTGGTAGGGTGGAGTTAGACATTTAACCAATACGTGCAATCCGAACTTCTGGGGGTTCGAATTTGCTTTGGAACAGTTTTGATAAAGGTGCTTTTAGTTCTTGTAATTCTTGTTGGTAACCCTAACCACTCACAGTTAATGCCCAACCGTAACCCTAACCCTTATCGTAACCACTGGACTTCTATTTTTACGGAAAAAGAACATTCCCGAGACGTCTATTTTGACAAAGATGTAGTATAAGATGTAGTATTGATACATTGATACATTGGCTGCTCTACTTACTATTTGTTGTATAAGCAGTATAGCACCAGAAGGAAGAGATGGTTGTCAACGTTGTCCACTGCAACTACCACATTGGTTAAACACAGATGTCAAGACCTTTTTTTTACCCGAAAGGAAGGTTGAATGTAACTGACAAATCTGACACTTCTCCACCATCATGCTCAAATCCTACCCTTTCATCTTCCTTCTTCCATTACAATTGGCAGCCAGTTTCAATTAAGATTCATAATAATAATCCTCTCTGGGACCCTAAACTCCTCTTCCCCGGTCAAAAAGGCACAGCGGCGCCTATACTTCCTGAGGAGATTGAAGAAAGCCCAGCTGTCTCCCAGGATTCTGGCCAACTTCTACCGCTGCACCATTGAGAGCATCCTAATCAACTGCATCACAGTGCGGTATGGCAACCGACCGGAAGGCCCGGAAGGCCAACGGGTGGTGAACAGCGCCCAGCACATCATCGGCACAAAACTCCCTGCCATCGAGTCCTCCAGGCAGACCTCGGGACATCAAGGACACCTCGCACCCCAGCCACAGTCTGTTTTAATCCTGTACCATTTAAGAGACTCAAGAAGTACAGGCTCCTCAGGTCCCGTACCAGCAGGCTCCAGAACAGCTTCTTTCACAGAGCTGTCACTCTGATGAACAATCCCCCCCCCACACACACTCTGTTGGACAACCCCCCCCCCCCTCCCCCCATGGGGGTACACTGACTCCCAGTATCCCCCTACCCTGGTCACTGTTGACAACCAATTTAGCCTTTGCACTACTGCTGTTTGCACACACCCCTCGTCACTGTGAATAGTCAATTACCCTTTGGACTACTGCCGTTTTCACATACTACCTTTGCACATACCATATGTTTGCACATTTGTACTAGGGGTGGGCATCGACGATCGATAATTGATCGATAAGGATCTTGGTCGATCACAAAATAAAACATTTGGTCGATCACAATTTTTTTTTTTTTTTTTTTTGTGATCGACCAAATGTTTTATTTTGTGATCGACCAAGATCCTTATCGATCAATTATCGATCGTCGATGCCCACCCCTAATTTGTACATACCTCTTTTTTGATACAGCCTCTAATTTATACATGTGTTCTGAAACACAGCCAGCTGTCCTGCCCTCTACGGTGGTTAGATCCAGAATAGGTCTGCCAGTGACATGGTCTGGTGTTACAAACCAGTTGCTCAACTTGTAGTTTAAAAGACTGTTGCTCACAGTGAGCTAACCATAGCTAATAGTGCTAATCTGACGAGTATAACAATAACAGCTGTTTAAATTCGCAATTCAACTTGCTACTGTCTGTGTACAATAATGTTCATTGAAGGTAACAATCAGCACTTTGGAAATGTTCAGTTAACAAAGAGAGACATACGGTGTAAACACAGAGTGTCTGCATTTTATTTTACACACACAACTGTCATAACAACCCATAGATACCAACCATCAAAACAACTGGCCCTTAAATGTTACGTGAAATCCTTGTCACAACTTTGTGACTCAGCCTTAAAGCGCCCACACTCACTTCCCAACATACAAACATATTAGTGAATTGTGTAACTGTGTCCATCAGTAGCATCTGCTGCACGCTGATAGAAATGTTGATTTGGAAAGTTACTGTAAACAAACCTTCAAGTAATCTTATTCAACTAAGAGTGTGAAAGGGACTGTTGTCTCTTCAGAGACACTATGGCATTCAGTTTCTTAAATAGGCCTAGTCACTGTAGCATTCATTTGGGTGAGATAACCATTTAGAGGCAAGCTGTTTAAATTCTCTTTTCAGCAGACTTTACTTTGTAATGTTCTTTATGTGGTTGTCTACTAATTAAGTCTGCAAAAACCTCTGATTCCTCTAACCAGTTTGTCATGCATGTCTTTATTCCAACACCAGACTTGTTTTTGTTTTATCTCCCCCTAACAATACAAGTAGATACTAGTGAGCTGAATGAACATATCCAGTGAGCGGCAGTTCTCTGGGCGAAAATGGTGGTCGGTGGTGTAATGGTGTGGGGGATATTTTCTTGGTCCAAATCTGCAGCAACAGACTACACAACTGTGTCCATCCAACTATCTCACTTTCATTCCACTACCTAGCCATCATACTTTCTTCCTATTACCAGTACTTGCCCTCTCTCATGTATCCATCCATCCATCCATCCAACCAACCAACCAACCAACCAACCAACCATCCATCCAACCAACCAACCAACCAACCAACCAACCAACCAACCAAACAAAGACACAAATCCTTCCTCTTTCCAATCCTTATGGAGGGCACTGTATTCATAGCTTTCAGTCACGTGGTTTCTTCCCTAGCAACCACCAACCTGACGGGCAAAAAGTATCATAGCAACATCGCTCAACATGGCGAGTGGACGCAATTTACCGGCTGCCTACTATTTAGACCACCTCACCCATGAAGAACTATCAAGATACACGACGGTGATAGGAGAGTAGGATTGACACCATTCAAATGGTTTTGGATTCCCTGTCTTCTCCTCTATCCGGACACGTTGGAATTATTTTCCTAACCCTCGGAGAATCAAAGTTATTAACCCGCAAAAGGTGCCTCCTTGACCGGCTTTGTCCGTGAATAACCCTAACTATGCTAGTTTATCAATGCAATGCAAATTGTAAATCCTTCATGTGAGAGGACAACAACACAGACATGCTCTTTAATAGCAATTACATAGACTACAGAAGAATACAGTATATTTAATTTTCAATGGCATGTCTGGTGTTTCTTTCACAAAATGCATCGACAGTATGATTCCCAACAACTAGAGCAAGTCTGGCCACATCGGCAGGTAGGTTATCCCAATGCTTATGGACCAGGAATAATGTGTGTTTGTGTGAATCAGCCACTCAAATGCTCCAGGTTTAGAATAAGACAGTGATGTGTGAAAATGCCCTACAGTTCACTTAACCTTTACTGACTGGAGTTGTGCGATGAATTCACTCTTTTTATAGGGCCCATCCTGAGGCAGTCCCAGCTGCATCTACAGCATTTGAAGCCGGGGAGGAGATATTTTTTTGTTGATGGGGAACATCATACATCCTGTTTTCCTGGGGGCACAGTTGGCAAGCCTGAGTGACTCATTAATCTGTGAGATTGGAACAGTCAGAACATTCTAGTGCCATGTTCCTCGCTCCCACATAGCAGTTACTTTGATGAAGCAGTTCCTCAGGATCCAGTAGGGGCTTGAGTGGCTGCATCTTGTATTTCCAATTACTAGAATATTCCCTGTCATAGCTTTTGCATTGCATGCTGTATCTTTCAAGGGAAGATGACATGATGCTACACTGTGACATTGCAGTTCCCCAAGACCAGTAGAAAGTGCAAGGCAAATGATTGTACACAGCAGTAGTAAATTAGTTAATATTACTTCTTACTAATTAAATGAGCTATGTGATAAACTACTAAGTGCTCACTGCACTTTCTAAAGTTCAATTGGTTATCATTAAGGCAAACGTTATCTTACATTCATACATAGGTCATTCCATTTAAGGATTTGCAGTAGTTTGTCTTTAAATCCCTCAACTATTGTAAATGTAATAAGACGGCATTCAGATTAATATTCAAGGAAGGAACACAAGTATATTACAAATCCCTAATACAGCTTGTAAGCCTGAACCATAACAACACCTTATTCTGATAACCTTCATGATCCAAAATGGAGAGCGTCCCTCTGAAGTGAATAAAGATGAGTTTGACCAATGTGTTGAAATGCAGAACAGTTGGCTATGTATGCAGAGTGTGAGCAGGGATGAGGGTGATGCAGGCATGGTTATCAATGTGACAGGAAGTCAGGCTCCTAGGCCAACAGTCCCTAAACCAGAATTCCATTACAGAAAGGCATTTATTCACTTGAACAAAATACTACACAGGATGTTAGATAATTTGACCGTCATGTTCGCTACATGGTTGATCACTGGTTGATCAATGTCTTGTGAAATGCCCAGTAAAACCCTGTCTGTTGTTCTGCTATATTTTGCAAAATACAGGAAGTTCCCCCTGTTTTGTGGTTGTTGCTCTGTGTCCCTATAAATAAGAACTAAGTGCGTGTTAAAGATTGTTCACAGCACCGCAGGGCGGCCAGCAAATAAATCATTAACTCATTTCACAGAGAGCAAAAAACGGATTCCCATATTTGCAGAGAGAGACGGTTTATCTATCCTAACGTGATAGAAGAGAATAACAGCTGAGGCTCAGAGAGTGACAGGTTAGTCTTCATCTAGGATAGCTGGTATTACCTGCCTTCTCATTCATTCATATCACTTTTTAGCTACCGTGCATTCAGCACAGACCTTCTCAGGAACATTTCCGGCCTTTAAAGCCTTCAGTCCCTATTATTGAAGCAGTTCATGTTGTTTTGTTGAACTGCATACACTAATACACCTACGTGCTATCTATACTATATTTATTTTCTGCTCCTGAGATACTGTTTTGATAGTGGTTATGGTTTGCAATACTTTGTCAACTGGAGAGGAGATTGGCGTCTACCGTTTGACAGGTGGATCAATGTGAGCTGAAGACAGACCCCCCCCTTCCCTCCTCATTGACCATATTTACCATCTATCTTCAGTTCAGTCTTCAGACTCGACAAGTCCATTAAGCCGGAGACACCCTAATGGCACACAGCTGATGATGGAGAATCCCTTGTCTGATGAGAAAGGTGTACTGGACTGAAAGTATAATAGCACTCTGTCCTATACGTCTTTCCTCTGACAGGAACCTCTGTGGTTGGGGTTACTTGCCATAGAGTGTGTTAAGGAATGCCCAGAATACGCATCCAAGCTTCCCTGGCCTACATCACAACAATTTCCCCATTGGAAATAATCCAGTATTTCTGATAATAGAGAATACATTAATTCTATACATGCAATACAACATAGATCAGCTACATGTTTGAGCTCTAGCAGTAAGAACAGCAGAAATAAAATTCAACGGGGAGCAAAGAAGAGAATGTTTCCTGTGAGGGCGCGGCCATGACAGATGAAAAGACCGTGGCTATGCATTCACAGAGAGAGTTGGAGAGTGCAGGGTATTGGGAGGCAAAGATGAAAGGCACATGAATGCACCGAAAAAGGAGAAAAGAGGAGCAGAGAAAGGACACAAGGGTTACATAGAGGAGAGAGAGAGAGAGAGAGAGAGAGAGAGAGAGAGAGAGAGAGAGAGAGAGAGAGAGAGAGAGAGAGAGAGAGTTGAAAGCCAGGGGGATGAGAGCCACAGGATTTGACCAAATAGGCTTGGCTGGCCTGGTAGTGAGAGCCACGGCTGAGCACGCTTCACCAGAGATAACAACAGCGTAGTAGCCAGATTATAGGCCCCAGTGATGGGCTCCAGGCCCAACACAGTTGAGACAGAGCCGCAGAGCCCTGGCCTGGGCCTGTCTGGGGCCTAGTCCTGGTGCTAATGGCCGCAGAATGAGATCTCTGCAGGATCACAGAGGGATTAGAGGCCAGGCTGCCTCTCAGATGAAGACTAAATAATCAGGTAATCTGGTTTACAGGGTGGCTAAATGGCAGGGTAGCTTCATTGTGGTCGATAGCGGTGAATGGTCTCTCCCGCTGCTCCCTGTTATCATATTAAAGCACGGGGATGAAATGATTCAATTGAGCTCAAAAGCCCAAGACAGATTACAAACCTAAAACTGTGGTTACACAAAAGGGGATTTTGCCCTGAAATGGCTTTTCATTACCTATGAGATACTGTATGGAATCACATAATACCGCTTTCATTACCTATTTTAGTGGTTCTCGTAATCCAAAAAAATGTGTTACTTGATTACATGGTTGGACAATGCTTCGTCCCCAACTGGTACTTCGTTAGGACAATTTCCATTGTCACTTCGATCCAGCACCTGGGTAATATTTTAGGATGTGCTTATACCACCTTAATGAATATTATCTGCCATGTGTATGAAATTGAAAATGAACATTGAGGTTATTCAAAAGATTACATTCAATTAAAATAAGAGAGACACACACACACACACACACACACACACACACACACTTTTAAGTGAACAATGGGAGAGCCGCATCAGCAGTATTTTTCAGTATGGATTTAAAATCCCACTACTCCTCTCTCTCTTCTCCATGGATCAGCTAAGCAGACAGACAAGAAAAGGGCACCAAACTAACTAAAGGCCTTGGCAAAAGATATCCAATATAGTAAAGTCGATAAGCCAATACATGCATGAAATACTAATGCTCAGGAATGGAATATTATTTAGCATTGACACATTCTCTACAAATATTCAACATAATGCAAAAACACACTCTGCCAGAATGTATGACACGTGATATAACTGATGACGTTACCATTCCATATTTGCTCTCTTTGTGTGCGGTATCTGAAGGTCATTGTAATGGACAACAACAATTCAACATTGAAGTTGAGGAACATGAGGAGAAACAGAAAGAATCCACTCAGTCCGTGGTTGCTAAATGGTGGAGCTGAAACATCGTCATCATGTCTTGCAGAGAAAAAATGTTGTGGGGCGGTTGTGGCGCAGGAGGTAGAGCCGCCGTCTAATGATTGCAAGGTTGGCAGATCGGCGGTTCGAGCCCCGGCATGCCGAAGTGTCCTTGGGCAAGACACTGAACCCCAAATTGTACCCAGTGAGCGGGCCGGCACCTTGCCGGCATTGGTGTGTGAATGTGTGAATGAGAGGCCACTGTAAAGCGCTTTGGATAAAGGCGCTATATAAGTGCAGTCCATTTACAACGGACAAGAAGGGAAGGGAGGAAAGTTGTACTATGTCGTTGACTGTCAAGCTAAACTAAAGCTACAATCCTGTTAAAATACATCCCGTTATTTACAATACATCATATTGGCGATGTCTCTGCTCGGGATTACACAACCTTCTGCTTCTCTACAATCCTTGAATGAGCCCACTATATCATTTGAACAGTGGATGTGAATGTTTGGCAATAATATGCTAGCTATTACTGAAGAGGAGATGGTGGACAAGAGAAAGGGCACCCTTGTCGTCCATTCCATTGGAGTTGAACCTTAACAGACTTTTCTCACTACGAGCACCTCATGCTATATCCCCTCACTTCCCTTCACTCCCACTTAGTCTTCACAGTTTGTTGATCGCTTTACGAGTGTGAATTATATGAGTATACTAGTCCTTTTTGGAGACTGCGATCTCCCTTTTTGAGTCTTTGTTTTGTAATCTGTTTTCTCGACTCTTTCAAGTAAAGATCCTTTTGTTTGGCACTGCTAACTATGTGTCCACCTCCCTTCCTCTGCACCACCATCTGGGACTGCTCACGACTCCAAACCTTCACACTAGTAAAGGTAGTAGTAGTGATAGCACAAGGTCATGTGAATGAGTTGCAAATGTCATCAGAAGTCATCTGCACGCGCTTAGGTGGCGTAGTGGATTAAGCGCTGACCATGAACCGCAGGGCTCCTGGTTCGATTCCGGCCGCGGACATATCCTGCATGTCATCCCTTCTCTCTCTCTCTCACCCATCTTTCCTGTCTAAATCTTTGCTGTAACTGTCAATAAAAAAATGAAAAATATGAGTGGGACTGCCCCACTCAGAAAAAATTACTTAAAAAAAAAAAAGAAGTCATCTGCAGAGAGGGAGGGGGGAGAGCGAGGGGAAACTGGGTTGAGGAGTGAGGAGAATGAGGCAAACAGTTTCCTTGGGACAGAGGCAGACGATTGAATTTCTAGAATGGTAAAATGAAGCTTTGGCAACAGACACAGAGGAGGAGAACTTCAGGAGTAGATAAGATGCTATGTCATGGATGATCAGTTTTCCATTTTCCTCTCAGCTGCTCGAAGGCATCTCATACTACCTCGCTGGGATTCAGACAGCCATGAGGAGAGGATCTCTCTGGCCTAGAAGAGAGTGGACACATCGAGTCAAAAGATGAGGAGAGAGTGGATATGAGGATGGAGGAGGCAGCATCAGTAGACAGAAGGGAGAAGGATTGGGGGGGGGGGGGCAAGTGACGACCACGGGGAAGATGGCTGCTTGAACTCGAGACTCCTGACCCTCAGATTAGATTAGATTTGATTTGATTAGATTAGATTAGATTAGGTTCAATTGTATTGTCACTGCCGAGTACAAATACCAGACAACGTACAAATGCAGTTTAGCATCTAACCAGAAGAGCAAATAGTGATATAACACATGATAGTGATACATTCATGGACACAAATATTGGCATCCCTGCACTTCTGTCAGATAATGCACCCAGAATTCTCCTGGAATTATTTTTTTCTCCCAGCCAATATTTTTGTGACAGGTACAGTATGGCAAGTATGGTGGTTGGAGGTATATACAGGAGATGGATAGCAGTAAGCTATGTACAGTTATGGTAGCTATTTACAGTAGGGTGTGTACAGATAATAAATTAGAGGCTATATCAAAAAGAGGTATGTACAAATGAGCAAAAACATGGTATATGGCAACAGCAGTAGTGCAACGGCTAAATTGGTTGTCCTCGGTGGGGGCGGGGGGGCTGTTCAACAGAGTGTATGGGGGGGGGTTGTTCATCAGAGTGACAACACGGTGAAAGAAGCTGTTCTGGAGCCTGCTTAGAAGTGTAGAAGTGGAAGCATAGAAGTGGTTGAGCTTGTCGGGTAGAGACACAGTGCTGGTGGGGGGGGGGGGGGAGGGATGCATTTTGGGGTTTATAGTCCATGATGGCCTGGGAGTGCAGTACTTCAGATTAGCCCTGGCTGATCGGTAGGCCTCTGCATGGCCTGATCTGAATGCTGCATCGCGTAACTTCAGCAGTGAGCGGACCACACTGTTTATCCAAGGCTTCTGGTTGCGGAAGGTTCTTATCAGAGTGGGTGGCGACACTGTCGGCCCCTGTGTTGATGTCATCCAGAACGGAAGAAGTGTATAAATTAATGTCCGTGCTGGGTGGTCCCCAATGGCCTGAGCTCTGAGCAGAGGCCAGTCCTCGGTATGGAACTGGTGCTGCAGTGTAGAGTCGGCTCCCTCTGGCTGTCTAACTGTCCTCACTGTCAGTTTCACACTTTAATGGGCAACAATAGGGAAGCCTGTTGTGTGCTGTGTCTTTGTCTTAAGTTAAAGGAAACTCCTCCAGCAGGGAAACACCTTGCGATTACATTCTAATAGGATATAATGACCAAATAAGAGAGATGTTGTGTTGTGTGCACTTCTAGCAACCACATCAACAGACGTCTCGCTTAGAGAACTGGGATGGCCTGAGATCATATTCTGCTAGCAGGTCACAGAGGGCTGCAGCCATGAGGGCATCAGGGGAGACACCAGGACGCAGGTGGTCAGAGCTAGACGAATCTTCTCACCATCGGCCTAAGTTCTGTAAAGAATTAACCTTTTAGATAGAGTGCTGATCTGGGGCCTTGTACTGGGTCTACAGGGAGACAGTAGCTGTGAATCTAAATTCTATATGTGTCTCTGTTGGGTTTGGACGGCACGACTATGCAAAGCTAGTCAGATCAATAGTTCCAATACGTTTGGGTGTCAATTCACAAGTATGTTTTATACATGCACCACTTTGTTTCCATTATCTGTATTCCCTATGCTGCAATGTGACATGAACTTTAACAGTTCTCTCTGTATTCCGTTTGAATACAGATGTTCACACGTCACGCTGGTTGGAGACACTTTTAATTATTGATATGTTCAAAATGTGAGGTATGCATTGAAATGAAGTCATTAATATCCTTAACCTTAATTCAAATCGAGTTCAACTTAGATTAGATCAACAAGCATGAACTGCAAAAGAAGGATGAAAAGGGGGGGGCGGGGTCGGTCACACTTGCTGTTCATGTAAATCATATGTATTTATAAACGCCCCATACCATACCTTCAGTCATCTGTAATCAGGCGTTCATTTCAATGATTATATAATTTGTCATCTTTATAATAATTTACATATGAGGGGAATTTGTATTCTTGGCTTGAAGTAAGGACATGGTGAGCTTGCATATATCGTACTATGATTAGCATACACTAATCAAATGTGATTGTCTCATCTCAAAGGTTTCGATGGTGAATGAACCACAGTGAGAATAGAATGATAGGGGTTACTTGTGTACTGGTGTGAGTTTAACTGGACCAAGGAAGGAACATAGGTTCTTTTTTATTTAATTTGGGTAGGGAAAGTCACAAAGTAGAAGGATTGTTGTTTTTGTGGCAGTCATAGGAGAGATTAGAAAACTGCGATCAACCTGTTATTGGCAGATGTTAATGAGCAATGATGATGTGACGTCAGATCACACGCAGCAAAAACAAATACTTGTCTAAACATCCAGAAGTGAGTGTGCTGGAAACAAATATGTAAAAAACACTTGAAATTAGGCAATATGAAGAGGCTTGTAAATGTGTTTAAGAGTGATGTGGTTCATACATTTTTTAAATGTTTAACACTACTAGTAGAGCCGCCTTGGGGGGTCAAATAGACCCCCTTTTTAGAATGTAAATCTGCTATTTACACACAGAGATCACTAGAGGGTGCTTCTTTTTTAAGCCTGCCTGCTACACAGAAAAGCAAAACAGCTTTATACTATCTTATCCTGAAGTGATTTTGAAAATGTAAGGATACTGAAAGGAGGGTCCTGAAATGTGATCGAGTGCAAAGATAGAATTTCTTTTTTTTACTCACAGGGGTCACCGTGACCCCTCACAGCTCTTCTAGTGTTAAAAATATTTGCCAACGACATCCTGACACTCTAAAATGTAATGGAGATGGAAAAGAGCAGACAATGGCATCTCTGTCATACGCAGAGAGGAACTTAGTATTCACACTCCTGTGAGTGTCTCTCCAGCACCGTCCAGGGTGACTGACACTTACACAGTGACGATGCAGCTGGCTCAGAGAGCCGTATCTGTTTCAGTTGACAGTTGCCACAAAGGCTTTGACGTGACATGACCCCAAAGAGGATAAAGCCAAACTGTTGAAGTCTTGGGAAGTATTTATCAGCCTAAAAAGGCTTTCTCAGTTCTTATTTTCTATGCAATTGGGGGGAAAACAGAGCAGCCAAATATTCTTTGAATAAGCCTTGCGATACTGGGGAGTGTTTTACAGTATGATACGACATGAGGTGTTGTTGCTTACCGTGGACAAATATTCATACAAGTTACTGGTCTATTTGTGTTGTGTTTAATTTCATAATGATGGTTAATTGCTTCTCAAAAAGATCTACAATGTACAGTATATGCCTTTTCTAATACCGTTCACCATGAAAGAATCAGACTATCTGTCGACTATCAGTTATCAGACTTATCAGTTATTAGACTATCAGTTATCAGATAGACTAGTCGACTATCTGTGCAGTATAGTACAGTGGATTGTGTACATAGCCTTTATTTATGTAAACCAGCTCCTTACCTTCTTGTGATTTTATTCTTTTTCTAAAAGTTTTTTTTTTTTTCTTTCCTAACACCAGGGGAGCCACCCCTCCTAAATTTCGTTGTTTGGTACCTGTACTGTAGCAATGACAATAAAGTCCATTCATTCATTCATTCATTCATTCATTCATTCATTCAAATCAGTAAAACTAACAACATAAAGCGTGACTTGTTATGTTTTTAACATTTTGATGAACAAGAACAAAGCACACCTCATTCAACCCACATTACAATGCTGTAAAGTGATTATAAACCTGACATTTGACTCAAGTGAGGATGTTGCTTACCTGAGGGTTCCATGTGGGATTGGTTAATAACTGGCCCTACGGGTTCCTGCCCTCTACCTGCCTGGTGCCAGGATTCCCACCAGACAAACTTCTGCTGATGAAATGCTCCCTGACACTTCTGCTGATGCATAATTCAATAAGGAACTAATTACCCTGGCAGCCATTTCAAAGAAATGTCCTCCCTGTCCCATAATTTGTGCAGCTCTGCTCATATGAACCATACTACCCAATTGTAACTCACAAGTTATTGTGGTTCCAAATATTGAGGAAATTACTCCTGCATAAAGAGCAGGCCATTTTAAATGGTTGCATCACAGATCACTACTTGTAGTATATACAGAGGTATATACAGAGGTCTCATCAGCGAGTGTCCTCTATTCTAATCCACCTGTCTGTTCACTGACGTTCTAGCTAGTGTACTGGTGACCCTGGCACTTGAAATCATCCATGTACTGTAGCTCTTGGGACAGTGCAAAGTATGCAAATGTTTAATGTGTGGCTAAGGATTCAAATTCTGCCTTTGAGGCAACTGCAAGGAAATGATTTGAGCTTGACAGATAATGTAATTCGGATGTTCATAGCTGAGAGTTCATACAGTTTACTGTGTTTACTCATAACTGCTTTGACTGCTTTTCCCTTTCATAAGGCATTAGATTATTATGATTTAGCAGTGCACCCACTGGGAGCTGAACTATGCACGAGTAACTTATCAGTGAATCATGTCTTCTGTTTGACTTAAATGGAGTATTGGTGTGAAATGATTGATGCAATAGGTTATGATTTGGCCCTCATTCATGAACTGATCTTCGCTATAATGGGGCCGCAGACAATCTCATACACTCAGGTAAGTAGTAAACCACAGTACCCCACAGAGGAGAATGGGTTACGATGAAGGGTCTGTGTAATTCACAATTATGTTAGTGGTTTTCATGCTCTCGAAGGGGAGACCGAGTTAGGTCAGAGAGGAATGTCATAAAGGAGGTGAGGATGATGGGTGTGTGATAATAGCAATAATGCTCTCTGTATTCTCAGAGAACAGATGGGGAGGATCGTGCTTGTGCTTGACTGCCGAGGTTAATTGTTTATTTGCACCAGCGGCAATGGTCTGTTTAGATTACCGTTATCAGAGGGATTAAACACTCATCGGCCAAGACCTTTAGGAGCTTGGCTATCTCCAGGCACAGCACATCTCAGTACGTTTGAATGCTTGATGTTATTAGAAGCTCAGCGTGACCCGCTGTCCTTAAAGCCACCAGAGGCACTGGCAGTTGTGACACACACAGGGTGTATGAGAAGAACTTTTATTTTTGGGTGAAGGGGATCGGATGGGTGTAACCATGGCACCCAGAGCCTGAGAGTAATGAGAAAATGTGATGAGTGGGACAGTGGGTAATTTGCCTGGCTCCCGCTGGTCAACTGCCCCTAGAGAATGAAACGTGTCCACAAAATTCATGTCTCCAAACGTCCATTACAAGAGAATGAAAGGATGGAAAACCCATCAGCTAAGAATTGAAGGACCAACAACCTTCTACAACCTATTACAGGACCAAGTTTCACTTAAATCCATGATCTTTACCTTCTCCTAACAGCCATTCTAGCCCACAGCCACAGTTTCCAGACAACTCCACCGCATTCAAAGGAAACACCACACATTCAAAGGAAGTTTTAATGGTCATGGCATCAGAGCCAGGCCCATAACTGCATGAGAGTGTTGCATCTTCAATGGAGGACAGAAACCCAATTAATCTTGGTTCTATCCACATGCAGCTCTCCCATCTCCACTAACTAAGGCAGGTGACTTTTCCATACTGTTCTACCCTGCAGTGTGTTCTCATGACAACAGACAATACCACCAATTGCTTTGTTGGATTCAGCCTTGCAGGCTATTTAGTACACTGTCTTCTCCATCTACATAAACATGTATGTTTTATCATTATTAGTTATTTAAACCATGTTCCTGGGGTATTTTTTGTCAACTATTTCGTCAAGAAATATTGATGGTGAGTACCACATGCTTTTAGTTCTTAGTTGATGTGAGCTGCATGCAAATCATACAGTATACAAATCATACTGTAGCAAACTGTTGCTCATATTCATAACATAGAGAACTGTGTTATACATGGTTGCATTATAAAATGTAATGACGTAGTATCACTGTAGAAATTAGGTGTAGCATGCAACAAAGTTACAGGCAATATTATTGAATCGATAGGTCTAATTTCCTGTTTGTCAGTAAAGAAAACTTGAATAAGTTATTTTGAACTTACACAAAATAAGTAAATCCAGGGAAATAATGTAAAAATGTGTTGTGTTTATCAGTGATATTTCCTTGGGACTTACTTTATTTGTGTACATTTAAATAACTGCTTCAGTTTTTTTTTTTTTTTAAACATTGGAAATTACATCTACTCAATATTATTGCATATCATTTGTTGTATTTTCAACAAGTAGAATCAACATCAGATTGTTTACAGTGTACAATGTATTCCATTACCATAACATTACGATAATAAAACACGAGTCAAGAACCTATCATGAGTCAAGAACCTATCAGCATCAATTCTAATGGATATGCTTACAACATGTTATAGATCCCTTTCAGTCGTCACAATTATTGCCGCCTGATGAATTACACGAAGAGTAGCTTGTGAGTTGTTGTTCCAATCTGGAAAAGTACTAATGACTGTCTATTCTGAGAAAATCTAAATCATTTCCTTTGATAAACCTTAATTTAGAACGAATCCTGTCTTAATGGACACCTCGTAAAATGATGTCAGATATGGAATGTATATGAATTAACTCATTCGTCTTCTCCATGTATCATAAGTAAGATAAAACATGAGTCAAGTACCTTTCAGCATCATTTTTAAGAAGTCTATACACTCTGTACACAGTCTGGGTACCACTTTGTATTTCAGTCCTGTCCATACACTTCGCGTTTTGAATTCCAGATGGCCCACTGCTCTGATCCATTCAACCCCACCCTCCATCCTCTCCCACAGCCATCGATCCCTCTTAGTAGTGCTCTGTCAGCTCGATGTAGGATCACACAGGGCTGTCACTGTGAAGGTGGGATCAAAGCAGGCTCTCCATAGCACTGGTTCCAGATGTGCCACGCGAACCGCGTACCTTCAGTGTGACTTTACAGTAGGAGGTAGACCTTTGAGTTGCATGAAAATACCAACCCCCCACTCATTCATAATGGATGGGCCTCAAGACAATTACCAGCAGCCAGGGCAGGTCTCCTAGACTCCCAGGAAAGATGCGGCGGCAGCACCCCAAGGGTTAGGATGAAAAACATAAATGGTGCATTCTGTGGGGACAAATGTAATGTGACATACACCTTATGGGTGACACTGCCTGAAAATGCGTATTTTTAACTGATGGTTGAGTCTTTAGTTTTGTCTTGTTTTGTTAGTTTGAATCCCTGTTTGAACCCGTTTGAATCTGTTGCTTGTTTTTAAATTATGCTCTGTAACGTGTCCTTGAGTGCTCTGAAAGGTGCCTATAAATAAAATGCATTATTATTATTATTATTATTATACATAAATCCAATCTGGTAAAATATTGCCAATTTGCAAGTCTGCTGTTTATCAACTCTATGATAGAGGTGATCTTTATCCTCTATTATTGTGCACAGTACAGTATGTTGTGTATGTTATTTTATTTTATAGACTTTTAATGGACAATAAAGTTGTATTATCTTATCATAATAGGTTAAACTTTAACGACTCGGTTCGATATCTCACTATGGGATATGCACCGTTGTGTACCCTATTAACTGAAACCCTATTCAATCATGCCTTGAACAGGCCCTGAACGCTTTTGCATGGTTGACCCCACCCCAGCCATCTTATCAAGGCTTGTGCAAAGTGCAACCAATCCATTCTTTTCTCTCTTCACTCGCTCAATCGCAAGCCCATCTGCAGTGTTGTGATAGAACTACATAGCCTAACTGTTCCACTGGAAGGTGAGAAAACAGCTTACCCTGGGGCGTTAGGTTGCCTATTCTTCCTCAGTAATCCTGCTGATTCAGGCTTGACTCTTATTAGGTTTTCTATACAGGCTTTGGCAATCGGGCGTTGTACGAATAGTGTAGTCCCATAGTGAGATGTTGAACGCAATCGACTGAAAGACAACTTTGGGTTGTGGTACCCTGGTTCTCTGAGATGAGGGAGACATATCACCAGATCTTCTTTTTTTTTGTGTGTGTGATTTTTTTTCTGAGTGGGGCAGTCCCACTCATATTTTTCCTTTTATTGACAGAGACAGTGGAGATTTAGACAGGAAGGATGGGTGAGAGAGAGAGGAGGGATGACATGCAGGATATGTCCACGGCCGGAATCGAACCGGGAACCCTGCGGTTACGTGGTTGACGCTTAACCCACTACGCCACCTAAGCGCCACTCACCAGATCGTTGACGGGCTCATGAAGAGGTGGTTCTCGGAATGAATTGGTTGCACCTCGCATGAGCCTTCACAAGGTGGCTGGGGCGTAGTCAGCCGTGCAAAGAGCTCCCGGCTTAATCCAGGCATGACTGAATAGGGTTTCAGCAAATTCTCATCTTCAGAGAACCGGGGTTACACAGTGTAAACCAAAATGTGTCTTCAGAGGCCAAAAAGAGTGGCCTTGATGAAAGCATCGATGCTTCGAATGTTCAATAATATTAATCTCAAGTGCAAGCGTGAATATCGTTATTATAATTATTATTCAATTATTTGTGAAAAATCACACCCTATAAAAAGAAAAAACGAATAAAGCGGGCTTAGTGAAGCGACCTCCATTTTACAGTCCATTACAGGTTCAGACAGTGACAGAGAGACAGGAGGAGATGGGGCAGAGCGAGGCAGTAGTGTTGTATATGGAAGTACACATCTGTCTCACTTCCATCATTTATCATGTTCCAGGCTGCTATACTCCCGCTCCAAAATCTATAGGAACTGTTTAGACCTTTCCTGACCTCATCTCCCTCCTCCTTTTCCAGTTTGGTCTACTCAAATTGTGTACCGACATTAGGTCAGTGTTTAAAAGATTAATGCTTGTGTGACGATGTCGCAGAGGTACCTCGATGGCAGTAGGGAGTCAGCTGGACTATTTGCCATGTTTTATTTCAGGTAATTCGCCTCGGCAAGACTACCACCAGAAGGCATCTTTGAGCAATTCTAATGGATATGCTTACAGTATGTTATAGACCCCTTTTAGTGTTTACAATTATTGCCGCTTGATGAATTACATGAAGAGTAGCTTATGAGTTGTTGTTCCAATTTGGAAAATTACAAATGATTGTCTATTCTGAGAAAATCTAAATAACTTCCTTTGATAAACCTTAATTTAGAACTAATCATGTCTTCATGGACACCTCTTAAAATGATGTCAGATATGGAATGTATATTAATTAACTCATTCATCTTCTCCATGTCATCACACCAGATAAATTGCCCGGTTCTTTAATGACAACTTGAAATATAGGCTAGCTAGCAAAGCTGATAACGTGATTTTCATGAGGGTTATATGGTGGACAACACGTTTATAGGTTACATAGAACCAAGGCCCTAGAGAAATCCTGCTGTTTTACAAACGACAATGAACCAACTCACATCCTCCTTCTTTCTGTTCATCCCCTCTCCAAATAAAGACAGAAGATTCAACTTCACTTCATTTTTATTGGTCTGCAGTCTGCACTCAGCACCTTTCTCATCCTGAGCATTTGTTTTCAAGTGGGCGTGCCTGATCAATCTTTTGGAGTATAACATGTCAGGGGTTTTAAAAATCTGCAACTCAATTCACATTCTCAGCCAGAATATGATGGCTGGCCAAACAATAGCGTATTAAGCATGATTTATTCAGTTTACGCACAATATTGTTCGTTTAAAAAGTGGGGAGGACAGAATCTAGGTTTTGAAAAGTGGGAGGGACATGTCCTCCCCTGTCCCTAGTGGAGATTTCGCCGATGGCTATGACACTCTTAAAATGAGGTAAAAAGCAAAAACATCATCAACAAATCACTCAATAAGTTGAATTGAGTCCATCTTAATGCAAGGATAATAGTTACGGTCATTTTGGAATCAATTTCTTTGTTTTTATAGGGTCTCTGATTTGCGTAGGAATCAATTACACACAGCGTAGGAATCAATTACACACTGTTGACTGTTGACTTGTAAATACTTATGTTCTCTATGACAACTGCATCATAACACGGCAATAAACATCGCTCCTGTGATAAGTGGTGCAATCAGGATGATGAGCTGTTTATCAGGTCCAGACGAGTGCACTCTGATGAGTCAGGTGTAGGCATTGTGTTATTTATCTCTAACCCGATCATCTCATGTTTGTTTTTCACTCGCACCACCACCACTATGTTATTCTCTGGTCAAAAGTCACCAGAATTGCTTGTTTAAACAGATGATATGCAACATCTACTCTGGGTACAAGGCACAGCCTCCCCTTCACCCCTGTTCTGTAGGCTACCTTTATACCCAGACTCAATCCCACTGAAACCCCAAATCCTTACTCTTGTCTCGCATGCAAATCCCTAACTTCATTCTGTAATCAATATGTTGCATTATTAAAGCAGACCTGTGCTTATTCACGTCAGATGGTGCGAAGAAATCTCCCCCCACCATACCCACTCTTCATCTCCATCTTTCCATTCTCCACCATTTCCACTCAAACTTGATTTGGCTAATCTCTGTTAAAACCAGAACAGCGGTGCCTTTTTTTACCTACTATAAGAGCCGCCTCGGGGGGTCAAATGACCATAGTCTTTACAACGCTCAAGCTGCTACTTACACACAAAGACCACTAGTTGGCACGTCTTGTAAAGTAGCCTGTCTCCTACACAGAAAAATGGCAAAATAGCTTCATACTAGCAGCTTATCATGATGTGATTTAGAAGATGTAAGGATACTGGGTGGTAGAACGCACATATCTAGGAAAAGGTATGAAAACATACTTCACAGTGCTGGCTTTTGGCACACCTTTGAAACCTTGGCAGTGCCATTGAGACCACCATTGCATCGTGAACCAATTAACCACTGGCCCACTGTATACAGGATAGTACACTCATTATTGTTGCTAATGCTAATGTTTGCTAATGCCTTCCCCAGACAATTTACCCTTACCATAACCAATCAAAGTTAATGCATCAGACTGCTCTTCACTTACCCACATGCAGCATATTTTATGTTTTTTACAAAAAAAAACTATGTGTCATCCAGAACACACAATTGGGAATACAGGTATAATTAGAATAGATAGACAGATAGATACCAAATAAATGCTCATCTGTCTTTCTAAGATGCTATGACACAGTATTGAAAGAGATAAATGCCGAGATGATGCCAAGTCTATTTCACTGTTCATTTCATTGTTGCAAAAGTAAGGCCTTTAAACTGAGTTGCCTAAATCTAACGAAGAATGAATGGGGATGTTGAGCCTGAGTCTGGACGGAGTGTTGTTATTTCCCCATTACCCAGAGTCAGTCTGTTCAAAAACTACAGCATCAGTCACAGGGTGTGGATATCATAGCCACTCTACTGGAAGAGTCCTGGAGGGAACAGCCCTACCTGACGTTAGCATGTCACAACAACAACAACAACAACAACAAACATCACCCGCCACCATCGCAGACAAGGCCCTTGGGTTCACCGGAAAGCCAAAATATATGTGCATACGTTTAAAAGCAAACACAACCCCACTTCACTCGTCCACTTGTCCACTAGTGCGCTGCTTCTGTAACTAACACTGGTTGATTAATGGATGCAGAGGAACCTGGCCTCAGGTGGAGATAAGCAGCTGATCTCCACTATACAGCCTTCCTCTATGACCTTGAGGAGGGACAGGCCATTAGTTCAGCCCTCTCTCCTTCCTGCCCAGCCCCAGCCGCAGCAATTAGGACCACTGCATCCTCTCAATGGACGTTTGGAGCCTCAAGCATAACAGGACATAATTAGAATTTGCCACGAGGCACAGTATAAGGCATGCAGGTTGGTTGACGTCAGAGTGTTTTATGATATCTGTGGTTGACGATATATAATGCAGTAACCCCTTATGAATGAATAATAGGTGATCAATACACTCATTCTCAGTTCAGTAACACTTTATTTTAGCGAACACACATTAGGCACTAATGTTTAGCTTAGATGTGTTTGCTTTACCCAGCCATTCAGGACACCCACACAACAATGTTTTTGGTGGCAAGGGGCTTTGAGGTCAGGGAGGCTAGCAAGTTACCACAAGGTCGCTGTGTTCAATTCCCAGATGTCAGAATCAGAATTGCTTACAACCCAAAGTACAAAGTACACAAGAGTACAATTCTTTGGTTTAGGTTATTCAACATTGGCATTGCAGCAAGATACAAAATCGATGAGATGAGATGAGATGAGATGAGATGAGATGAGATGAGATGTTTATTGCCATTATGCATACACATTAAGCATACACATAGGAATTTGATTCGGCGTTACAGTAAGAGCATTTCTACTTTTCTAAAGAGACAGAACACAACAAACTGTAAAACCATAGCTGCCCTGTGCGGCGCCATATATGTCCACAGAATACTGTAGAGAAGGGGGGGGGGGGGGCTGGTGGCGGGGTGGCATGGGCGGGGGGAGGGAGGAGTGGGGGGGGTAGGTGGCGACCGCCCACGACAGAGGGGAGAGAGAAGTGAGAATGAGTAAAGTAAGTAGTAATAAGGTAATAACCCTAACCCTAAGTAATATAGGGATAAAGTGATGGTAGTCGTACTACAGAGGAATCAATAGTACAATATGATGAAATGCAAAATGATACAGCACAAGTAGTCAGGTAGTATTCAAGTAATCAGGTAGTGTGCAAGTAGTCATATCATATATATTGTTTTTGTAGTGTGAGTGTGGATGATTTGGGAGAGACAGTCTTTTGTTTCCTTCCAGTGCATTTCTACAGGAGCCTGATTGCTTGAGGGAAATAGCTGTTTGACATCCTCTGGGTTTTAGCCCAGAGGCTTCGGTACCATTTCCCCGACAGCAGTAGCTCGAACAGTTTCTGATTGGGGTGGCTTGGGTCCCTAATAATCCTGAGGGCCTTTCTGATACTCCAGTCACTGTAGGTGTCCTGAATGGAGAGAAGCTCACATCCGCTGATCCTCTCAGCTGTCCTTTGTAGCGTTCTGCGGTTCTGGGCAGTGCAGTTCCCGTACCAGGCAGTGATACAACCTGTCAGGATGCTCTCTGTTGCGCCTCTGAAGAAGGCCCCGAGGATCTTAGGCCCTAAGCCGAACTTGTTCAGCCGCCTGAGATGGAAGAGGCGATGTTGTGCTTTTTTCACCACCTGGTTGGTGTGTTCATCCCAGGTGAGGTTGGTGATGTGAACCCCCAGGAACTTGATGTGGTTTACTCTCTCCACAGCAGATCCGTTGATAGTGATGGAGTCTTGTGCCTGCCTCTTCTTCCTGATGTCCACCACAAGCTCCTTGGTCTTGTCGGCATTGAGAGCGAGGTTATTGACCTGGCTGTACTGAGCCAGGCAGTCGACCTCACTTTTGTATGCCGTCTCGTCGCCGTCAGTGATCGGGCCAATCAGTCGTGTCATGGGCGAACTTGATTACCGTGTTGGAGCTGTGAGTGGCCACGCAATCGTAGGTGTACAGGGAATGTGATACAGGGATGTGTGGTACAGGGATGTGAGCCGATGATTGGAGGGTTGCTGTGATTGGAGGGTTTCTGAAATCCAGGCATTGATAAGGAGCAGCATTATGGATATGTAATGTCATTCAGAGGGGCTTGCCACAGCAGGAGGGATGAGGCTGTTCAGAGCCTAAATACATTATAAAAACAGGAGAAAGGTATTCTATCTTCATTTAAGGTAATTTATCTGGGATATGAAGGGAAATAATAATGCCATCCCAGTACTATTCTATCAAAGTAATTATCTTAGATAACATAGTTAACCCTCTCCCCCTCCCCTTCCCATGTGTCCCCAGCACTACCTTAATTAGGCCCCTATACTTTCTTTTATTTATTTTTTGTTTCCTTTTCAGTTTGTAAAGTGTCTTTGAGTGTCTAGAAAAGCGCTATATAAGTCTAATGTATTATTATTATTATTATTATTATAGTGTTGAAAGAGGATGGCATGAGCATATCCTATTCAATGCCACTCAGTTATATAGCTGGGTGTGTTGATCGTTACTGAGAGGCAGGGTGCACCTATCCAGTTCTCTCTAGCATCCCAATAGAAGAGTGACTGAAAGGTCAGGCTGTCTGTTCATCTCGTAGTGTGAATGAACTGCAGCATGGCATGCAACGCCTATACACAGAGGCAGACACATGCATACTTTAGAACAAGCTAATCAAGCCATGTCGTCATTGTGTATTCAGTTTTATGAAAAAGGTTGATTGCCTGCAATCAACTGCATCTGCACTAAACCGCTCACAAGCTGGATATATGAATTTGCTTATCTTTACAGATCGAACACACTGTCAAGTCCGATGATAGATGAAGCTCGGGGTCGGAGTTACACAAATCTTGCAACGTGGGGACTTATTTAGCAATGCTCAACCATCTTCACTTGAGGATAAAGGATGAAAAGAGGAGACAGAGCCCTATTCAATTACCTGCATCTGCAGAGAGGCACTAATGCAGCTGTTCCGCTTGAACCTCAGAGATAGGAGAGGACACCCATGACTGAAAGATATAGCATAGTCAACAGTCTGGCTGCTAAAGCAGCTGTCATGGTGCTGGAGATGCATGATCATCATTTATAAAAGTGTTTCACGTTTTAGCCTCATGATTACAACGCAGACTGGAAAAACAGAACAGTGATGTCGCCGCTTGCCTGTGGGGGAAACTAGGACATAGAGAGAGGGAGAATTAGGGAGTGAGCAAATAGGAGAACCAATCCTCCCCGTGTCTCCAGCTGCCCAAGCAATTCCAATACGGTGAGACAGGCTGTGGCGCGATGACATCAGCGGGACGGGAGCCGGAGTAAACCGTTTACAGCACAGAGATTGGCTGATTTGCTCTGGCAGAATGTGCCATCAGCTAAACAAACTCTGGCTACAGCCATGCTCCTGTTACTTAGTTAAATACCTTCATGTATCTCTTTTGCACACAGACACAGAAACCCTTACCGGAAGTGATTCTCAAGCACAAGGGCCCTAAGAAGGCAACCATCTACTTGTAATTACCATAGCTGGATATGACATGAATGAAGAGTCATTACAGTGTAGCACAACCACCCCAAATCACTGACCTATTCTATCTATCTTGCCTATCCACAAGATATCTCCTATTTGCTGGATATTCTATCCACAAGATAGAATAATAAAGATAAGTCATTACACCTGTATAATCTCAAAGTAAAAAGGTATTACAGCTAATAAAATGTAGGATATATGTATAGTCTGTTATCTTCCCTTATTTAAAAAAATAAATAAAAAATGAGGTCATGTTGCCAATTGTCTGTCATGAGAATCTACATGTGCTGTATGTTCATTAAAAGATTCATTACACCGACGCCTCTGAAACTGAGAGAAGCCCTCCAATATTTTAACCATATTACATGTTCTAAATGACTTAATTACAAGGCAGCAGATCCCTTTCAGGCTGGTATAATAAAGCCATTACAAGTATTTCCAGTGGCACCTCTGTCTAGGGATGTTCTTATCAGAGTGTGGGCCTGTACCAGCCTGTGAAAGGAAGGGGGGAGAGAGATGTCTGTGTCTGTGGCCTGGGCCCTTGGTGGGAGCATGAGGGGATGAAAGGAGACAGAGGAGCCTGTCAGGAAGAATACCGCCGATCAGCCCCAGGCTAAGCCCTCAGCAGCACTGTTCTGACGGCCCCCTGGGCTGACACTGTGAGACCTCTGGAGGAAATGCCATATCTCCCTCTCCATCCATATCCCTTTCACTCTGGGTCACCACCTCATATCACATGACTCCACCTTAGACTAGACTAGAGACTAAGAAGCACATTAATTGCTCATTGTAATTGTTTTCGACTTGATTGGCTCGGTTCATGGTTTGCAAATCTCGTCGTTCTTATGCGGCGCAGAGAGCATAAAGGGCTGAGAATCCCCAGTTCACCTAAGATGTGTTTGTTGCTCAACAATGCCCTCGAAATGTAGTGAGCGTCAGGGATGTTAGCACCGTCAGAAGTCTTTGTTTGTTTGCTCTTGTCTTTGCCTGTTCCCCTGCAGGGGCATCAGGTTGCTGGATTTGGAATATTAACTGATATCTTGGCACCATCCTGGGCATCAATAATTCAGCCCCACTCTGACCTCCAGACAGACAGTGCTGCGGATAGATCGTGTGGGGATGTAAAGTTTGCTAATTAGGCCCTCACTTTTTCTCTTCTCTCAAAGAAAAGTGGGAGTGTGTAAGGTTTCAATCAAACCTCATCAAGGAATGCATGACACACTTATCACATAATTGAACCTGGATTTCTGTTTATCTTTGCCCAAATCAATATACTCAACCTAGAAGTCTGTAGATAATTGCTCAGATTTGAAATCATGTTTTTCCCTTTTCACCTGGTTCATTGGGGACAAAAGAGCATAAATTCCTCAATATCTATCACATCAGTGGTTCTCTTTCAGTCGACTCGGGATTGCACTCTTGCACGTTCCAATTCGCTTTCAATCACACCTGGCCATGAGACATTTTTCAATCACGACTGGTTTTGGTTTGACTCCAAGGCATTCAATCAAATTATTCTCACATACTAACTGGGCTCAAGTTGGTTACCACCACTACAGCTAACACTATCGCTCCACTATCGCCCCTCACCCACAAGGTCCCACAAAGTTGTCAGTCTAACCTTGCTAGCTAACCCTCTTATTAAAGTTGCTATCTCTCCGTCACACACACGGTAGTGTGTCACCAGGTGTAGTTATCCATTGTATTATTTGGCCCCCGGGGCCAGCATAGGAACACCGAGGCCCCTGGGGCCAGCATAGGAACAACAGGAAACCCTTCCTTAACTCTGGGGGACAGACTCATCCACACACTCACGCAGACACACACACATGCACACACCTCACAGCAGTGGAGGCTGGTAGAGGTAGACATTGGAGGACAGGCATCAAGTAGGGATGTAACGATACATTCAACTCACGATTCGATTCATTAATTTCACCGATTTGAATCATCTCATATTTGTATCGATAATTAACTGTCTCGCGATGCATCGTTACATCCCTAGTATCAAGCACTCATTTGATTCCATTCCATGCTCTGCAATGACACTGTCCATCTCTGCTGGTTGAAAGGCATTATACTGTACATGTACATACATATAGATTACATGTAGGCTCAACTTGGTATTTGACAGAATTTGAGCAATAATTTGTGTAATGAATTTAACAATCTGTACAATTTGTTTTATATCATTCTAAACAACTCGTTCTATTTCTCTGCATGATTCATTGTGTTGCCCCAAGGGGAACTCACAAGGCTAGATGTAATCCTTCAGAGTAACACAATTACTCTCAAAATGATGCAATAAGCAACAAGCATGTCCGCCAGCAATATCAAAACCTTACTCATGCCTGAAAACCCTTAACATAACGATTTGAGGTGAAGCATTCTACGATAGGCTAGCTTTGTTTTCATTATCTCACTCAAGCAATTGTTATTATCACCAAATCTCATCATCTTGTCATCACCCAGTTTTTAAAATGATGACGACATTTTGATACATCCTGTGAGTTTTACAACCAGTTAGTATGTGTGAAGTCATTCCTTTCTTGAGAAAAACGGACTTTCCAGCACCAGATAGTGGCACACCCAGGGTAAAAGTGGAGGTACTGTGACTGTGTTTGTCTGTATGTTGCCATTAATCATGATTAGCTGGGGAGTGGGCCGATTTCTGTAGCACCTCTCTGAGTTTGAGATGCCTGGGAGGGTGCCGCAGGTCTGACCTGTTTACTGCCTTCACTGCAGCTCTGTCTGCCGTGCCTAACAGAGTTATCCATCTCTCAGCCAGCGACCCGCACCCACTCTCCTGCTCTCCTAATGATCGCTTCCTTTGAGGTACTAACTCACCATGAGAGGAGAGGAGGAGGAGGTTTGATCTGACTCTACCTCCTCTCTCTCTCTGTCTCTCACTGAATGTCTGACACATACCCAATGTCTCCTAGAACTGGATAGTCTCCAAAAAGATGGGTGCTGAAAAAGTTACTGATTCAGAATATGTATCACATACCCATGCTCTGAAATAATCGATGCAAATTAATGAAGTATGTTTTAATTATTGCAAATGAAGGAAATGGAAGCACTTCCAGGAAAATGTCTCAACAGCACCACATATTTGTGACACGTTCTAGTGATTCTTTGGTCCGCAAGTCGGCATCCGATTTAATGCTCGGACTTTTCGTTCGAAAAATGTTAACACATTTCAGCGTCGTTGAAATTCAATGACACATCGCTAGTCAACTAACACAGCTTGTTTTGTGAGCATGCTAACAATGTAACGTAGTGTTATAGTTAACACGCTTGACTAGCGAGTTTGTGTTGTGATTTTCAACAACGTTGAAATGTGTTTCATTTTTGTGTTTCAAAATAAAAAAGTCTGAACATTTTGATTGGTTGCCGACTTGCGGCCCAAATGACCAGACCCTGTCACATATGAAGAGCAAAACCCCATGCAGTGACTGGAAGACCCGTAAGCTTTCCAGATCGTCTTCGATGCCTGCTCTTTCTCAATGCTTTATTGCACAGCCGGAGGCCCCTGTGAAAACACTCTTGATAGTCACTGTGGTATTGTATTGATTTGTGTGTCATTCATTCTTTTTCCTTGACTTTCTCTCTTTCCTTTCCCTATCCCAGTGCTGTGTCTCTCTGTGATGAGCGAATGTGACGTCTCTGGTTGGGATGCTGTGTCCTGTATGCATTATGATGAGGAGCTCAGCTCAGAGTTGACAGTGGTGCCGCGTTAGCGTTCTGAGAGTTCTGATTCCAGGACCTGTGAGATTGTACAGGGATGGCAGCATAGCTACCAGAAGGCCCAAAGCACAGTACATAAACTGAAAATGATTCATAGCTGAACATGTGGAGAACTCAACATTCTGAAAATAATAAGATTATTGAAGTTGAATGGATACCAACATTGTGGAAACAAGTCTAGTCTGTTATTTCTGACAATAAAACAGGCGAGTCGCAGATCTATTAACTGAAATGCAATCACAAAAAGGTAACCAGGGAGAGGAATGTATTTTTTCAGCTGCCTCCTGAATTTGACTTTGTTTTGTTCACACCAGCTGTTCTGGCTTGGAATGCTCCCCTGGTTGTACCACACATCTGCTCCCCTGGCGGCAAACATCCATTGCTTTTTTAAAATCCACAAAAACCAGCAACTAAGTAAACACCATAGGCCATTTGCTCTTTGATTAGAATGTTGTTCTGTGACTAGGGTTGCAAAGGGGGCGTCAAACTTTCTGGTACATTTCCAGAAACCTCCCGGTCACTTTCTATTGAAACATGGGCCTGGGTATTTGGGTAATTTTCTCCAATTACAAAAGCACATGGGCGTACATAATGGTGGAAATTACATGAAACAGGCTGTTGAGAGAATGACAGGTCCTTGCAGCAAGTTCTAAATCTGCATTCAAACCAACGCAAATGAGGGAGAGAGAAAAGTCGCTTTCAGCTGTCCACACGTAGTCCTTTATGTGAAAGCAAAATAATAACTAAATAAGCCTAACCCTAACTCACCAATGACTTAAGAAAAGGGGAAAGTATTGAACCTGAACCAGCACATGACATCTACATCAACTGCAAGCGAACAAGAGAAATGGAAACACGGTGATGGTCAAAGCTCCCAGGAGAAGAGTTATTTTCGTCAACATTTGCTTGTGTTTTGCGGATGGTGGGAATTCAAACTAATTCATGCCAAAGGGATATAACTAGGGATGCACAGATACTGATAGCAGTACTCGTACTCGTAAAACTGTAGTATTAGGCTGATACTCTAATTCCTGCGGGCCGTGTCGACCAAACATGCTCGTCTACAAAAGAAGTGAGACGTGTCACTTCTGCATCCGAAAGAATGGCCTTCAAAGAGTGGACAAATGTGTGACTGTTGTTGCTAGGCTACCTGATACAGTGCTTTAGCTGGCAAGGTGTTTGTATGAACAAAGTCTTAAAATCCTATCATATGATAAGCTAGCAGACAACAGTCTAATAATCATACTGATATGACCTTGATCACAACAAGATTAGATTCCTAACCCTAACTGAACTGATATACTTCCTGATGTCTCATGTTGTGCTATAACTGAGACGGTATTGTTCACATTCTGCTCTAAGGGTTAAAACAGTGAGTGCAATCACAGTAGCGCTACATCCATGTGAAGAACACATGCTCTGAGCTATGGGGTTTATGAGAAGCCACGTCCCATCTTTGCAGCTCCAATGGTCCATAATTGGGATCTGTCTTCAAAAAGGTCCCCTTTGTAGCTCCAGACATAAAAAAATCTCACAGTCCAAGGGCGAAACAGGGGGAAGCCAGATCCCTTGATCAAACCGTGTTTTAACCTCAAAGAGGCAGCACAAAGGGTGACCACAGGGGCGTCCGTGCTGGGGCTCTTGACCTCTGCCTTTGGAAGACGATTGTTATGGGATACAGGCCAGGAGAGTGCAATCTGTTCCAAAGGCAGATCTCTCACACACTCTGCCTGGGGGATGACCTGATTTAAGAGCTGCTCTCCATTGTTTTTCAACCTGGTTGTGTGCGTGTTTTCCTTAACCCAATTTAGCCCAACAGTGTAAGGCACAGGGAGGCTAATGACTAGCCCGGGCTGCAGGCAACATGGAGCACACTAATGCAGCCTGCTCCGCATTCACGGACAGTGACATGCAATACTCTTGGGCTTGTTAGACCTTCGTTGACAAAATGGCAGACTGCTCATACAATAAATAAGCGCACATCTACTGACCTTCCTAATGGCTCCAAACTGATAATTGCAGTTTCGGTCTCCAAATTGATCATCATTAAGCCCATAGACAAAATATATATCCATCCAGATGTGGATCTGTCACCCCAGTTACTGTGCACATACATACCGGTAGGCTTTTTTAAAAATTCTTGGTTGGTTCTCCATACTCCACTTTGGTGTTCCTCGAGACTCAATCAGACAGTGTTGGTTTTGGGGACCATGGAGACAGTAACTAGAGTTATCTACATCATCTTGTGACAAAAAGCTACAGTATCCATTGAAGAATGAAAGAGGACTGCGTTTTATTTGAATACATATACTGTACTGGAGGAAGGGAGATGAAACTTAACACATCTGTGAAGGATGGTGCTGAACCATCTGTGTTAAAACATTTTATTCCTGTAATGAATATTCATAGACCTAATAGATTGTTTTCTCTTTTGCATGTTTTCTGTGCCATAGCTTTATAGAATCATTAAAACAATAAAATAGCCAGAGACAATTAGTGTACAGGACAGAATTGTATCATATTTATCGACAGGCATAACTTCACAGTAGGGGGTCACAGATGTTGTTGGAGAGGAGACTGTGGAGCAACAAAGCAACTATTTGATCTCCCATTTTTTCTTGTCGTTTTCCACCTACACAGCAAGCACATATTCTATTAGCTGGTCCAGAAGACTTCCCATAAAATATCTTGCCAAGCCATCCTGGCTGCCTACTCCAATACGTTATGTTGCCATGCCCTCTAAAAAGATAGCTTTAGGAAGTATTAAAGAAAGATAAGACAAGATAGAAAGCACTTTTTTATGGAGGTCTTTTGACACTGGCATGGGAGAGAATAAAATCAGAGAGAGGGCCTGACACTGGAGAGTCTTTCAGAAGACTGTAATCTATCTACTGACTTCTGCCACTCTCATATGCAGAGGAATAAGCAAATACAGTTCCCATAAGCTACGTTTAACCACTAGCAAATTGACCTACTGTACCGAAGGGGAAAAGTAATCAGAACAGATTGCCAGTGAATCAGGTCTAGGATGGATTGGTCAATTATTAACATTGAACATAGAATCAGTAGCTATGGGGTGGAGTCATGAAAAGGTCAATTGACTGACTGATGAGAGATGACTTGTTTGAGCAGAGAACATTTGAGAATGAGACCAGATTAGACCATTTAGCAAGGAAAGCAATGGCTAGACACAGCCGTTAAATAGCCTAAGATGGTGCAGTACTGTAGTACACTGAAACACAACTGTGAACATTTCAAACCTGCAAACTGCGACACTTTAAATGAATGTGCAATAACACTGTGCAATATGACAACCCTCGGGTACATAAGGTTCAGAGATAGGAAATGTTAGAATAGGTATAGCATAGCATAGAGTACAGCACAGTGTTTTATTTGTATAGTATAGTATAGTGGATAGTGTACATAGCCTTTATTTATGTAAACCAGCTCTTTTCCCTTCTTGTTTTTAGTTTTTTTTCTTTCCTAGCACCAGGGGAGCCCCCCCTCCCAAATTTCGTTGTTTGGTACCTGTACTATATCAATGACAATAAAGACCATTCATTCATTCATTCATTCATTCATTCATAGTAGTAAAGGTAATACAGTAGTTCGGCTGGTAATTATTAAAGCAGTAACAGTAGAAAATAACAGTTAAGTTGTAAGTGTGCTTGTGTTATTCATGTTTCAACTCTTTGCACTTGACCTGGTGCAGAGATAATGTGTCTGGAATAGGTGATCTTATAGGAGCCCATTGTGAGCTGTCATGAGGAAGGCATTGCTGCTGCTTCCAGACTCCAGGCAAGACAGGCTGCCTCCCAGTTGATAAAGTGAGCCATTTTGCACACAGGCAAGATTACTCTCAAGGACAGAGATTAAAGCGGGTTCTATGAGAGAGGGAATGAGGCTTCTTTGATGAAACACACACACACACATGCTTGTGTGTGTGTGTGTGTGTGTGTGTGTGTGTGTGTGTGCGTGTGTGTGTGTGTGTGTGCTACAGCCCTTCAAGCGATGAATAACCCTGTACTTAAAAACGGTCACAAGGAAACTGAATAGAACTACTGAAAGGAAGAACGTTTAAGGTTTAACTGTTCATTACTGCGGAATACATTGGGATTATGGTCATGACGCTCATCATCTCACATTGAGTACAGAATCTATTTGCAAACCTCTTGGTTATTATTTGTGTGAATATGTGAATTCCACTGTCCACAGAGCTCTGTTGCTACTTTTTCAATTGTCTTTTCACACCCAACCTCTTTGCTACCTGTGTGTGATCCTATGTTTACACGGTCACATGAGTGTCAGGTCATGCACGCATAGCAGAACACAGTGAGCCTTGCCAGTTGACTTGGTTTGCATTAGTATTCCTGAGAAAGTGAATTCAATGAGTGAAATTCCCTTTAGGAGCGAGTCAACAATTAAACCCACTTGTAAGACTCGTCACATTCCCCTCTCCTCTTGGCTGGTACCTATCAGAGCAGAAAGCCTTAATTAATGTATGGCTGGCTGAACGTTCTACCAGCTACACAGACACGTTGACACACAACAACAAAAAGTTGTGTGTCGTTTCTGAATATGCAAGCAGCTGCTGCCAAGCTGTATCTTCTCATAAGCACGGGGAGTAAACAAAATGTCGTGCCTACTAGACAGGTTTCAGAGAAATTAAATTAAAAAGATAAATATAAAGTGAAGAGATGCTCTGATTTGATTGTAGCCACCTTACAAAGTCCAGCACCAGAAATAGTGATTGAATATTGTATCAATATCATCAATCTTGTGCTGTTGTTTTTGTGTATGTGATTAAAAGTCAATGACAGCCCCAGAGTGGTATCCATTACACAGTAGACTAATTATAGTGGGTTTTGGAGTAGCAGGCTGCCAGTGGAGCCATTGAAAGGATACATCTGGATGGGATTCGACATCCATCAGATAATGAGAAGAAAACAAAGTGTGTAAAAGAGGCAGTAGCTTCGAGATGGCTGTGTGCCTTTGTTTAGTGTATTCTGCCAACACGCTCTTTGTGTTACTCATTATGGACACGAGCACAGTTGTTTGTATGTCAGATGAGATTGAGGTTTCAGATGAAACAGCTGTGGTGTACTCTATCATGTTGTTGTTTTTTTACATCATGCAGTAAATTAACTGTACATCAGTTGTATGGCACATTTAAAGTAGATCAACCAATGAAAAATATTGAATGCGATAATTTGTATAATTGCTTGAACATGCTGGTTCTAAAAATGTGCACAAAATGGGTTCCTGCATGTCAGTTTCACATAATCTGTCTACGCTTCACATGCACACCTGGTGCGCTATTTACTAATAGATCTGATACAGTATAGTTTTTATTTCTGCTGGAATTAAGCAATATTTCAAATGGTTGTTTTCCAGAGAGGGCTCATTCTTGAAAGAAAAAACATACCGATTGTTTTTAAGACACACTAAGGTTAAGGAGACATACATAAATGCATTTTTAAACAAGACATCAAAACATTTCTATGACAATGCAGGTGACGTGCAATTACTCATTGATACATGATTATCTAAACAGGATTCTATGTTTACCAGTTTCTTGCGGAGAAGGATTTGCTGTTTCACTGCCTTCCCACCCTTGTGGCAGACTAAAGACTGTTTGTACATCTGTGATGCACAAATGAACAAGAACACAAACAAATGACAGATCACAAATCCTGCTCTGTTTCGCAATCCAAGGTAGGAGGAAACATGGGATTGTTCCTTGGGGAATGTCTGCCTTTGAATCCTTATTAGGTGAGTGGACACATTGGAAGCCTTTGAAGCTTCGTGAATTTCATTCTGAAATAATCAAAACAGGTGTTTTGGATTAAAGGACCATAGGAATAACTTCTCATAGTCCCAGTGTCTGCCCCCAATAGAAAGGATAGTATCTCTATACAAAAAGGGTGTAATATCTCTTCATTTGTTAGTTGCCTAAGGGTGAGGGTGTTTGTTGAATACAGAGATGGTAATGAGATAGTTATCAACAGGATTTACAGAGTAGGTTGCTTGGGCTCTTGGGAAAATAATTGGATTCACAATGAACTTTAGTCACTCCCGCTGTTCTCGTCATGCTTGTCCTTTTAGGCAAAGCTGATAAACAAAACCAGAGAGAGAGAGAGAGAGAGAGAGAGAGAGAGAGAGAGAGAGAGAGAGAGAGAGAGAGAGAGAGAGAGAGAGAGAGAGAGAGAGCGAGAGAGCGAGAGAGAGAGAGCGAGAGAGCGAGGACTGGACTTGGAATTACAAATGTGTATTTAGAATGAAAATGTTTTGATATAATTGATCTCACATCATGAAAATGTTTCTCTTTCACCTTTTAGGAACTTAAATATGTACACCTTTAGTCTAGTCAGGAATTGGTAAAAGGGCTGTGCTATCTGCCTCACTTGACATAGTGCTAGCAGGTTTTACAATCAAAAGTGTAGTCTTATTGTACATAGAGATGAGCGTTTGTTAGTATGACAGTCTATATTTAATTATCAGTGGAAAGACAATTTAGGAAAATTAAAGATCAGGTAAGGCACAGTTTTTGAACACATTTTGGAGATTGATTCTTTGCTTGCGTTACTTCAATGTTAACTGTCCTTACTGCACCTTAGTGAGGGGTGCTCTCTGCAGGAACGCTTCACTCACTTGAATGGGAAAGATAAGAAGTGAAACAGCTGTCCTTAGCAGGGCTGTGGTATAACCTTGAAATCCGATCATTGCAGGTTCCAATCTGCTTTTGGATTAGGGTTAGGGTTAAAAGGTGGTTTTAGTGGTTTTGTTTGCTAATACCTTCCTACGTACACTTACCCTAACCCCTTTGAAGCTGTTCCTAACCTTAACTCTAACCATAACCTCTCACAGTTAATGCCTAATACTGCCCAACCACCATGTTATTCGCTCCTAATGCAGTTTTCTACATCTTCTATTTTGACAAAAAAGGAGATTCCTTTTTCGGTTTCTTTTCCAGAAAGAAATTATTTTATGAAAATAGGACATTGTCTAGACATAATACTGTATAAGGACAATGATACTGTGTTGCGATAATTGAAGGAAAAAAACTGCAAGCCTGCTAACTTGTTGTACTATTGTACTATGTACTATTGTAACTATTGTAACTAAGACGTACTGGAGGCTAGAGGAATACTCTATATACTCTACTCTCTCACAGTAACCGGAACAGTGAGGTTTAGAAATAAACTTCTAAGCAGTAAGGTCATCCACAGATGAATCTGTGAGGAAGTGCATTTGAAGTTCAATATTACAATGCAGTGTCACAAAGATGGATGTGGTTCATTTACTATTCAGTCAGGTCCATTTAAGGTGTGCTATATCATGGTGCACACCTTTCCACTCATATTAAAATTAAAGACATATCTTGCACTGGGATCATCAGATGACCAGCTTGCAGTATAAAATATGGTAACACTTTACATTAAGGTCCCCTTTGTAAAGGGCTTGTAAATAGTTTATAATTAGTTAATTCATCACTTAAAACCAGTTTAGTATTCAATTATAAACCATTTACAAACACCTATTTCTCATTAGTTTAGTTTGATATCCACTTGGTGCTTGCAATCGGGAGCCAGTTAATACTTATTACTTATGCTGAATTGTAACCAGATAACCTATATGCTGTAACATACAGAGTGACCTGTACAGTGTGTTCCAGTTGCTGCCATTAAGTGCAAACCTATAGACCTTGACCACCATTGCTTCAGACTGATTCTTAGTACCGTGTGTCTGGGTAACCAAGTTGGTAAAAGCTTTTTGATAGCGTAGCGTAGCTGGTTTACATCTGGGCAGCAACGGCTAGGCTTGCTGTGGGGTTGTGAGTTTAGAGGGGTGAGTATAACAGAGTTATACTCCTCAAGTACAAATACCCTCAGCCGCATTGTTGAATTGCTAGCGTTTTGATAGTGTAGCTGGTTTACATCGGGTATTTGAGGAGACGGTCATAATATATGCCATATGTGTTGGCAAGTCAGAGGTCACAAGTTCGAGGATGAGAGGACAGTCAGGAGCATCAATAATAAAACACTGGACCCTCTCCCACTGTCCTCCCTCAACTCGGAGACGCACTGGACCCATGCACTGGATCCATAGTGGTCGGGTTGATCTGTTAAGTTTTCGGAATGTTGGACCCAAGTGCGGTGCAGCTCAGAGTGAATGAGACGGAAGCGTAAGTAACAAATAAAGTTAGGTCACAACAGGCAATATCAGACTTCACACACTGAAAGCTAAATGATTAACCAACAAAGGGGACAGGGAAGTGGGACACTTAAATAGCAGAACACAAACGCTCACCGACTCCCACTGTAACAGAACTAACAGAACAAACTAATGCTTGCAATAGATTCTTGTTCAGTACATTAACAATAAATAAACACAGTACAGTGTTTAAATAGTCTGTATAAGTAGACAGGTGGCATCAATCAACGTTTCACCACCCATCTCTGTGCCACTCTTTGGCTTCTGAGGTTAAACATGCACATTTTGATATCATAATAGTTAAGACCATGTCTCTTTTCTTTCAACCTGTTTTGGTTTTGAATACAAAGCCATTTTACTCCTGTGAGAAAAACTCTAATGAACGTGTTAGGAGGGATTCAATGTCCATAGGATTTGTCGATGATACATGGTGTACATATCTGATGTCCCCTTCCAGATTTATATTAATTTGAGAAAAAACAACAAAGAAAGCATCTGCAATGCCCCCCCAATGACATTACTTTGTCTATGTCCCTGTGGTGTGATTGCAGTCATTATTATAACACAAACACACTTTGCATAGAAGAGAACCTCATAGACCACTAAATAATGCATCGTGTCTGAATGGTAATGTCTTGATTGAGATTTTCTGTCAAACTATTATCAGTTTTCCTTTCAGAAGGACTTCTTGCCGGGTTTGGTGTTATGGGTGGGAGAGCAGTTACATCTAACATCTTCCAAAAGGACCTTGAAAGTCTCCGCCTGTCCTCCCATTCGGTTCTGTGCTGTCTCTCAATCAAAAGAAACTCAATCCGCATTCAGGTCCTGGTGAGCGTCTTTGGAATAATCAAAGATCCCAGAGGACGGAGGGGTCACTGCGAGCACAGGCAGGGAAAATAAAAGCTATGGGAATGTACCCAAGTTCTGAGGATGAGCTGTAATATCTACATGGAATTCTACCAGGGCGCTTTAGCCTCATCTCAGTAATATTAAACAGGAATCTGCCAACAGACTCTCCCTTATCACAGGCACCTTAGCAGGCTAAATCCACAAACTGTACTTATGCTACAGAATATGAAACTGTAACTAATTCGTTTAGAGCTGTGAATGACCCAACTAGAGAATCGGCAAATCTGAGATGTATGCGTCACCCACTGTAATGATGTCTATACCATACCAATAAATATCTTCTTAAAGGGATATAAAACATCTGAATTGCTTACTCAACATTAGAGCCACACTGATGCTATAGCTAGCTCCTGGTCGCCCCACTATGCTTCCCTTGCCATCATGTTGCTACAGTTTAATGACGTTAAACACACTGCAAGGAAAACATTTGCCACCTCACATTTTCATAAAGGTCAGGCTTTGGTCTGTCATGTCCAGCATGTAAGGAATCTTACTGACACAAAGAGAGAGAGAGAGAGAGAGAGAGAGAGAGAGAGAGAGAGAGAGAGAGAGAGAGAGAGAGAGAGAGAGAGAGAGAGAGAGAGAGAGAGAGGGAGGGAGGGAGGGAGGGAGGGGGAGAGAGATAGCAGTGAAGAGTACAGGAGGGTAGATGCCAAGATGAAAGATAGAGAACTGCAGAGACCTTTATCTTTATCAGTGTTTAATAATGTCACTGATGATTCGTCCTGTAATGAAGGGATGTTTTTTTTTCTCTCTTGACGAGTTGAGACATCACTGGGTGTTAACATTGTGACATCACTGGGTGTTAACATTGTGACATCACTGGGTGTTAACATTGTGACATCACTGGGTGTTAACATTGTGACATCACTGGGTGTTAACATTGTGACATCACTGGGTGTTAACATTGTGACATCACTGGGTGTTAACATTGTGACATCACTGGGTGTTAAGATTGTGACCTCTAGTGGCAGCCAGTTGTTGGACAGTGCAACAATGTCAGTGTTTTTCTAATTCAATATTTCATTCATCCACATGATCAACCTACATATTACACTAGCCTACACATCCTGGTATGTAATTAACTGACCCTAGTACAGTTAGACGCCCTCACACCACCACTTTAAATCTGATAGTTGTTTTTGTCTTTCGTCTGTCTAAAGTCTCTGTTTTAAGCAAGAATTGGGGGTGGAGGGGGTTGTTGGTCATGTTGCAAGGAGATGTTGCACTGTTGATGAATAGGCTTGTATAGGCTGCCCATCTCAGTACAATTGATAGTGAAATCACCCAGTCTGTGCATTTTATTTTGTCCAATTAATAAAGCCTGTATAGTGTACCTTGATCATTAGGTAATTACTCCATAGTTATATTTTATAGCAGCCCAGTTGTGTTTTTTATGAGCCTTGTCAACATTACTCTGTCTCTGAGCGCACAAATGGACCTAAACACAATAGCTAATCCAGGGATGGAAGTGAAGTGTGAAAAATAGGCAGGATCCTCCAGGGATCATTTTTATGAGAGCACAGTCATTATTCTCAATTCTTTATAGGGCTTAAAGGATGGCAGGTCCCAAAGGATATTCTTCTGGAGATATTTTGTTTTAATCACAAAGGCTTGCAGTTAAAATTTATGAGGGAGGGAAAATGAATAATTAACATTTAAATGCACTGACAAGCTTCTGCTATAGCCTCATAATCTTGATGTCTCATGTATTTTATTGGCCTTTCCTCAAATTTAAAGAGGCATCTCTCTGCTTTGCTATACGTCAGTGAGATCAGACTTAGAAGAGTAGACCTTCCTAAACTGTATGTACGGTGGCCAGTTTAGGACATCCTGTGTCCGTCATTGCTGCACAATCATCATTGCTGCACAATCAAACAGTGTGGTGTGTCCTGTTTTTCCTGTGTCCTGATTGGGTGTCCTTGTGTGACAGAAGAGAACAAGGGAGCTTAAAGGAGAGTTGGTTGGGTGTGTTTAGATAGAAGATACATCTGACTAGTCAAAGTCTCTCTCCTTGATATTGAGTGAAAGATATAATCACAATAACCAGGTCCATGGTGTGACTGTGACGCCATGCCATAAACCACATTGAGCCTCATGCAGAGAATTGTACTGCTAAACGTGAAAACAGGGTCATCTCAAATTAGATCACTGCACATTGGACTTTTTTGAGGCACCGCCTAAAGCGACAATCCACTACCCATACAGTAGATCAGGATCTCCAGCTCTTTTGGTACAGCAGGAGTGTTTGCTGGATATGAGCTCCTATAGCACCAAACATGTCAAGCTCCCACTGGTTTTCTCAATTGAGGTAAAAGTTTCATTTTCAAGCCGACCTTTTGAACTCCCTGCCACATTTTTTTACCACTCTCTTTTTCGAGGAGAAATGTCTTTATAATTTGATTGTATAGTATAGAGATTTTATTTTATTCAATTGTATTATATATTTGTCCAGACCAGATAATGGGTAACCATTGCAAAATAACTGTGTATCATTCTGGTGAACTGCAAGGAAGACAATATAAAACATTGTGCCAAATACCAGATGAATAAAAGGATATAACAATAAGGGAGAAGTAGCTGCCTGTGCTTGTCCATATAGTACAAAAGGGTCTTACTTATGGATTTGATAACAAATCCAACTCCTCAGTCTCTGCTACAATTGGAACTGCCTTCCAACACTCCTGTGAAGTATTTCCTTCCTTTTGTATTTGAAATGAAGAGAGACAGAAGAAGAGAGGGAGGACATGGAGGATAAAGGAAGGAACCAGTCTGCTTGTGTCTTTTCTCTTTAACTAATTAAGCCATTGTTGTTGTAATGATAACCTTTCTACAAATGAGGACAGACTCTCTAATTAATATCCTGAAATATAAGGGAGAGAGATTTGAGACAATTAGAGCGATGGTGCTCTCACCTCTCTTATCGTCAGTGCTGAGACCCTCAGGCAGGGTGGGCCTTTAACAGTTAGAGAGTTGCCAGTGCCCAAAGGAGCATGGGGAAAGCAGCAGGCGCACATCTGTGTACACCCGCATATCCATATGTACCAGCAAAACCATGACAGTCCACCATAAGTTGGCATCAGTATGATTCCATGATAATATAAAGTCAAAAGGCATAGCAGCAGAGTTCGTCTACTCTATTCTCTATACTCTAAGTTTCAAGTAAAAGCTTTACGTATCCACACGTCTGGACGGATTGATGGCAGCTGCTGGATTGAAAAATCAGGTGTAGTGCTGAGGCACAAATGTGTACATTTCAAGCCTGCAAACTGCGACACTTTAAATGAATGTGCAATAACACTATGTGCAATATGACAACCCTAGGGTACATAAGGTTGCAGAGAAATAGGAAATGTTAGAATAGGTATAGCATAGCATAGAGTACAGCACAGTGTTTTATCTGTATAGTATAGTGGATAGTGTACATAGCCTTTATTTATGTAAACCAGCTCCTTTCCGTTCTTGTTTTTTTTTTCTTTACTAGCACCAGGGGAGCCACCCCTCCCAAATGTCGTTGTTTGGTACCTGTACTATATCAATGACAATAAAGACCATTCATTTAAGTTTCAAGTAAAAGCTTTACGTATCCACACATCTATATGGTCCTTAAAGGCGGTCTACACTACAGAAACCCATTGGATGCTGCTGCCAGAACACAAGCGTTCGGTGTGAAGAACTAAAGAAATGAGGAAGAGAGAGAGGAAAAGCTAAATGGATTTAGAATCCCATTGGAAGAGAGCAGGAGAGGTGATAATGTGGAGGAGGTGTATTTATAGAGGCTGCCCTCCTGAGGCAGGGAGGCGTGCGATGTCGGAACATTGGGCGGCTCGGAGGGACCAGCCGCTGAGCCGGCGCCGCGGCGTCAGTGTGAGACCTTTGCTCTTCCCTGACAATCACACTTGACACCTGCTATCTGTAGGGGAATTCTGACCCACGGAAAGCAGGAGGGAGGGAGCGGTGGGGAGGGAGGGGGGGAGCGGTGGGGAGGGAGGGAGGGTGGGGGGGAGAGGGGTCTGAGGTGTAGCATTAGTGGGGATGTATATGTATAAATATAGGAAGGAACTGTGTGAGCGATGGAGAAGGGATGAAGTTGGCATTAAAAAACACAAAGAGAAAAAGAGAGATAGAAAAAGAGACAGAGCTGTAGGGCTGGGATCCAATGAGGGAACGTTCCAACATCTGGGAATGTTCCACCTCCCAGAGATAGTGCTAGAGGTCAGAATGCCTGCAGGATCTGTTGTTGCTATGCCAACATCATACGTCAGAGGGCAGTTCATTTTCCCCACCTTTTATCAGCCATCTCCAGTCAACAACTCTCTAAAATGTGTATAATCTCATTATTTAAAAAGGAGGATGTCTTTGATCCTGTTTCTTGCTTCACATTGCAACACTATTGTGTTGAGCCAAAAGTCTTCGCTCACTTAGACATAAGTAATTGACGAGTGCTCTGATAGCTATCATTTCTGAAAAATAATATTTCTACTAGAAATTTCTAAACAAAGGATGATATCAACATTGTAGACATACAAAGACATAATAGCATTGTGCGTACCAGGTCCAACTATTGAAAATATTGTGATCATGACAAAATACTTTTCTGATTAAAAGGGATGCATTAAATTAATTGAGAGACAGGGTGGAATTAAATTGTGCTGTAGTGTAGAAAAGCTATTTTTATCCTTGTAGGTTTTGTGACCATCTGTTCACAATGTTCATGATGTACTGCTAGAGCTCCATGGAATGGCAGTGATGGAGGAACTGGGTTGTGCAATTAAAACACACACAGAGATGATTTGTTTACAGTTCAGAAAAGACTCCATCAATATTATCAACAACGTTGATTTGTCACTGTCTATTTGTTAGTGGCAACTGAATTGTGATCGATGCAGTACTTGATTCATACTGCATGAATGTACTTAAGCACGTCATACATTTTCCTAGAATATATGTAATTTGAAATGTGTAATTACAGATTGAGATAATGAAAAATGTTTGAACATTTGCACAACATCTGCTAAGAGAAATGGGGTAGTGGAGGATCTTGGGTAAAGAGAAAACCTTAGAGAGGTTTGGAAACGGAGCCTGACGCCATCCTATTAATCATCAGTTTAATGTAAACAAAGCTCTGTAGAGTCATGCTGTGGGGAGCATGGCGCGTTCTGGCCTGCAGAGGGAGCCAGACTGTCGTTGGGGGGGGGGGATAATGAGCTGATTGCGGACAGGTGTCAGTGATCAGACTCGTTATCCCACTGGTCTAACTGGTCTATCCCAGTGGTATAACCTGTGTGTGTTTGTTCCCTCGGGAGAGCGAAGGAGGCGGTGAAAACCGGTCGAGAGAGCGAGAGAGAAAGAGAGAGAGAGACTGTGCAGCACCCGCAAGCCGATCCCAGCAGGAGGAGTGGAGCGGGCAGAACCCGAAAGGAGTATCAGCTTATGGTCCAGTAGAAATATCACACGGTGAAAAAGGTTGAAAATCATACTTTCTGGTTACATACATGCCACATGTCGTACAGACATGTACATAAAGTCCAAATTCAGAATTAAGTATACTCATGCACTCGAAGTCACGAAAACAATGCAACTATGTCATGATTGCCTTTTATTGGATAGATATCTGGAGGCTCAATACCCTGAATTAGCACTACTTTTTGGAGTTGGCTGGATCCTCCCTTTATGGTCAAGATTCCTTAATACCATGAAGAATTACGTTTCGTTTTTTCTGTTTGGGAGACATCTATAGGACATCAACTGAAGTGCAGGTGGTGTTTTAGGGGGGAAATTACAAGTGAAATGTATGGGAATAGAAATAGTGAATGAGGAACATGCTATACACTCATACACAACAGAAGCAGATTTCAATGATCTATTCTGGGAGCAATTTCCCCAGCCAGTGTACCTTAGCAAAGTTATTCATAGAGTCTCCTAAACCATTAGGAATCACAGTCTAATAGCACATGCTACGTTTTGCATGGATCGTGCCATGCCTTATTACTTAGTAATTATGTGTGTGAGTGCAGATGGCCTCCAGTGTGGCTGAGGCACAGACCCAGAGGGTCGATCAAACCTGCTTCTCCCTGATGGTCAGACGTGGGTCAGGGAAACAGCCGTGGGCTGTCATCTCAACCAAACCGGCTCCACCTAAAAGGGAGGGAAATCGATTAATGCCTGATTGGAAATGACATTTTTTTAAGGCACCATCAGTTCTCTTTGTTTTTCTCCCAGCCCTCTGCCTCGGATTGGGTACTCAGCTAAGAGTACGGGTCTTGACAAAGAAAACCAAGACTAAAGAGCAGCAGAACAGGCCTATACTGTACATAACGGTGTGGTTATTGTCTGCAAGAAGACCCAGAGAATGATACATGTCAATCTCTATGGTATATGTGGGCATGGTCAAGATCTTACATCTATGTTAACACTTAACATTATCCCTCTTCCTGTCAACAACCCCCTCCACAGGGGGGGTCATTTGATCCTTATGGAGTGATTTTCTCTGGGCTGGTGATGTCAGTGTTTCATTGGTAATTTACCCAGTAAGACCATCTGGAGCTGAGTGATTAGAGCACAGTAGCCTCACCACAAACTCTGGGCGGAGTGGCCTATAGGCTGCCTATTCATGGGATGTGTTCCACCGTACTATGAGGAGAGACACAACAGAGCTATCTATAATGATGTTATCAATAACTGACAAGTACACAAGTGGCCATGCGGTGGGGATGGAAGCGATTCATCAAACAACATTATTGTAAGTAGCTTGGAATGGTACTAACACAGTAAAAATAATAAAATAATACAATTATTAAAGGGTGGTTAATGATACCTACGGCAAATTCAGTTCTAGCAGGCAGGTAATGAATAATGTCAGCAGGGGCAAATTCACAAATGGAGTAAATGACCTACAGTCCAATATCCTATTACATACTGCATCTGTCTGCCAGCTGGCCCAGTTCCTCAATATGAAATGCCATGGAAGCCTTGGAAAACGTGAACGTTTGAATAAACAGTATACTATTGACTGGAGACCTTCTTAACAGACAGGAGGCTGTTACGCAGATATCAATGAAGCCAGAGACTCAAGCTCAGCCGGTGTTATAAGGGCATTGACATAAAAGAGCCTGCTCTATTACTGCCAAACAGCAGATATCTAGAATACGAGGACGAATACCTCCCCGTGTCTAATATCATGCATATTCACTTTACTGTTGTCTCTGGAAAACTGCCCATTACTTGCAAAAGCTTCACCAGGCAAGTTGCCCCTCCTCTGCCCAGACGACGGACTTTGAAGAGACGTCTCCTCACTATGTGCCGGTAGCTCTGGTCATTTCACAGTTCCCACTGGTCAAGCATTAGCTCACTCACTTTTAAGGATCACACATTGTGAGATGCACAGCCCAGCCTATTATTTGTATACCATTGTATACAGAATCAATATTTATTGTGTCAACTTATGGATTTTTTTTGTCACAAAGCACAAGTATGTAGTCAATGATGTACAGCCTTGATATCATTTTCTATAGTCCTGCTGCTCTTGCATTTCTCACAAACACCACTAGTTGTATTTGTATTACATGCCTGTCTTTAGTCCACTTAAATATGATATACAGTACCAGACTATTACAGTTACAGTACAATGTAGAAACACTGGTTTTGTTGTGGTTGACTCTACTGCGACACAATGAACTATCCAGCTCAGGCTGTACATGACTCTTGTCTTTGCTCTCCACACATTTCGTTATTCATTACCTTGTTGTTTGCATTTGAGCTCTGCCGAGCAGCAGCTGTATGGATTACCTCACTGCATGAGTAATTTTTCTGCAATCTATAATTGCTCTTTATCGATGTGGGGGGGAGGGGGCGTTTACTCCCTCTGTACCTACTAATGGCGCTTTTCCATTGACCAGACCGGTACGGCACGGCACACATTTGAAAGTACGGTATGGTACGGGTAGGATTCGCTTCTCCATACACAACAGACCTAGAGCGAGCGGGAACAGTAGGAGGAGTTAAGTGTCATAAGAGCACTTCACTTTAATAAGTGCCGCTATACAGCTCAACAGGGGGAAAATGCGATAAGAATTGTGAAAATGCAGCACTATCATGCACAGATCAGCGATAATAATAGCAATTTTTTGGGGTTATGCTTGTAAATTAAAGTTCTATTGAAATGACATTAAACTAAGATAATACGATGGTTATCATACATTTTCAAATCTTTATTAATATGTAATTACAGAAAAAGTAAATGACATTTTCCGAGAGCGAAATCTGTTGTGGTATTAAAAAATGGCGGTTAGCGGTGAACTCTATGAACATGGGATGACGATGTTGTGACCAATCAACGGTCTGCAGCGTCACACACAGCCTGGCAAAAAGTACCTTTCGCTACCCCTCTGGAACTAGAACTAAATCGTCCCGGCTCGGTTGGCAGTGGAGAAAGCGAAACAAACCGGGCTCACGCGGTACGGTAGTGGAAAAGCGGCATAAGATACCCCAGCGTTTTTTCCAGACAAAATGGAGCAATGTGGTGTATGGATCCTGCTCTACCACCTGGACTAGTGGCAAATATGCATGTCTCTCAACACTGCACAAGGGTGTGATGCAACCATCTTTGATCCTTTCATGTCTAGTATTGACGGAAAACAAGAAGAAACCTACAGTGTCCTACAAAGCTAACTTCAGAAAGAAAAGTGATTACAGTGTTGTCAAATCATTCTCACTCTTGATTTATTGTACATATTTTGGAAATATTCTACAATCAGGGCTTGACTAAGCTTTTTCCTTTGGACAAGTGAACTTATCTTTTACTCAAGCTCAAGTTACTTGTCCAAATATGATGACGCGTATGTGTGTCTGTCTGTATACTATAACACTACAAGCCAGCATTAATGTTTTGATTCTAAGGCATGATTTGCCAGATTCCCTATGTATGATTGCTTGAATTCTTTGTTATTTAATGAAGTTGAATTTGTTTTTGTAATTTGAAATTATAATCAATAAATGTTAGACAGCGTGTCACAACATACCCTGCGCTCCCCTACTAAGCAACATAGATTGTTTGACAAGGCAGCAGACATTGACATGGCAGCAGACATTGACAAGGCAGCAGACATTGACATGGCAGCAGACATTGACATGGCAGCAGACATTGACATGGCAGCAGACATTGACAAGGCAGCAGACATTGACAAGGCAGCAGACATTGACATGGCAGCAGACATTGACAAGGCAGCAGACATTGAGAAGGCAGCAGACATTGAGAAGGCAGCCGACATTGACAAGGCAGCATACATTGACAAGGCAGCTACATTGACAAGGCAGCAGACATTGACAAGGCAGCTACATTGACAAGGCAGCATACATTGACATGGCAGCAGACATTGACAAGGCAGCAGACATTGACAAGGCAGCAGACATTGACAAGGCAGCAGACATTGACAAGGCAGCAGACATTGGAAGAACACCGGCAATGGTGCTGGTGTTTCATCCGATGACATTTTGCGTTTCCCCGCTTTTCCTGGCACCTGGCCAGTTTTAGGTGCTTGAAGGAACATCTTGCTTGCTGGCTTGAGTAACGTGTCGGTTTATTTCACTACAGACTTAAAATTTCCACAAGCCAACTTCTCGGTCAAGGAGGATGGCACTTTCGCGGGCAGTGGGGTTAATAACACGCGCACACAATAGCATTACAATGTCTGATACAAGCTACGCCGCGCCTCATAGGCAGCGAGAACGAGGTACAGCATAGCTCGTTAACACATTTATTATTTTGATATTAGCCTAATACATATTTATTTATTTATGTTTCTCTTTGTTTTGACTTGTCTGTCGGACAAGTGCAGGAGGAAGTCCACTTGTCCGAACATAAAATATACTTGTCCCGGACAAGCGGACAAGCCTTAATGTTTGATTGATTGAAAACTTTATTAGAAGGTTTGCAGAAGTAGGTACATGAAAGTACATATTACATACAAGGTCAACTAAAAGGATAAAAACCCAAGAAAGCCACTGGCTTATTTCAATTGGGGTCCTTGATTTTCAATTCATCGTTACATGTAAGACAGACATAAGAAAAGAACTAGTACTATCTACAAGATAATACAGACAAATAACTATTACTATCTACAAGATAAACGTACATCCATCATGGGAAGAACAATACAACAAAACATAAGGTATGTACAGCGGGTAGGACAGGTGGGGACATACACCACAGGTGGGGGCGGGGGACAAAACACAAAGTATGTACAGTGGGTAGTTCGGGTCTTTTAATCTGATTTTTGTTTTAGAGGGTCCAGTTACGGATTGCAGCCTCCTGTAAATGTTTTTTGAGAGTGGTTTTGAAGGTGGGCAGTGTTTTGCACTCCTTTAAGATTATAGGAAGGGCGTTCCACATCTTTACTGCATAGTTTGCAAACGAGTTTAACCCCTTGTTTGTGGTGCAACGCGGTTGAACGTGGTTCGTGGAGCTTCCTCTGGTGTTGCATGTGTGGACGTTGTTCACTTTTTGGAAGTATGTTGACAGGTACTTGGGTGTCTTTGTGGTGTAGCGTATCTTGAAGACCAGGCCAAGTGCAAGCTGCTGCACTCTGTCAACTACTCGTAGCCAATCAAGGCTCAAAAAATGAGCAGCGGTTAGATGTGTCCTAGGGTTGAGGCCTAGCAGAAGCCTAACCAGTTTATTTTGGGCTGTCTGGAGTCTTGTTTTATGGGCCTTTGTGGTTCTATAGTACCATGATGTTACGGCATAGTCGAAGTGACATTGAATGAGAGCTCCTGATAGGGTCCTCAGTGTGTTTTTACTGACAAGTGAGGATATCCTGTACAAGAATCTAGTTCTATGGTTCACTTTTTTGATTACTTTTGCTGCCATTTTATCTCCGGAAAGATTTGCCTCTAAGATGGAGCCCAGGTATGTAATATCCTCTTTTCTTGTGATATTAATGTTACCCACTTTTATTTTAAAATTTTCAGCCTTTCTGAGTTTAGTTGGGGATCCGTATAGGATGGTTTCAGTTTTACCTAGGTGTATTGATAGTTTATTGTCAGCTAGCCAGATGCAGATTCTACTCAGTTCAGTGCTTAGCGCTTTTTCCACCTGCAATATGTCCCTGTCAGAGACCAGCAGAGCCGAGTCATCCGCGAACAGGAACAAATTGCAATTACATGCTGATGACATGTCATTCACATATATTAGGAACAGTAAAGGTCCCAAAATGCTTCCTTGTGGAACGCCGCAGGTCACTGGGAGGGGGGGGGACAGTGTTCCGTTCACACTAACCACCTGTTCCCTCCCCTCTAAGTAGGATTGCATCCAGCTCACCGATGTTCTATCGAACCCAATTGCTTTCAGTTTTTCTAACAATATGTGGTGATCTACTGTGTCGAAGGCTTTCTGGAGGTCCAGCATGACCATGCCGCAGTACTTGCCCGAGTCCACCTCATGGTTGATGTGGTCGTTCAAATAGAGAAGGCATGTGTCAGTGGAATGGGATGTTCTGAATCCTGATTGAAATTCATACATCAGATTTTTTTCGGTAAGGTACCCATCAACCTGTTCATAAACTATTTTTTCCATAAGTTTCGAGATGGAATTAAGAATAGAAACAGGTCGGTAGTTGCCTGGGTCTAATTTGCTTCCTTTTTTATACAGTGGGGTTACCCTTGCTATTTTAAAGTCAAGGGGGACGTGTCCCTGTTTGATGGAGAGGTTTATTATGTGGGTGATGATTGGGGTAATGGAGGCAGCTGAGTCTTTTAGAAATCTGGCTGGAATATTGTCATGGCCCGTGGCCTTTTCTGAGTGTAGAGCGCCTAGCTTTTTAAACACCTCATCGTTTGACACCATGGATAGTTTAAAATCATCATTGCGTACACCCAGTTTATTGTAGAACGCACGGATGTGCTCTACACCATAACGCCCTGAGTGGGGTGGTAGATTGTTAACTAATTTAGTGGCTATGGTTGTAAAGAAAGTGTTTAAGCACTTAGCCACATCCAGCTTGTATGTAAGGAGAGAATCACCAGATTTTATGCTGATGTTTGTAGACCTGGTTTTGAGTTTTTGACTGCAACCTAGTTGGCTATTAAGTAGCTTCCAAAGGTCACGTGGTTTGTTTAAGTTTTCTTCGATTTTGTTATCGAGGTATTCTTTCTTAGCAGATTTGGTCATGGTAATTACCTGATTGCATAGTTTGTTGCATTGTTTTTTAATTTTCTCAAAGTGGGTTTTGTGATCTTCGTTTAAGTGTTTCACTAATTTTGATTTGCATTTTTGAACTTCAGAGCATTTTAGGTCTCTGACTTCCATAGCATTTAGAATGTCCGAATTCATCCATGGTTCCGATCGGGCTTTAACCCTGGTGGTTCTCATGGGGGCTATACTGTCAATAATATTTAGGAATTTGGTTTTGAAACCTAGCCATGCCTCTTCAACCTGTGTGCATTTTAGTTCATCTAACCAGTCTTGATTCTCCAGTTTATGGTTTAAGGCCTCACTAGAATAGGATTTAAGGGATCTAGTGGTTACAGTTTTATGACCGCCAGCCTTGTTTATGTTTTTTACGAGTGCAAAAGATCATGTAATGATCACTTAGCCCACATACAATAACCCCACTCTTGGAGATTTTGGACTCATCCGATGTTAGAATGAGATCTATGGTGGTTTGAGTAGAAATACACACCCTAGTGGGTTTGGTAATTTGTTGACGGAGACCGTGTAATTCAGAAAACCTAGTGAAGGATTTGAAAACGGATGCTTCATTTCTGAGCATGTCCGTGTTCAAATCTCCAATAAGAATCTTTTCCACACAGTCAACGTCATCCAAGCACCCCTCAAGAATATCATAGAAATCATTCTGATCGGGAGGTCTGTAGATAGTACCAACCAGCACCGGTTTTGCTTTGTTAAAGATAATTTCAACCCAAACAGATTCTAATTTGTCACGATTCAGGTCATCCCGGGTGTTAAAGATAATATCGTTGTGAATGTACATGCAGACACCACCCCCATACCTGTTTCTGTCGTTTCTGATGACTGTGTAGTTAACTATTTCAATCTCTGGGTCTTTGATGGATTCATCAAACTTGGTCTCAGAGAAGCTCAAAATGTGAACCTTGCTGTCATGGAACATTTCTCTGATTTGGTCCAGTTTAGGCACAAGACTGTTCACATTAAGGTGAACAATATGCAGGCCCTTACTGCTGTGTCCAAATAGAGAGTTCATGTCCTTGACTTGGAAATAGTCACAATTCAGGTCATCGACAAGTTGAGGATTGGGGGATGGGGGGGGTCGTCCATTGTTCAACGGTTTCGTTGGAGAGTCTCCGGGTGGAGAAGGGGGGGGTCGTCGTCGGGTGGGGGAGGGAAGGGGGAGGGGGGTGGTCGTCACCGGGTGGGGGAGGCCTCTGTGTTCACTAGATAGCTGGTGGAAGTTAGGTGGGGGGGTAATGTTATTAGCATAGCTACCCATTGTTTTGTTAGCCTCGTCTGAATCCAGGAAGTCTGCTGCTGCCGGCAAACCAACCGGTTTGTCGACAATGGCGTCAATGTCCTTGCTAGTAACATTTGCCTGGGAAAGGTATAGTTGTTCTCTGGCTAAACGTGTAGCTTGCCTGGTTGAGACTGGTCCGGGATTCAGCTGAATGTCTCCCGAGAGAAGTAGGTAGAGCCATATCATGGTCCTTCGGTCCATTCTACCTGCCGGGGGTTTGTTCCTTCGCGTCCGGTCCGCAGTCAGCGTCGTGTGGATAGTTGCTGCTCCGAAGCCCAAACATTTCTTTGCGGCGTGGAGATAAAAGTCGCTATGGGTCTCACCTTTTCCAACAAAGTTTGACTCCTTCTCCATAAGATGCAAGTTCTGTGGTGATTTGATGTACAAATCCGTAATCCATAGAAGGAACAGAAGAAAATGTGGGATAATCCTCGCCGTTGCATTGCCGTCGAAGCAGCGACAGGAGCGCTGATAGATGCGACTACACATCATGATGACTGCAGATGTCGAACCCTGTACAATAATGAGATGATAAACATACAAAGTTGTCTTGTTCTATTTTAAGTAAAAGAGTACGTGAAAAGTTTCAACCAAATGGGCGGAGGGCAACGTCATAGTGTGATATATAAAAAAGGTTAAAGAACCAAAAAGGTTTCTTCAAAGGACTCTTCTATAGGGACAGCCAAAGAAAATGGTTTTCAAGAGTATATTACTGGTGATTTTACATCTGGCAAGGTTCTGGGCCAGTTTTACACTGTAAACTGTCCACTGACTAGACCCATAATCTGCACATTTAGGCAATCTGGTTGTGTTAAAGTGAATGTTCCCTAAATTGGAGAACGGGGTAGTTAAGCCATGTATATCCGGTACAAAAGAGAAATGGATAAAATGATAGAAAAGTTTAACAGTGCTTCAAAGTACTTAGTTTGTGTCTTGTGTCAGAAGAATGGACTGCATGAGAAAGAGACCCTTTTACACATCACTGAGGCTCTATCCAAACCAAACACCAATTCTTATCACAGCTTGTTGGTTTGCATAACAACAATGCTTTAATCAATATAACATTTGTGCAAATGCATCAGTAATTCTGCATGGAAATTCTGTGCTAATGATGGATGTTGCTACTAATAACACTTGTAGTTTATATATCAATCACCACTGTCAAGTCCTTTTTAATTCTGCTTGATGACAGAAGCTATTGTCTTTCACAGACTAACGTATGAAGTCACTGTAGCATGTTGTATAAAGGTGCCACTTTGTCTCTACAAAGGCATAGGCAATGCCTTTGTTTTTTCATGCCTGAGAGATGCTTGGTACAGTTTGATCGGAGCCCAAACACTGCCCCTATAGCTTAGTCCCAAGAATTAATGTCCCCATGCCACATTTAGCTATTTGACGCTCCTCAAATTCATCACACACTCTAGTAGTAGAGGGTGAGTCGGTACTCCTCTATCACACAGCACTCATGGCTAACAGTTTGTCTCTTCCATATGGTCCTCTGAGCTGTGGAGAGAATCTCATGGACCATTGGCCTAAGAACTTTCTATAACTAAGCTATTATGCTCTGAGATATTCTGCTTTTCCCCCTGAAATATTCTCCCCAAATCTGTAATTGAAATGTCCATGAAAACAGCCCATGACCACCATACTACATTTTTGTTAAACCAGCTAATAGAACAACGTGATCTCATCAATAATTTATATGATGGCGTACGTAAAGCAATGTACCTAGAAAATGTTAAGATGTTTACGTGTGTGCAGTCAGTATGTAAAGATTAACAGCTTAATTAACCGTTTCCAAGAAGCTCTGTAGCAACAACTTACATGGCGGTTAGACAGTATTAGGCATTATCTTTGAATGGTTATGGTTGGGGTTAGTGTAGGGTTTAGTGTAAGAGTTAGGGTTGGGCATTAACTTTGAGTGGTTAGGAATAGCTTTGAAATTGTTACGGCAAAGATAAGTTGTCTGGGGAAGGTATTAGCAAACACATTAGCAACATGATTTAGCAAACAAAACCACCAGCATTTTTGTAAAAATTGTCCCAAAGCAATCTTCCTTTTGTATTGCTGTGCCAGTTGCCACTGCCTGCTAAAAAAAAAAGAATCTGACTTTACTTTACATATGGTTGATGTCAGGCTGAATAGAAAGCTTTGAGATGTTTCTTTCACCCATTAGCCTACTTATTATAGTGCATGTATAGGCCAACTATATCTTGCAGCTAGGTTCATTTGCACCTAAAACCGAAGAGGAATGACAAACGAAAACGTGCATTTAAACATTTTAAATGTAGCACTGAATACTGTAAACACTGGCCATCGTTATCACAGCGGCTAGCCTAGCGATTGTATCAAAACAATCTTGCTCTCATCAGCTCTTCACTGAAGACTCACTTGAACTTGCAATTGTGTTCCCTTATATAATTATTTTCAGTCCAGCAGAAGCAATGCAGGTTAGAGGCTGTGATTTGGACCGCGCTGTCCTTGGATAAAATCAGGCAATTGCTTTTCAATTCCAGTAAGTGTTTCGAACGAGCATGATTCATCAAGGGCTCGTTGCTATTCAACAGCATGTTGTTCAGTGAAGTGACAAGGCATAACAATGACTGCAATTAGGTAGACATGTTTTCAGTAATCAAACTGAATGGTGCATTCTCACTTGAATAGAGGATCTAGACACGTTTGATAGAGCTCTTTGTATAATCATATGATACCCCAGGAGGGGAAAGGAGAAGGAGGCAGAGATTTATACAATTCGTATTCACCATTTCAACTTTAACAACCATATGTAACAGGAGGGTGTGGTTGGGGGACCAACACCACCTTGGGAATTACATCCAAGGAAATAATACAGGGGGAATAATTCAAAAACCTTGAGTTACAATATACTATACCTCCTATATATTCTTTATATGTAAGGAAGACAGACGTTCAAAATCAAAAGGTTTAAATGTATTAAAATGTAAAAGGTATGGCTGGAAGCATCTGTTGGGGGAAGGGCCAATATCATCTATTGAGGAGACTGAGGAAGCTAGAAGTCAATAGATACTCAATTCAATGATCAATAGCCAATAATCACTTTCATTTTACAATTTATACTAGATGCGGAAGAGTATAAAAATGGAGATCGCCACACAGGGCATACTGGGTTACAGCATACACTTGGCAAAATGCCACCACTATTATTACAATAAACAAAAATACTGGGCTAAGGCCAACTGGGGGATGGTATACTCAAGCTGGAGACTATCCACTTGTGAAACTCACCACACCATGTGTACACACACTCCAAAACACAGCAAGCAAATAGTGCAAAAAGGGGTGATCACACAGTGCAATTAACATCATGCTCACGCATGCAATTGGTGATGGGTAGGCCCTAAACTGACTAACCCCTCCACACCAGAATGGCACTTTACACAGAGGTCTTTACATAGTAGGTTAGGTAGCACAAGGTTAGCATACGCAGGTACCAGTTGGTGTGACAGAACTAGAAATCTATATATAAAAGGGAACAAACGTTAAGCTACTAAAAGATTAGAGGCAAAACTTGGATTCAGTGACAGCAGGTGTTGCAGGAGGAAAAACAGCAGCTAGCTTTCTGACTGACCTTTGTCAGTTGCATGCACCACATCAATCCACCATCCACTGTACCTCGGCGGTGGAAACCAGCACTGTTGCACACCAGCCTACTAATACCTCTAGCCTGAAAGGGAAGGGACAGAGCTTGGTCGAACAAGAAGTCGGTGAGCAAAGAGGTAGGACACTGGGTACAAACAGGTTAAGTAGAAAATCACTAATCACTAATTGTTTACCAGGTGGTGGATGTCACGCCCCTCTGGATCCCATTGGCTGTCCTGCCTTTCACAATAAAAGTCAGTGGCTGTCCTACCTGGCTGTCACATTACATATACAAATATAAAATAAGTTAAATAAATAAAAGTTTTAGTTTATATTGAATTATATTTCTCCAACACAAACTGAGGAATGGATATTTAGAAAGAACAGTCTGTGGTGGGGAAAATAGTTATTTTTCTGTTTCTGGATTTTTAATATGTTTTAAAATATCCATTTAGGTGATTCATTCAACCATGCTAATATTATATTGTGGCTAATGTGAACTATCTATGATCATTACTGCCTATTGATTTGCCATTATTCATAGAAATGGTATGCAATGGGGAAAAGTTGTGGTGAATTAAGTAAATGAATGTGTGTTATGAGTAAATGTTACTGTAAATACTGTCCTTTGTGAAAAATCACATATGGAAGGCAGAAGTCCTGCAAGGTGTTTTTGGATAATGCGATTGAACAATAAGTTACCGTAATTTGATGTTTCAAGGCTTAATATATTACAAATATCAGAATGTTTTAGCAGTGTTCCTTCTGGTGTTTTGTCTCCCTCTTTTGAGATAATTTAACCCAGAGCAAGTGGAGGGGCAAACATACTGGATGTGACTCATTCATTTTCATGAACACACCCTAAATGACTAACAACAACAAGTATGTGTAACCCTTGATTTAAAGCACATCTATCCCATACAAATACATGACCCCTTTCCATTAAAGGTGTGACTCAATAAATATGGCTGCAAAGGTCAGTGCTACTAGAAATAGGGAGAACGAGAAAATATATGTATGTATATATATATATATATATATATATATATATATATATATATACGTATATGTATCATTTTTCAAAAGAGCAGCTGATCGTTTCAGCACTGACAGAGGCGTTCTGGCTTGCCATTTAAAAGTGAAAGCCCTGTGAAAGGGCTTTGAGTCTGATCCCTTGGCCGTAGCCACTATTGATTCCCTGTTTTATTGTTCTTTGATTTCCATTTTGGTTATTTAAAGAGGGGATGATGGATTGGTGACCTTCAGCTGCAGGCTTGCCAGCTCTGGCATTTCCTATGTGTCCTGTGTGATTGGCCTCTCTAGGCTGGCAGTGGTTTTTACTGCACACACCTACTACATCTCCAGGAAAAAATAATATTTAGGCTGGATTATGTTGTTAATATAAGTGAGAGAGATGTGAAAAATGACAGAGTATGCAGGCATGAAAGATTTGATAAAGCAAAGGTGATTAGAGCAATGTTTCACACCAGTAAGTCTCCCCTTGCAGTCCGGGCCCATGGGTTCAAGGCCTAATCCATTGGATTGTGGAAGCTTGATGGAGAAGATTAGAGAGAGAATGGCTGCATTTTCTCTTGTGTGCTTGATATTCAAGAGGGTTGTTTCATTGGAGCATTTTGAAGGGTCAGCAATATTGCTTTGTTCTAATTCAACAGAATAATAGGAAAAAGTATGTTGGTTTGCAACCATGGACAAACCGTTAAAAAACTGTTCTGTCCAATATTAACAATGTGGACCATCATTATTGGTCTTTGATGAGGATGGACCATATCTGTGTTCCTTTGCTCCAGGGCACAAGCTATGGGGCTGATATACCATTAGAGGTAGATTACGGGTCCGAGTGCATTGACAAAGACACACAGTATTGAGTTAAGATTTCTCTAATTCTGTTTATCCTTGTTTCTGTGTGTCTAGTGTTTACACTTGGGAAATAAGAAGGGGTGTAGACCAGCTGTGTAATAACTGTCAAACTGAATAGAAAAACTGAAGAATGAAACACAATAGGGAAGCAGGGAGAAGCAACATAAAGGAATGTTTTTCTTTATGAGTAAATAAATAAAGTGATGCTATTGCAATCCATTAGCTTTCTAGGTGTGCATGACTAAACGATTGTTGAAACTGAATTAAAATGGTATGTGACAGAGTTGGTAGCGTAAGGAGGAAAGTGACTGTCTACAGTTACCAGTATATGTCAATCTTTTTATGTGATGACAGTGCCTCAAAACTCAAATGCTTTGTGCCTCAAAAGCATCACACGCGAGCTTTAAAGGCCACTTCATCCCTGTGAAAGCATCCCGCACAGAGAGAGGGAATGTCACATGTATTAAACATACACGTTTCAGATTACAGTCAAACCAGGTAAAGTGAGATATTGACCACATCAGAAGCTGTTCCTCTTGTGAACGTGCATGTCACCCATAAATTAAACATACATGTTTGCAGTTATGGTACTGTACTCAGGTAGACTTTGAGGGTCTTGGACTAGCCACTGCCAGCAGAGGCTAATTGTGGCATGTATTTTTTTAACTTATGTTAAGGATTCAAGGCTGTCTACTGAAGGTTTACAGTACCAATAAAGGTGCTTAAAGTTTGACTGAATTTATATTTCAAGAGGTGTGCACAGTAATAATAAACCAATTGATATGAGTCTTGCACTAATGTTTATCATTTGGTGAGCTAGTCAACACACCATGTCATTTACGACATGCAGTATATCAGTATATCCACAGTATATCAGCATCCTTACTGTCAAATCCCAATGCCCCGTCCCTTGTAGACCAGCCTGTCTCTATTTGAGAGCATCAGCAGGGAGTCCTGTGTCGCGTTTGATTACAGGCTTGAAGAGAAAGAGCAACAACATAATAACCTTATCAGTAACAGATGATTGAGATCTTCAAAGGGCCTTTCTGCCTCAATGCCTGCCTATCTGACTTCCTGGAGAAGCTGGTAGATCAAAGAGGTCCAAAACACCCTGGTGGCACATCTCAACTCCTATGGTAGTGCTCACTGATAAGCACCATTCAAAGGTGTCTTACTGGTCAAGATGAAGTGCATAACATTACATACAACATTAAAAATACATATATTCATGGTTTGGTACAGTACACAAAACACATGGCCCAAAACATTCAATCTCATTGAAAACGGCCACGATCTGGGTATACTGGAGAACATATTATATACGCTGGGAAAGGAATCGTCGTTGAACGTATTCCGCCCTGTATTCCCCTAACAATGGCTGCTTCACAAATTGATCCCAACCCTACATTGGAGATGTGTTAAGTTTATCAAGTACATTCTCATGTCTTGTACATTGCAAATACCACCTTGTTACCATAAGAGCAGGATTCTTAAGAATGTGGATTCTTGCTCTAATCTCACATGGTAGAGTGTTGACATAAGTTCAAGGCCATTCAGGTGCTTCAATCATTTACTGATGAATGTCAAAGATAAAAGCAAAGCAATTGACATTGACAGACTCTAACGCTGCTCAGGTGACATTTCAAAGATCATGTTTTTTCAAAGATCATCTTGAATCTCTGCTGTCATGTCAATGGTAAAAGGGATGTTCCCGATCTAAGACATTCAAATAATAAAAGGCAGTACAGTGGCAGGTTTTAAAGACTAGAAGCGTTGACATGACATACTAGTCATACGTACTATATATGTTGATTACCGTAGTCTGTGGATCCCTCTGTGGGGCTCCAGACTTATGGTGGAATCCAACATGACAGGGACCCTCTACTGTTGTACAGAAGGGCTGCATCTGCCAGTGACACCACCATCCCTACTGCTGTCCATGTTCACCACCATCCCTACTGCTGTCCATGTTCACCACCATCCCTACTCCTGTCCATGTTCTCGATCAATACCCAAGTTAAAGTGATAGTTCCCCCAAATGACAAAATCCCATTATTAGGGATGTAACGATGCACTCAACTCACGGTTCGATACGATTCACGATACTGGGTTCACGATCCGATTTTCTCACGATTTTCTTTTCCAAAATTAGATTGCAGACAAATTATGACTGAAAAACATTATTTTATTTATTTTTCAGGCACAAAACTATGAAATGTTCTTATAGAATCGCTTATTTGTAGGCTACCTCTTCATTTATAGGCTAACCAACGAAGTGAGGAGTTATTATACTGTATTGTTTGTTTTTGTTGACATATGGGAAGTGTTGGGCTAGGCTTTCCTAAATATTGCTGCTGATATGTAGTTCCTTCAGATGAAACACATGGCTGCCCCATTCCACTCAATATTCTGCATTTCCGTCCATTTTTAAATATAAAAAAGAACACTCAAAATGAAAATCTTCTTCTCATGAACCTCAAGTCCAATTGACACGAACATGTATACGTTGTATGCTTGTACCAGTCCCTGCAAACTTTGTAAAGGACAAGTTCATAAGCTCAATATACAGCTACTGTATATGCAAATCAATATGTACCATAAATGATGACATATGCAAATAGGGCTATGCCAGTCATTGTTATTGTAAATCTCAAAGTTAGTGTGCTTTGAGACAGTGCCATAGTAGAGATGTGCACCAAATGTAACCCTAAATGTAACCCTTGCACCCTTAATTGCTGCTTGTGGCTATATTTTGAACTGTTACTGCCGACACAAATTGCCCATTTCAGAGACACAGACACTTCATCTCAGAGCTTACAAAGAGATGGGGGAAGCAATCATTAAAAATCATGAACAAGTCTGAGATCCAGCCCCTGCTCATCGACGGAGAGAGCGTGGAGAGAGTCTCAACCCTCCGATTCCTGGGGATGCACATGCGGGATGACCTGACCTGGAAGGACAACACAAAAGACACCATCAAGAAGGCACAACAGCGGCTATACATCCTGAGAGTCCTCAGGAAGGAACACAGCAAGCAGGAGATACTGGTGACCTTCTACCGCGGCGCAGTGGAGAGCATCCTCACCTACGGCATCTGCAACTGGTTCTCCAGCTGCACTACCGCGGAGAGAAATGCGCTACAGAGAGTCGTGAGAACAGCACAGAAGATCACCGGCGCCCCCCTCCCCTCTCTGGAAGAGCTGTACGACACACGCTGTCTCAGGAAGGCCTCCAAGATCTCCAGGGACCCAACCCACCCTGGGTACGAACACTTTACCCGGCTGCCCTCGAAAAGGCGGTTCAGGACCTTGGCCGCAAGGACAAACAGACTGAAGAACAGCTTCTACCACAGGGCCGTCCAGGCCCTGAACACAGCAAAGACCTAGGTTCTGGGCCCTGGACAGTCTGGACGGATTGATGGCAGCTGCTGGACTGAAAAAATCAGGTGTAGTGCTGAGGCACAAATATGTACATTTCAAGCCTGCAAACTGCGACACTTTAAATAAATGTGCAATAACACTATTGTGCAATATGACAACCCTAGTCGTCTATCTGTACAGTATAGTACAGTGGATAGTGTACATAGCCTTTATTTATGTAAACCAGCTCCTTCCCTTCTTGTGATTTTTTTTAAAGTGTTTTTTTTTCTTTCCTAACACCAGGGGAGCCACCCCTCCTAAATTTCGTTGTTTGGTACCTGTACTGTAGCAATGACAATAAAGACCATTCATTCATTCATTCATTCATTAATAAAGAGACTGATATCTGTGTTATGCATAGTACTGCCGGTACCTTATCAACAACATCAAAGCATACTCAAAAAGTAGCCTATGAAGGAATTATATTATAACTTGAGATGTGTTTGTGTATATAACCATATTTTGTGTGTGAATCTCCCATCGACATCCATGTACAGGAAGTAAGTTATGCACCCGCTTCAGCCTTCATTTTGCCCATCAAAACCATTAAGTCATCTTTTGATTCAAAGAAAAGGTCATTCTGTATGCAACCCATTTTTACATTCCTATTGGGGACTTTTTTTTAGAATGGATGTTTTTTTTATTTGATTTAATTTTTAAATCTCCTTGGAGACATAGACACAATTTGTCTGCTCTTTGAGGACCGTGAGGTGTTTAGTTTCTCATGAGGGCAAGTGTAATTACTTTCTATCCAGGCTACCTCAGTAGCTGAAAATAACTCTGAACAACATCATCAATGTTTGATGATTCTGACTCCCTTCAATCAGCATGGAAATGGAAATCATTGCAGAATTTCACCAGTTGCCATGATCTAGAATGATGAGAGTATGTAAAACATTTCTGATTAGAGGTCAATGTATTGTGTGTATACTCTATATACACTAGTATTCAGCCTTCCCATTCTCATGAAAAACGCATGGGCACAACGTCAGTGGTATAGACATCTTAGATATGATGCCAGCAACCGTCCAGTCACCAGCTCACATGCAGGTCCCTCCTGAGGTGGGGATCGTTCCATCAACCTTCCGATTGCTAGCCGGCCTCTCTAACCACTCGGCTACCTGCCACCTGCCATATGGCTAATAAGGGAGTTCTCAGTAATTGACAGAAGGCAAATGAAAGTGTACGTCATTTTGGAATATTGCTTAAAGTGGCTTCAAAAGGAGTGGTTCAGTTGAATGTTTTTTAGTGCTTATAAAGGCAATCTAAGCAATTTGTGTCACGCTTAAACTACAGTACCAGACTGTAGTGAACGCTTGCTCTTGCCATGAAATGTGTTTCCAAAGCCAGATCTATACTTACGTTTCTTATTTTGAGAGACATTCCTCTTTTTAGTCTGAGATGTAATTCGTCCCTGTCTGGTTTTCAGACAGACCTTTCAAATCCCTCCTCCTCCCCAACCCTCTGCTTCAGTCATCTCACACGTCAGAGCTCCACTGATCTGGAGCTGTGAAAAGCAGTTATTGCTCTCCCAGTGCCTGTGCCTGACTTGGGACTTCATGACACAAATAACAAAACACAACAACAGATTGGGGCCCTCTTGAGTACTCTGCATACGCTGAGCTAAGCTACTAAGGCTATGCAAATTGCATTCAGATCACATTGTTCCAGATGCGCTGTTGTTGTCTCTCTGCTGCTTGTTGTTTGTATGTGGTACTGTAGTATTTCATCACAGTTGTTTGATCTGCATAATTGGTATGTGTGTGTATGTGGCTTTGTGTGTGCGTGTGTGTGTGTGTGTGTGTGTGTATGTGGCTTTGCATGTGTGTGTGTGTGTGTGTGTGTGTGTGTGTGTGTGTGTGCGTGTGTGGCTGTGTGTGTGTGTGTGTGTGTGTGTGTGTGTGTGTGTATGTGTGTGTGGGCATGCAGCATGTGTGTTTGTCAGATTTCAACAAACAGTATAATGGGTGATCAGTATGACTGCAATATGTGAACAATATTTTCTTCTGGGATATTTCTCTCTCACTTTCAGTGTTTGCCTTACAGGCGTCATGTAATCATTCTAATTAAAACTTCCAAACATCCCTGAGTATATAAATCAGTGTGGGTGTTTTCAGAAAGTCATCAGTAAATATTTGGAAGCATGATTAGTCCCTTGCCTCCGCCTGTCATTGAAACGTACGCTCGCATGGTGGATTTCTGATTGACAGTTCGTTTTGTGAGTCATGTACAGTAAGTGTGAGTCTGTAATTCGAAGCGTACTTTTCAAACTGCGGTTGAGGACGGTCATCATACTTTTCACAGTTTCACAGTGTAATTTCACCTCATAGTTTGCAAATATATAAAACACAGGAACGTCAGAGTTTAGACTATAATGGTCCCTTAAATAACTGTGTTTGAATGCTAGCATCAAGTCAGTGTGTTTTCCTATGTGTCTGTCTATCTGCGGTACATGTAAGCGTGTTTGGCTGACTGCTGGTGCACTTAGCATGTTGGCTCCCCACTGTCTTGTTATCTGGAAGTCCAGGGCCAACTCTGTCTGCTCCTTAAACCTCTGTCTCAGCAGATCTGCCATCACAGCCCAGCCAGGCAGGCAGAGTGCAGTCAGAGCCTAATGCCTGTCACTCCAATCATTCCTGCTGCACCGCTGTTTCATAATGGAACCTACAGTAACTAGGCTACCACCACCAGGGACTAGCCAATGTCTGAAGCTTGATTTTAACATCTCTAGTCTACAATTCTCATGATGACCAGTACAGGAGTTCAATCAATTACAACTTTGGCACTAAAAACTAGGCAATATTTCACCACACCATGGAAATGAGCTCAGGTGGTGTTTATCTGTCTTCAGTAGACTGTGTTTTGTGTGTGTGTGTGTGTGTGTGTGTGTGTGTGTGTGTGTGTGTGTGTGTGTGTGTGTGTGTGTGTGAAACCCTCCAGTGAAATATAAAAATGAAAGGATGAAATGGAGACCAAAATGGAGGCTCTCGATAGACACCCCACACACTCCATCCCAGAGTCTGTCAAGCATACTGTAGCTTGCTCACTGGCTAATAATGGCATGTATGTACGGTACATGTCTGGTATCAATCAGAGGCTCTCAGGCTCTTCAGCCTAGTTGCATTCCTGCACTGTAGCAGTCTGGTTGGGTGTATTGTGAATAACCTTAGCTTCCAAAGGAAATTCATCTATTTGAGTTCACTCCCTTTGCTATTGTAAGAAACTCAATCTGCAAGAGCAATATTTGTCAAATTGAAACGACTTTTGAGTATCATCATGTTCATTTGATAGAGTGAACCCTCCCTTGACAGAGTTCCTTGCACCCTAAAATCGTCTGTTTAATTGGGTTTCGGGTTTGACTCTGAAGCAGAATGATAAAACTGCCACTGCAATTATGATGATCTCCTTGCTTTCGATGCGCTGCTGTGGAGTTTGAAGATTTTGCAGTAATTGGACTTTTGTCCTTACTTTCTGCAACAACAATAATGAAAATTAGATAATCTCTCTGATTAATCACTTTAACCATATTTCCTCCCCCACATTGTGCTAGGAGCAATTAGAATGCACTCGTGTTTTTGTGAGCAATTGAGTTTAACACTTTTTTATTAGTTTGTTGAACTCTCTCTGCCTCACTTGAACCCTTTTTTATGTTTTAAAAGCTTCTATTTACGGCTTCTCCACCCACGTCTGTGCAGATGAGACAGTGCTAACAGCACAGTGGGATTTTCACCTGTTACCGGCGATGACACAAATTGCGTATATGCCAGCATTCAGACTTGTTGTTTGCTGGCTGGAAATAGAGCCCTATGTGTACACAATGTTTCTGTCTAATTCTACAACCTAACAACTTCAGTAGCTGTTCAAGATCCATCAGCATTAGGAAATCATTAGGACATTGTACCATAGAGTGGATGGTGAGAACTATTTTGTTTGTTTGTTTGTTTGAGAATGTTTATTTTGGTCCCCTATGCAATTCACAATACAAATATAAAAAAAATAATAATAATGTACACAGTCACAATTCATAACACCAGGACCAAAAAGGTGTAGGCTGAAGCCGTGGCTTATTGCGCCTACCCTTGTTACATGTATGCATGTCCCCCCATGAATGCATAATCAAAACATTGAAACTTTTATAAACAAAATTTCACTTACGCATGTCAACAAAAAGTTCAAAAAAATACCAAACAAAAACTATATTTAAACCTCTGTTTTATACTTGTTAATCATCTTATTTTTAAATATTTTTTTAAATCCTTTTAGTGTACTACACATTTTCATTTCCTTTTCAAAAGTATTCCATAAATTAACTCCTTTAACTGTTATACATTTAAATGCATTTGTTCTAATCTTTGTTTTCATAAACATACATATTCCTCTGAGTTCGTAATTACTCTGTCTAACTTGAAATAGTCTCTGGATACAGTCTGGAAGCATCTTATTTTTTACTTTATACATGACTTGTGCCATTTTGAAGTCCACCAATTATTTAAATTTGAGATCATAGGTGTTTATGAATAATTTGTTAGTTGGTTCTTTTCAATAAATCTGCAAGTAATTGATCGGTGAATTGATCGGTGTAGTTTTGTAGTTTGGTTGTATTTTTCTGTTGACAATAGATATGTTCTGTTCTGTGGTAGGCCAGTGTAGCACAGGCAGAGGAGGACCATGCCAGTGTATCTGGGTACTGGTGTTGCGTAAGGTGCGTCTCATACTGCCCTGTTTCTCGTTAGGCTCCACAGTGGCGAGATGCCGACTGACAGCACTCCTGGGGGAAAGCTCTGTGGGAGCTCCTCTCCCTTATTTATGTGGCCAAGGCAGCGCAGGAGCCTTCCATCCTGCATGTTGTCCACCAGCCCATCTATGCACATTAAGCTCAGCCTGAGGAGCACCTCTGGCAAGGCAGAGGTTCCGTCTACATGTCCACCCATTCTAATAGAGAGAGAACGAGAGGAGATTTAAAGGAGGACATTTAATTCTTGATCTAAATGAAATAGGTTTAGAGTAAATGTGTGTCAATCAATATGAATCTTAATGTTGCTTAAAATAACATCAGATAGTGTGTAAAGATTAAGAACAGCCAATTCTGCTTATTATAGTGATGGGGTGCAACATGCGCTGAGGTATGTCAAAGCTACAAGCCCACTCCTCCAAGTCCAAGATGTATCCTAAGAGTTATTAAGAGGGTTATGTATGTCTTATCTCACTCTTATTGGCCTGGACAAGGCTGCTCAACCTATCAAATAGCAATCCCAATTAGGGGTATGATGGATCTGCTAAACAATATGGGGCCTTTACTTTAGGTTAAATAATAGTGTTATTTATCTTTATCTGTTATTCATTCTGTTATTTCTCATTTTAGATGTTTTATTTCCATTTTCAATGACATCTCCTTATTTTCCTTTTTCCTTTTCTTATTTCTACTTACTCTAATCTACTAGGTTTCAGTACCATACAAATATCACACTAGTTTATATTGTATCCTTTTATGTCTGTTCCTCCTGACTCCTCCCTCCCTCCTGACCACCTTGTATCTGTGATTTCAGTTTCAGAGCCGCCCACTCTTTCTTACATAAAATAATACCAATACCATTTTTACATTTTCACTGACTGATTGATCACCCTCTTTGATGCAGGTCTGGGACTTATACTGACGTTTAGACCCCGCTCATTGATCATTGTGATTGGGGCTAACTCCGTTGACACTGCTGATGATGCTGTGGAATGCTGTGTGGGCATTGCCAGTTTGTATGTTAGCTCAGCCATGGAAGCTGATTGTGCCAGCCACTGCTGCTGATGCTTCGGTAATTTATTGAAACTCCTATCAGCTACAGAAGCAGACACACCATTGGCTAACAACGGTAGAGTGTATTGTAAATATAATAACTGAGCAGGCTCCCCTGCCTTCTGCTGTAGTCTGCTGTTATCTCGACTAGAACGAACTAGAATCAACTATGAAAGTCCAGATAATGCAAGTAAAACAAAAAATAAAGATGAGGTTTCTAGTAATGTCAACTGTCGTTCAAGATTATAACATGGAAAATAAGTGAATTACCCATGTTAAAAATAGGAAATTCACTATGTTTTCTGAAACACTGTAATGCTTTATTACCCAAACGATCCTTCTGATTACGACCCACAGGAGACTATGAGGAATCATTCGAGATGTACCGTTTGTTCTCCTCCTGTGCGTGGCCGCGGGCACAGAGTCGGAATCTGACAGGGAGGTCCGGAGTTTATGCAGCGTGGCATTAGGGCGGGCACACACCATTACACAGGGCCCCAGGTCCCTGCATGAACATCACACACAACCCCCATCCTTCCCCCCCATCCACTGATTGCTTCCTGCCTAGCCAATGAGGAGTGTTGTCCTGCTTTTCCAGCTTCATTGAGTCTAGAGGTTGTCCATCTATTAAATGTCTACCATAGACTTTCAACCTCACTGAGTCCAATCTCTGAAAGCAAAACAGCAGTAGATGATGAAAGTGTTGCCCCTGAGTACACACCCTTACCACACACACACACACACACACACACACACACACACACACACACACACACACACAGAAAGGCAGATATACTGTGTCACTGTAGGCGCAGACACAAATTACAGCCTTATTTCACCTGACCCCAGCAGTACAGTCCCCCCATCTCCTCCTACACACTCAGGTGACATACAGTACACTACCATTTTGAGCACTGTCAACAACTCTTTGAGAACAAGCATTCTTACTGTTGTGTGGTGGAAAGACAACTGTATTATACAATTTACTGCCACTATGACACACTCATATGGATTCTTACCAAACACACAATTTCTCAGATCACTGGATGCCTCAACAAAGACACTTTTCAGCATTTCTCTTTGATCAAAGGGAATGCACAGAATCAGTTTGCTCCATTCTGACAGTCATCTACTGTATCACACTCACGGTCTGACTAAATATGTGTCTTCTCCATTGACATCAACCACAGAATTTGGCTTATGTTATAAATATAATTTAGAGAGGATCACACATTTTATCATTAGCATTTTGTCAGATTAATTCATTTTGTTGTTACAACTTGTTCAAAATACTGCCTAAAAAGGAAGTTTGATCACATTTCTACCATTCTTAGATCATTACAGAATAGATTTTAAAATGATGCTTCTGGTCTAATTAATTAATTAATGAATTTTGCCATTTAGCAGACACCTTTAATCCAAAGCGATTTACAATTACGAATTACAGGGACATTCCCCCTGGAGTAACTGAGGGCTAAGTGCCTTACCCAAGGGCACACTAGTAGTGGTGTGGTTTCAGGCGGGATTTGAACTCACAACCTTCCGATCACAAGTCCAACTCACTATCCACTAGACCACCACTACCCCTGGTCTACAAATCCCTGAATGGTGTAGGGCCAAAATACATGTCATATGCTAGTGCCTTATGAACCTGCTAGATCCCTAAGATCACCTGAGTCCTTTTAACAGTTCCTAGAGTGAGCACCAAAAGTGATGAGGCAGCATTCACTCACCAGAATTAATTGTATGCAGTGGAACTTAAGACAAACACTAGACATTAGGTCAGCCCCATCTGTATCAGTTCTTTAACATATGCTGAAGACTTGTATGTTTTGTTCAGCTTTTAATGGAGTGTATTTTAAAGAGTTAGGCTAGGCTTTTTCTAACTGATTGATTTGTTTTATTCATTGTCTTTAAAGCTGAACCTTTACCGTTACTGTATCTTACTTCGTTTATTCAGCTTTTAATTTGACAGAATTGTATGATGTTGATTCATTTTATTTTCCACTTATTAATTGTTATTTTAGGGTTAGGGTTATGTAAAGCACTATGAGCATACATTCATTTGTATGAATATATGATATAGAAATACATTTGCCTTGCCTTACCTTGCCATGTTGCTAATTATGATATACATTTTGACCCAGTCCTCCAAATCACTCTTCCCACATTTTGTACATGCACATTTTGCACATTTTGTGTCTTCGTACACATTTTGATACTCAATGCTAGAGCGTTGGTCTATATGTCAATACCGTAACATCAGTTCTCTTTGTTTGGCTGTATGGGCTGTATCCTGCACATGGTGCAACAGCTGGAACTGCTTACACGGATACCGTAAACATACACATGGAGCGATGTATTATTCATGTGTAGACAAATATGCCATGTCTGCTCTGGGGCAATCTATAGGAGAAATGTCATGCTGAATTGTCGCAAGATGACACGTGCGTTCCCATGGCAGATGCCCGACCACAACAGGCAATCTGGCGAACATATATTCAGAGAGAGATTCTGTCTCAGCTGTCATTGGCTTGCGTTGTCTCAGAGCCCCCAAATGAATTGGTATGATGCAGAATGAGGTTGGGTATCCAACATGAGCCAGAGAGGGGGCTGATCTGAAGGATTACCCAGCCGTAACCAAAGTGTCAGGCTTCACACATGGGTAGAGTCTTTTAGCTAGCACGGCTCCCCCCCTAGGTGTGTGTTGAGGCAGGAGAAAAGAGCAGGAGGCAGGTGGGCTGATCAAGGAGGCATTGCTCAGGTCTGATGCTCTTGAAGCCCAGAGGTAGAGCAACCTGGTGGACTAATGGTTCTCAGACTCTGGATCCAGGATCCAGGATCTCGAAGGACCCAATTTCAATCAAGAAGGATACTGATATATGGAAATCTTTCTTGGTCAGGTGGCCGGAAATGATATATTGATGACTCAGAGAGAAGGTTGAATTGTAATCATTGTATTAGGCAGATCTGGGTTGCATTGTCAACTCACACTCAATTTCAATCAAGAAGGATACGATTGCATCACTCATCAGGATCTCTGCATATTCAATCAATTCGATCAATTACACTGTTCACACATCTGTTTCTCAGCCACAAATGATACCCTCAACCAGCTTGACCCTTGGCTTTATTTAACAGGGATCAAGCGTCTTGTATTAACACAGCTATACATCCATACACTGTACTCTCCGTTTCTTGAAATGTGTGCAATGCAGTGAACAGCATGGGAAAGGATGCAACATTACCTCTTCCACATGGACGAGCAAGGGGCTGGTGATGGTGCCCTGCATCACCTTACTGTTGGATTCTGGGAAGGCTGTAACAACTGATCCAGTAATATGGTCAAGGAGTTCAGGGCTTGAACACCAAAGTGTCAATGGATGCAGACAATTCAGTCATTTTCCTGAGTGCTCAATCTAGATCACTGCAAGATTTTATTAAGAATGTATCTAGTCTCTCTGGATTAAAACCAAATTATGTGGTTAAAAAATGTACTATAATATGGGCTGATGGAGAAGTATACATACTTGGTATTCATATCCCCGAAAACATACATGAATTTACTACCATGAATTTCAATAAAACATTGACTAAATTACGTGGGGCGGACACGCCCCCCCAAAAACAAATAATAATAATAATAATAATAATAATAATAATAATAATAATAACCATAAAAGCTGGTTACAATTTCAGCTTCATCCCCCAGAACAGTCAGATAAAATATTACAGCAAATAATCTGGTTAAATTCAAATATGCTTATTGGAGAAAAAACTACTTTTATAGAACAAAAATGTCCAGACAGAATCATTTTCATCAATGATATTATGAAGGATGGAAACATGATATAATAATAAAAACAACCTTTAAAACAATATGGGACTGTATGCTCAATCCAAAATGACAAGCAACTGATAGCAGGAGAGCCACAAAAGTGGAAGAGGAAAATTGGACAAGGAGAAGGTAGTGCCTTTGAAGTGCAGCAGCGTGCAGCAGCGGTGTCCAGGGATTAAACCCCTACCTACTGTATACCGAGAGAGGAGGGATGGGCTCGGAGCAGTTTAGAGGTGGAATTTAAAAAGTAATCTGAAGAACTAGACCAATTAAAATGGAATATATCTTAGTATGTACAACAGGAAAAATACCATAACGGACATAAATTACTAATAATTTCCCATTATTTACCGTTTTATAATATCATTTTCTTTTTAGAGGATGGTTGGGGCGGGGAGAAAAAAAGGGACTAGAAATCATCAAAGCAATGCTATCTAATAGAACTACAATTCATTTTTTTTCAAAGCTGGTCTATCCCCCCCAAAACATGGGTGTTACATTAGTAACAAGCTATGTGCACAATATGAAGCTCAGTAATTACACAGCAGAATAAGGATCCTGATGGATTCTTACTCATTTATACCTTATGACTATATATGGCCTTGTTTCCTCTCCATCCTGAAGTTTATCTGAGCACTCGCCAGTTTGACATTTTAATCAGACTGTCCTGTTCTTGCCCCAGCTCTCACTCAAAGACATCTTGTTCTAATTCGAATTTGAAATGCCTGTTTTTTTTTGTGTATTTCTGAATTGTTGCAGTATTTGGCTATATTACTTTCAGTTATGATCCTGTGGCCTCTTAACCTGGCAGGAAAAGAGTTTTCATTTCATTCTGTCTTTCTGCATATTAATTAAATATTCAGACCATGCTGCCTCTGGTGACCTGACATCCAAAGCTCAGAGGTTAACCCTAACCCTAACCTGATATTACATCTCTGCTGGGATATAATTCCTTTAGTAGGAGGAGGTTGTGGAAATGAGTTTATTGTATCTCCTGGCTTGTTTGTTTGTTCTTGAACTCAATCAACCTTAAAGTGTCTACAGTGAGATGTAAACAGTTTTTTTCTGCTGGTAAAGTATGCAGAAAGTTATGATCTCCCCTTGGGTGTTGATAAGAAGGGATGGATCTTACATTCACCGATAGATGAAATAGGAGAGATATCGTGGGACAGGAAAATACATCCTCTTGTTCTCGCTGGCGCCTCACACATCAAAGGGATAGGTGCCTTGTCAAAGGCTGATGGCAAAATATTTATAAGAAATGTAAGATTACTCAAGATGTTGATCGTGGGCATTATAGAGCTATTAACTTTTTTTGCACTGGAAACACAAAAGTTCATTTTTACATGTATAGTTTTATTTTTCTTAAAACATTTTCAGCATGTATAACACACTAAATAAAATTCAAGCACAAATCACATAGAGATGGAAAATAAATTGTTTGCATTTTATGCGAAACACAAAATGATTTACTATCATGGATAGGACTATCATTGACTTTCTGTGGAATTGATCGAGCATATGAGAATGAGGAGATAAAGAGACAAGATAAGACTTGCTGACAGGAATTTATAATAAATTGACAGCAGCCCAGGAAAGGCAAAGTCTCAGATATACAGCCATGTTTATTTTTTCACGGCCGGTAGCTTGCATCAGCATGGCGGCCTTAGAGACACCTCTATAACTTTAGTTTATGCATCAGCCTTGGAGTTAAAAAACAAAGTTATAGGAAGAGGAGTTTAGATTGAGAATTGGGATAATAAAAGCATGATGAATATGGCGTGAAACTATGAAACTATGCATTTCAGATTATGAGGGCATAATATCAATCCATACCGTCACAGGTTTGGATCTGTTTGTTTCACCTCTTGATGCTGAAGCTGAGAGAGGGCTCTTAAAAAAGACAAGTCTATTTGTGTTTGAAGTGGAGTGATGTATTTCCGCCTTGTAGGAAAAAAGAAAATAATTCAAAGAGAGGGTCATTGCTGCTCCCCCTAAACTGAAAGGTCACCCTTTTAAAATGGAGGGAGCTCCGGGGCATCTTGAATGTGCCATTTTTCCAGTCGGTCCCGCCACAGCTCTGGGTGCCTCAGGGCAGCTGTCGTCGGCTGGCATCCAAGGTGTGCTGATAATGGATCTGCACCGGCACATTCATTACACCTCTCTACTTGGTATCCACCACAAGAGAACGTAGGAGAGAAAGGGCCAGGAAATAAAGAAATAATGCCTGAAAGTTTAATGGAATAGTTACAGGAGGAAGTTACATACGGCCCTTGTGGGGGTTTGTTGGATGTTTCACACCTTCAACACTTCTCTCCAGTTTTCTTTTGTTCTTCTTAAGGCAAATGTTAGCCAGCTGTACCTTGGAGGATACGCAGCAAGTATAGGGCTTGTTCCCCCACACTTTTAATGATTTCAAACTTTCCAGAGACAAGCACAGCTCTTGATTGAACTGGTCATGGTGCTTTGTCAACTACTTCATGTACTGTATAGGTGCAATCAGATGCAATGTTTAATGTTAATGTTAATGTTAATTTTATTTATAATGCGCCCCCCATCCAACTTTTACATCGGCCCGGGGCGCAGCCCGGGTAAAGGAACAGATAAAGACAAGGACAAGGACAAGGAACACAGAAAGCAAACAGACACAGACTACTTAAACGAACATCTCAAGGGATACAATTTACAACAAATAGGGAGTAGACTTAGGGAACATCATTGACGAAGAGGTGGGTTTTTAACATTTGTTAACGCTAGAACCGTCAGAGGGCACTGTATACCTAAAAACGCCGCCATGGGTAGAATTGACCCTGTGGTGGTTCTAGTGTTAAGCCCAAGTCATTCTTTCAGATTGGTGATATTTATTTTGTCTTTTTCTTAAATCAAAATACATGCTCCTGTTGCAAACATTGGCAAATGAAAATGTGTTAACAAACTTTGCTTGTCAGCAGACCAGGTCCAATGCTGTTGTTTCGTTTAGGCCATGCGTTGTATTCAGGATTGAAGGTGTTCCACTTGATGTTTATGGAAGCATATGTTAGCTTGTAGCTGTTAGTTCAGTGCATTGTAATGTTCACTCACCGTGACCAATATCTTAAACTCTGCATTTACTCTACACATTGTGCACTACTCCCCATTGTCTGCCTCTAAATTTCAATCTTTCATATGGTTTTAAATGTCCACATTTCTCCTCATACTGTTTGAGTTAGCGTTCTCTCCCAGCTTCTCTTATTCAGTGACAGTATAACAGAATGGTGTTCGTAGACAGTGCCCTCTACCCTTCCCTCCCTCCCTCCCACCCTTCCTCCCAGAACGGGCAGCCTGGCAGCCTGGCAACTGTGACTCACTCTGCTGGCACTTCTCAGGTTGCCCCCCTGCCCCTCCCTAGCGTCTCAGATAAATCATAACCTTGGTACAGACTGTACAGTAGGAAGAATGCAACTGGGGCAAAATAGAAGAATCACAGGAGAGATTTATATACATGCATCTTTGTTCAGAGTGTTCAGAGATGGTGCACCTCTGCAGGAATGTCTAAGGGCAGTGGAGATGCTATTGCTGTATTCCTCTACTCTCCTCCCCTCTGTTCTAAATACAAGTTGGTAGCATGGAGAAAAGAAAAAATGTATTACAAAATATCTGCTATTGCCAAATGATTTGTCCACAATATGCATGTGATGAGTGTTTGATATTTTTTTATACAGCTCTGTACCTACGGATAAATGCAAAATGATTGCATTTGTTGAATCTTTTTTTTTGTTTAGTCAGACTGACTTTCGGCTGAGAAAAACTTAAGTTGTGTATGATACTGTATGTATAGTATAGCTATTTGAGATGCTTTTACTGAGAACACGGAGTTGTTATTGATCTTCCCGAGACTTGGTTACATTTATTGTATATCTGCAGAATGGACAGGCTGAGGATAGTGTTGTGTAGAATAGATGGCATGCCAGGGATCTGCTCATTAAAGAGAAACATCTCGCTGAGTGTGTTGTGTTGTGAAATGGAATTGTAAAGCTGTCACATTGGGTTTTGAATAATATTCAGCGCATTCAGCGTTTTCAAACTTGCAATTTGTTCACAAGGCTATGTGAAAAACAATCGCCACAACAGGATTAGGGCATTTTGTCTTGATGGATGGTTTCATTTAAAACCTTCACCCAAACTTTTCATTTTGAATCTCTGACCTGGGTGTTAAGTCGTTTGTTGTTTGCTTTTAGAAAGTCTGCTTTGATGCATTTTCCTGTGGTGGACCTAGTGCTCGGGCTAATTAAGACTATGCTGCAGATAGGTTGGCATGGAAACCAACCAACATGTGTTTGAGAGAGTTTTGTGACACTCATGATCCCAGGTGAACACAAGAGGGGGTAACACCAAGACAAAGTACACAGAGTGTCATTGTAGCATCATCTTTCCATACCCTCCTGCAACTTTCATGGTAATAGCCTAACAAACAGACCTGAGCTTCCAATTTAATACAGAAAACAAACAGCTTATTTTTACACTTGTTAATTTGGTTTCAATATAATAAGTAGTAAGTAAACAACTCAAATATTCAAGTAGTTTACATCTTCCCCTATTTTCAAGACAACATTGACAAATCTATGAATCAGATCCTCCTTACTTGACTAATGCCTCATATAGATAGTTGACAGCTGTCAATCTAGAGGGGGAGTGGTTAGGGGCGGGGCTAACCAGCTGTTGTTACCGCCCATTACCTGGCTGTGTGAAGGTGTGAGAAAGAACAACATCTTTGAAGGGCTTTTTCTCAGGATTGTGATTTCAGCGTTAGCAACTTTCAAATACTCATGTTGTCTTCAATTTGTTTCCGATTTCAATGTCATCATTTGAAAGCTTACAATCTGAAGTTTAAGCACATGTAAAAAAAATAAAAAATAAAAGACTTTGCCTACTGGTAGCTCTTTTCACTGTCTGCAGTCACATATTGTAGTTTGTGTTTGAGGCCAGCCTCATCCTTGGCATCAACTTGAATGAATGAATGAATGAATGAATGAATGGACTTTATTGTCATTGCTACAGTACAGGTACCAAACAACGAAATTTAGGAGGGGTGGCTCCCCTGGTGTTAGGAAAGGGAACAAAAAAAAAACTTTTAGAAAGAGAAAAAAAATCACAAGAAGGTAAGGAGCTGGTTTACATAAATAAAGTGTACACAATCCACTGTACTATACTGCACAGATAGTCAATCTAGGGTTGTCATATTGCACAATAGTATTTTTTCACGTTATTTAAAGTGTCACTTGGAGAGAATACACAATACTTGTGACCTTGGAGAGAATACAGATGGAAGCGAAATGAAAATACACTGTTCTACTTTATAACAAAGCTGTGGAGTTGCTACTGCAGAGTGTCATGCAGCATGAGAGAGAGCATAACAGAGATTGCACCTTGAATACTACAGGCTGTCAGCTGGCCAGTCTGGCAGCTTTAACCTGGAACAATACAGATGCTGTCACTTAGCTCTACATCACCCATTCACTATGTTATTCTGAGCAACCACATCGGCGAGGGATATCAGTTGGTCGACCACCCACTTTTTTAATAGTCTGGAATTGAACAATGAAGCTTTCATAACCCCTTTATAAAGCACACTACGTACATGCTTCACAAATAATGTATATGTTTATTCCTAGGCTTCATTCAACTTCTTTAAAAATGTTAAATTAATTTCACTGGGGACCCCACATTTTAAGACAAACTTCACTCCCACTGACAAATTGAAGAAACATTTGAGACATTGTCTCTGAAACACACCCTCCGTGCATAATGGATGATGCCAAAGCATTTACAATTGTTTTTTTCTGAAGCAAGTGAAGTTGGCACTGTTTGCAGAGTGACAGCATGAGGCGGCAGGCTTGGGCTGAGAGGGTTGGCACATGTTTGTTTTGAGCTGTCTCTGGACGTCGTCCAGTCTCAAGGGCCTGTCAAACCCTGTCCATAACATATTCAATAACTCAGCAAATGACTGTGGCCAAGAACAAATGCACATTGAGTGGCTTTAAATAATACAGTTTCTTCTCTGTTGATTTTAAATCTGTCAGAGGGTGATTTGATTTAGGATCCAGATCCAGTAATGTTTCTAATTCTCCACTGCTTAGTACTGTAAGTTGGCCGATTATTTTGTACTCCATACGGACTCCCAAACACATTCTCCAAACACAACCACACACACACAGATAATGACAGATAAGATGAAGATAATTGTCTCTTAAATGAAAACATATCTTGTTATTTGAATTGACATCCACATTATCTCTTCTTTATCACTTTCTAGGATGTTTAGCTTTCTTCGGCATTCTTGCACCACTATACGTACTACTTCTTACTATCACAGTAAGAAAGGGTTGCTGTATCAACACAATGTTTGATGACCGTGTTTGATTCGTCCAAGTATTACAATGTAGAGTTAAAACAAGTTAACAAATGGGTTAAACCTTTATATTTTTTCTTAGGGGGAAAATAAAATAGCAAATGTATTTGACCAGAACTCTGACAGCATGATTGAACACAAAGCGACAGCACACCTCAGGGTAGTATTTAGCGAGATGCCTTCCCCCATCTTGTATTTGGAAGTATTAAATGCTGCATACTAATGGAGCCATTTGTCACAAAATGATGATTGCTCTGGTAGCCTGAGGGCCCTGGCAGATGTTGACTTTGTCTGCGGTGGCAGGTAAGAGTCATACAGATGACACACACCACTTCTGTCTCACTCCATAAACTGATAGTGATAATACAGTAAGGGAGCATACTGTACATACAAACAGACAGGATCCATCAATTACTGTAACTGACTACAGTATATTTGCATGGTATGTAATAGACACCACAAGAGCACACTATATCTAACTTCAGAGGGCTCTACCGAGCAGTATTGAGCTGGCATAGATGTAACCTTTCACATTTAATTTTTCAGTTGGGGTTGTTAAAAACATACAGTACAGTACAGTATATCTAGTAGTAGCAAGGACGTGCCGTCCATATAAGCAGAGTAAGCAGTGCTTACCCAACGAAAAAATAAAAAAGGACCGTGAAAATATTAAAATAAAAGTGCATGTAACCGTTTGTTTGTTTTCATTAAAAGAGTCATTCATTTTGATGTTGCATTTTTAGCGCCACCTGCAGGAGTAAGCACTTCCTACTCTGCTTGCATTGCGTTACATTATAAGCACTTCTCTCTCTGCTTTCCCTCGCGTACATTCGAATGCGTGAACATTTATTTTTTATTTTTTTCATCACATTCAAGCACCTTTCAAGGACTTTCAAGACTCAATTCCCTCAAATACAAGGACCCAACACAGCATAGTTTGAGACAGATCTAGATGAGAATGTATATAATAGGAACTATCCGCTCACAGACAACAATTAAAGAGAGAGGCTTGAATGTGTGAACACTAGATTGTCTCTTGCCTTCTCTACCACAGCACAGCAAAACATTATGGGCTGGTTTCACAGACAAGGCTTAGGACTAATCCTAGACTAAAAAGCATCTTCAATGGAGATTTTACATTGAAAGTGTGATTTAGTCCAGGACTAGGCTTAAGCCTTGTCTGTGAAACCAGCCCTCAATTGTGAAATATGTATAAAGTTAAGCAATACAGAGACTTATTTACTAGTTGACGAGCTAAGTAAAAAATAATATACAGTATATGTATATTTTTTTAGAGAGATAGAGAGGGGGGAATTCAAGCACTTTCAATGACTTTTTTTTTTTCATCTCAAATTCACAAACTTGCAAGGATTTCAAGGACCCGTGGGAGCCCTGCTTTTAGCACCTTACTGTGGCCGATTGTTGTAATACACCAGCATGAGTTTTCTCAGAAAAATGGCGGAAAGTAACAATCAGCACTTCCTTAATCAGCATGTTACTTTGCAAAGAATGTACAGGCTAGCTGTTTACATTCCCTTTTTAGCAGACATTACTTTGTCCTTTACATTACTGTTATTTATGTGGTTGTCTGCTAACTAAGTCTGCAATTCATTATGGATATTGTGGGCAAAGCAAAGCATTTGTAAGTCATTTGTAGCACAAGTATGTAGTATGTACCATTGGTAAGGGAATGGCTCCTGCACTGCTCCTGCTCTGGCTCTTGCACATTTGTTTCCATCATTTGGGTGATGGGAACACTTGATGTGTGGGAGGGTGATAACTCGGGGCAGGGTGGGTGGGACTGGAATGGTGTGTTTGTGTTTTTTTTAATTTATTGTAACCTGTACAATTTGTCTTTTTGCTGTGGTTTATACTTTAGCATGCACCTTTAGCATGCACCACACAGGGAGGACTGGGCCTATCAAATTTCATGTTCTATTACTGGGCCGCCAACCTTCACAGAATTGTCCTCTGGATAAGCAAACCAGATAGTAGCTGGTGTAAACTTGCAGCCAGTTCCTGTTTGTCTTCCTCCCTCCAGACTCTAGCCTGCAGTGGTATGACATTGTCACTGTCAAAACATAGTACTAATCCAATTGTTGTCTCAACGGGCCCAAATGAGAGGGAAATTTGGTTGGACCTCACCCTCCATGTCAGTGACAATCAAATGTTCTTGCACGCTAAACTAGATTCTGGGTTTACTGCACAGAGTAGAGAGGGTCTAAGCAATTTACTAGATTTATATACACTACCGTTCAAAAGTTTGGGGTCACTTAGAAACGTCCTTATTTTTTAAAGAAAAGCACAGTTTTTTTTCAATGAAGATAACATTAAATTAATCTGAAATACACTCTATACATTGTTAATGTGGAAAATGACTATTCTAACTGCAAACATCTGGTTTTTAAAGGAATATCTACATAGGTGTATAGAGGCCCATTTCCAGCAACCGTCACTCCAGTGTTCTAATGGTACATTGTGTTTGCTAATCGCGTTAAAAAGTTAATGGATGATTAGAAAAACCTTGAAAACCCTTGAGCAATTACGTTAGCACAGCTGAAAACGGTTTTGCTGGTTAGAGAAGCTATACAAATGGTCTTCCTTTGAGCTAGTTGAGTATCTGGAGCATCACATTTGTGGGTTCGATTATACTCTCAAAATGGCCAGAAAAAGAGAATTTTCATATGAAACTCGACAGTCTATTCTTGTTCTTAGAAATGAAGGCTATTCCATGTGAGAAATTGCCAAGAAACTGAACATTTCCTACAACAGTGTGTTACTCCCTTCAGAGAACAGCACAAACAGGCTCTAACCAGAGTAGAAAGAGAAGTGGGAGGCCCCGGTGCACAACTGAGCAAGAAGACAAGTACATTAGAGTCTCTAGTTTGAGAAATAGATGCCTCACAGGTGCTGAACTGGCAGCTTCATTAAATGGTACCCGCAAAACGCCAGTGTCAACGTCTACAGTGAAGAGGCGACTCCGGGATGCTGGCCTTCTAGGCAGAGTGGCAAATAAAAAGCCATATCTGAGACTGGCTAATAAAAGGAAAATATTAATATGGGCAAAAGAACACAGACATTGAACAGAGGAAGATTGGAAAAAAGTGTTATGGACAGACAAATCGAAGTTTGAATCACACAGAAGAACATTTGTGAGACGCAGAACAAGTGAAAAGTGGAAGAGTGCCTGACGCCATCTGTCAAGCATGGTGGAGGTAATGTTATGGTCTGGGGCTGCTTTGGTGCTGGTAACGTGGGAGATTTGTACAAGGTAAAACGGATTTTGAATAAGGAAGGCTATCACTCAATTTTGCAACGCCATGCCATACTCTGTGGACAGCGCTTGATTTGAGCCAATTTCCTCCTACAACAGGACAATGACCTAAAAACACCTCCAAATTATGCAAGAACTATTTAGGGAAGAAGCAGGCAGCTAGTATTCTGTCTGTAATGGAGTGGCCAGCGGAGTCACCAGATCTCAACCCCATTGAGCTGTTGTGGGAGCAGCTTGACCGTATGGTACGCAAGAAGTGCCCATCAAGCCAATCTAAATGTGGGAGGTGCTTCAGGAAGCGTAGGGTGACATTTCTTCAGATTACCTCAACAAATTAACAGCTAGAATGCCAAAGGTCTGCAATGCTGTAATTGCTGCAAAGGGAGCATTCTTTGACGAAAGCAAAGTTTGAAGGACAAAATTATTATTTCAAATAAAAATCATTATTTGAATGAATGAATGAATGGTCTTTATTGTCATTAATATAGTACAGGTACCATACAACGGAATTTGTGAGGGGGGGCTCCCCTGGTGCTAGGAAAAAAAATACTAAAAACAAGAAGGGAAAAGAGCTGGTTTACATAAATAAAGGCTACATACACTATCCACTATACTATACTATACAAATAAAACACTGTGCTGTACTCTATGCTATGCTATACATATCCAAACATTTCCTATCTCTGAACCTTATGTGCACGAGGGTTGTCATATTGCACATTCATTTAAAAGTGTCGCAGTTTGCAGGTTTGAAATGTTCACAGTTGTGTTTCAGTATTGCACTTGATTACAATCTAGTAGCTGCCATCAAATTGTCTAGATTGTCCAGGGCCTAGAACCTAGGTCTTTGCTGTGTTCAGGGCTTGAATGGTCCTAGGGTAGAAGCTGAGCTTCAGTCTATTTGTCCTTGCGGACATGGTCCTGAACCGCCTGCCCGAGGGCAGCCGAACAAAGTGTTCGTACCCAGGGTGGGATGGGTCTCTGGAGATCTTGGAGGCCTTCCTGAGGCAGCGTGTGTTGTACAGCTCTTCCAGAGAGGGGAGGGGGGCGCCGGTGATTTCTAACCTTGTCAATGTCTTGACTATATTTTCTATTCATTTTGCAACTCATTTGATAAATAAAAGTGTGAGTTTTCATGGAAAACACGAAATTGTCTGGGTGACCCCAAACCTTTGAACGGTAGTGTAGTTCTATTCCTATTTCTATTCCTCGTGAGGACACAGCCATGTATAGGGATATATGGGATATATGTATTAGGACATGTTGGGACCCTAACCCTTGGTGAGAGCAGGCAGGCATTGGGAAGAGTTAACTCCTCCTCCTCATGTGCCAGGCTTGTTCTCTCTCAGTTTAAAGTCCTTCACAGCATTCATTACAGTAAAGCCAGATTGTCCAAAATCTATCCCAATGTAGCTGACAATTGTAATAGATGTTGCCATTCACCAGAGGAGCTGTCCCATTTGTTCTGGTCTTGCCCCAAGCTGACGGCATTCTGGAAATCCTTCTTTGATACCATCTCTGAGGCACCGGAGACAGGTTCTTTACCTTGCCCTCAAATTGCAGTTTTTGGGATCCCTGAGGAGGATGTGGTCTTAACCAAATAACAAATTAATGTTGCATCCTTTTCCTCGCTGATTGCCCGCAGGAGGATACTTGCACTGGAGGGCAGAGTGACAGAGTCTCCCCCATCAGAGTCTCCCCCATCCACCACGTCATGGCTGAGTGATGTTCTGTCCTTTTTAAATTTGGAGTAAATTAAATTCACATTTCAAGGATCCTTTGACACATTTTTCACACACTGGAAACCATTAATGACATACTGTATGTAGATGGACTGCAATCATTGTCCTTTGATTGAGGTTACATGGTGTGGGAGTCTTGTGGGAGGGTGATAAACACTTTCTTGGTTGTAGGGATCTTTAATTATAATAATTATAATTATTATTATTATTATTACTATTATTATGATGATTTTTCTTTGTCTTTATTGTTCAAATGGGTGGGTGAAGGAGAGTGGGGTTGGTTGGGGGGGGGGGGAGTGTTAGCTGCCTATATTTGTAAAATAAATAATAATACTGTAAAAATAATTGGCAAATCTTTTTTTGCATGAAAAAAGCCATAGAGATAAGAACACACGCAACATTGCAAAACTATTTATATGAGTGTTGACATTAAAACCATTTGCCAGAAATGTGTTATTTGGGGTCTTGTTGGGCAGTCATCATTTAAGCAATATCACACGAGAGGGAGTGTGTTATACTGAATATCAGCACGGCTGTGATGAAGACAATCACAGCCAGGGTTCGAGTTATAAGCTGAACTCTGTGGGGGTCTCCAAAATAACAGTGCGAAATGTTCTCATGCACGCGCGAATCATGCCCACACAGCGATGGGACTTATAAGTTTTAATTAGCTATAGGCAGTAGCGGATTAAGGTGGTCAGTGGCCCTAGGCTACTCCTTTGTGTGAGGACCCCCCGCCCCCATACACAAGCCTCCTCCCTCCCCAAAATATACAACTCACGAGCACCCTGCACACACACACCACTCATAATGCTTTACCATAAAACACTTAAACACTTTAATAACACAATAACACAACAGTGTTAATAATGCAAAGAATAAAAAAAGGTTCAGTGCATTCAGTTCTGTCTCTATTGCTCTCCTCTCCCGTTGTCTCTCTGTTACTGTCCTGTTGTCTGTCTCTCTGTTGCTGTCCTGTTGTCCGTCTCTCTGTTGCTCCCCTCAGCTCTAAATGACAGAAATGAATTAGCTAATTAGTTGGCATGTAAACATATAGTTAGGGTTGGGTACAGTTTGGGTTTTATTCGATACCGGTGACAAATCGATACTTTAAAAACGGTACCGGTACCGAAACATCATCCTCATCCTCATCCTCCTCCTCAAATACCAACATATCCTGACGCCACAGCTGCAGGCTACTCATTTCACCACATCAACAGCCCCACATGAAACAACAGCTATAAAAGCGATAGTCACACATGTATCTCGGCCAATAATTGTGTTATTTTTGCTATACAGAAGGAGCGAAAAATATGTACACTAGGTTAGTAAAAAGTAAAAGCCACCTTACCTTTACGGAGACAAGATAGACCAAAGTGGTCTGTTTTCAGTAGGCTGCGGTCGCGGTCCTGGAACCCATGATGCTGACGTCCGATGTCCTTTCTTTATCCAAGATTGGATGAACGGGAGAGGGTCATGGATGAACTTGGTCGGAACTAACTGTTGTATAACACTGCATAATGTTCATGCAAGGAAAACGGATCATGGTATCTAAGGATTAACCCAACTGCAGATTGAACGTTTGAAACAGGCCAGTAACAGACCAGTAACAGACCACTAACGGACCACTAACAGCATAATGAGTCATGGACACTTAACACGTTTTTTTGGGACCATCATATTGTATGAAGGGCACAACATCCTTGTCAAGTGTGTCTGCCATGGGATCTTTTCCTTTGATCTCTGCAATCTCTGCAATGTTGTTTAATATGCATAGTGTAGATAAAGACCTTAAATGCCAATTTTCCCTTCCCTTTCTCTTACACATATCACCAGAAAGTATGATGAGATCCCCCCTTTAATATATTCTGCTTTGAAGGGCACCTGTGAAATTTACATTACTGTGCAAAGAGTATTTATTATTTATCAATCTTTAAATGTCAGAGCCTAGTTCAATATAAAGATGGACGGCATTTTGACCACTGTGACTGCAGTCCCTTTGGTATCCCTAATTTATGAAGGTGCCCTTGTGTTCCTCTTGGTTATCAATTGCAAAAAGTGTGAGGGGGAGTGGAGGATCAAACGGTAAAGAAAACAAGTATTGAGGGGAAAAAAACACCAAGCAGCACTTACTGTATATAAACGTGTATAACAACCATGGTTTTCTCTCACTCTTGATAGGCTGATGCTGTACTGTACTGTATACATGGAAGGTGTACTGACTGCACTGTGTCTTATCATACACTGTGAACACATTAGAATATATGGCTTTCCGGGAATATAGGGAGACTGACATTGGACTCCAAAGGGAAAGATAACAGTGTTGTGAGGATGTAATAGGATAGAACATGGAGGTATGACATGACTAAATAACTGAACAAAGAATCCCTACAGAGGTTAGAGAGTTGCCAAGGTGATACAGCACATTCACTGGTCAGATCTAATAGGCTAGGTAAAAATGTTGTTGCAACATACATTGTCAACCTATTCAAATGTAAGCCTACTGTGCTATGGGTGTTGTGTAATCATAATGTACAAGTCACCATGGTGATAACAGCATCAGGCACATTCATCAGACATAGAGCATTTCCATTCAATTTGGCTTTTAGTCAATAACATGGATGGGCCTTTGACAGAGCAAATACGTCCCTGAAGAAACTGTAAAAGTAGGTTCCTCTAGTTGGGAGTCTATCGGATAATCTGAGCTTCATCAGTGCTTTCAAAATGGGGTGCAAAAAACATTCACAAAGCTCGATATGCAGAGATTCTTCTCTGACAGTCTGCATCCATCAAAAGGTCACCTTTGCCTGGCTCTAATAAATTGCCTTGTCTTCATCTTTCTGTTGTGGCTGCTTTTGGGTGGAATGCATTTTCCTTCTTCTTTGGGGACCTCTAAGTAAAGTTAAGTTTTGGGGGGTAGATAAAGATTCTTATGTACACCTCAGATTTGTGTGCTGCATTTTGTCTCATCATGTCAGGTTTTACAAATGTTGTTTGTGTAGTATATTTTACTTAAACACACACATGCATGCACATGCATGTATGTATGCTATGACGGAATGCCTCCTGACTGTAGGGCCTAGCAAGGTATTTTATGACCCTTTGTTCTGTGAACATTACAAAATGGAACCTGAAGTGACTGTGTTATAAAATGGCTCCTGTGATCTGTGACCTGCCCCCTGACTTTAGGCTAGAGTGACATCACAGGTGACTGACCTATACCTCTTTTTCACACCTCAAGCATCTGCAGTGACTGTGATAGGACCATTGTTGGCAACTGTATTTACATACTATTGTTTATTTAAAAAAGGGTGTGGGCCTGAGGGGCTCTCTCTTCTCTTGGTCATCCCAGCAACCACCAGACCTCCAGCCAACTCTCATATATTCTGTAACATGTGTAGCTACTTTGTTTAGATAAATAGTCTTAAACTCAGAATTGTTTTCATGATCCATAACCAATAAGATAAACTACGACATTTGCTTTCCTGCACAAACAAAGCAGTGAAACAAAACGACATGGCTATTATAAGCCACCGAGCTAAAGTTGAACTGTTACAAACTATTTACCTTCGGGACTTTGGAATGACAAGACAGCGTAACCAACTCCAGGTTGGAGTTGGTAGAGCTTGGCATGTAGAGTGTTGGCAAATGCTAAGTAGAGCTTATTGGCTTCAGGTGCTACCTGTTGCAACTTGCACTAGCTACCTAGCTTAACTGTCCCAAAGTTAACAGCTTTTCCTGGGCCGTTAGGTTCCTTATTCTTCCTCAGAGGAATCTTGCTGATTCGGGCTTCACTCTTACTAAGAGAAGTCTTCTCTTGTTTGGCAACAAGAGACTGAATTAGTCACTAGTTTAGCTACTTTCTCTTGCGCCCTTCGGGTGCCACATTAGTTTTGTTGCTATCTGGTGGGTGAGCTTTTATTGTGTACATACACCATCATCAAAGTTCTCCTCTCTATTGCTACACAGAATACAATTTGTAAAACTGTCTTCAACAAATCACTCAATAAGTTGAATTGAGTCCATCTTGAGTGCAAGCATAATAGTTAATGTTATTTTGGAATAAATATATTTATTTTATTAAGGCCTCTGAATTGCATAGGAATCAATTACACACTGTGTGGATTAGGCTGATACTACCAACTCAACAAATGTCATAATTGTCTCTTGATCCTGACAAACTCCTCAGTCCCTGCCAGTGACACACATACCCATGACATGATGCAACTACCACTATTCTCCAAATGAGGGATGGTGCAGAAACTGCATTGCATGTGCTGGATTTGCACTAAACATAATGCTGTGGTAAAAAATATAATTAAACAAAGATTGCCCTCCACAAAACAGTGCCCTCCACAATTATTGGCATTATTGGTAAAGATGAGTTAAAAGGGTTATAACAAATTAGGGGTTCTAATAATTGTGGCACACATGATTGTTAGAAATAATAATTGCTTGATTACAGAATTACTACTACTTACTTTTCTTCTGAATAAATGTACTTCAATTAAAGGTTGGATGTTTCTAATTCTTTTCAGTGTGATATTAAGCTAATTCACCAAAAGGTGATTTTTTAATAACCCTTTTTACTCATCTTTATCAATAATAAGTGCCAATAATTGTGGAGGGCACTGTAATTATGAATGTGATTCTTCTTTTTTTTCCACTAGAGGACTATTTTTGGCCACTGTTATATAGGCCAATTTGAGTGACTGGAATGATGTTGTCCCATCGACTGGGCTTTTTCCTCTCAACTTTGTAGATTTGTATAATGGCGCTTCTCCATTGACCAGACCCCGACGGTACAGGACGGCACGCATTTGTATCTACCGTATTTTCAGAAACGCTTCTCTATTATACACAACAGACCTGGAGCGATTCGGGAAAGTAGGAGTAAAGCATCATAAGTTTATTATCTATAAATGGTTTATAGGTGGCTTATGAGTTAATGTTATTATAAAGTGTTACGGGTGTGTTTTGTCTCAAAACTCATCACCATGAGACTATCAGGAAGTAAATCTAGCTTGCTTTTAGGCTAGGCTCTTTAGTGAAAAGTAATTGTAATTATAATTTCTCTTTGAAGAGATACTAATTACAGGTTCTACTTTTTCAACCTGTCATCTGTCTATTTTTCTTTTCTTTTGATTGCGGACAAGGATGAATAATCTGAAAAAATAATAATAAAGTCTATAAAAAGAGAAAGCATAAATGACCTAGAAAGACCAAATGGAAAAACTAAAATATATATGTTTTAGTTTTATTTGTATTCTTCCATGCTGTAAGGGTGAACATGACTTAAGTCAGTGAAGAAAGTGTATGGACCCAGGCAGGGCTGGACTGGCCATCTGGCATACCGGGCATTTGCCCGGTGGGCCGCGGTAGTTTTGGGCCGAGCCGACCGGCAAAAAAAATAAAAAATAAAAATATAATTTTTTTTTACCAGCCGGCCCGGCCGAAAGCTACCATCGAACGGCCCATAAATCGAAAGCTACCATTGAACGGCCCATAAATCTGGGACAGCGGCCCATTGGCCAATTTTCTATACAGACACTGGGCTGGCCCAATCAACAGAGAGAAGGGGGGTGGGGTCAGGGGTCACGCACGCACGCAGCACCAGACCTCCGTCTCAGTTTCACTGTAGTTTTGGGCCGAGCCGGCTGGCAAAATAAATTTAGTTAGCCTGGATAGTTACTAGATAGATACTGAGAGAGATGGAGCGCAAAAGCACACTAAAACGGAAGGGAGGCTGGGAAAAAGTTAGGGAGAAAAACAAGAAGAAACTCGAGGCAGATGCTGCCAAATGTGTAAACATTAGGGACATGTTTGCTGCACCCTCAAGTTTACCACAGCAGCAACAGCAACAGGTTGAAGAGGAGGCTAGCAGGGAGGAGCGGGAGCAGGGTACAGATACAGAGGTTTAGGGTTAGGGTTAGGGTTGAAGAGGAGTTTAGCAGGGAGGAGCGGGAGCAGGGTACAGATACAGAGGATAGAGAGGATACAGAAGAAGCGGGGCCGAGTCAGCCTGTAACCGTTGACCCGGTAAGGAAAATATAGGTAGCTGTGTAGGGGTGTAACGGATCGCCCCCCACGGTTCGGCACGCATGTGTACCGCGGATCAATTGCAAAATGTAACCAAGTAATAATATTACTTAATATTAGTTAATATCCCTTGTAAATCACAATGTAGAGTTGCCATGAATAGATAGACGCGACAGTTGCGTGCTTTGTTTTACTCTAAAGCGCAATGATAGGTTGATAATGGAAAAAAAAATCTAGAACAACAAGGCTGCGTTCGTAAATTCGCTCTGGAATCTGATCACTGAGTACACTGGTCTACTTGCACTGGTACCATTGCTTACTGTATGTAGTCGTCTTTGTAGTGGTTTGGGGGAATACTACAGTTTGTCATATGACTGTACAGCACAGTATATAAGACGAGTATATAAGGCAAGTATTTTTGTGCTGGTGGGTGTGGTCCGACCGATTGGGGTGGGCCTGTCTGGGCCAAAAATGCCAGGGCCTAATTTTTGTCCCAGTCCAGCCCTGGACCCAGGCGAAGAGATAACACCACACTTACTGACAGTGGCTGAATTAAGAGCCCAGCGAGCATTACTGAAACATTGTCTGCCTTGGAGCTTTGGGTTTGCTTTTGAGTAGGAGGAGGAGGATAGGGTGTGGTGGACAACAGCATAGAGCACAAGACATTCCCTTGAAGTGATTATGTTGTACAGAGAGATTTACTTTGAGCTGTAACATGGAAATTTGGCATTATTCATTACATTCCACAAATTATTGCGATGAGCTAAATGGGCTGGGAGTGTGGAATACGAATAAGCTTGTGAACCAAACTGTGACATTGTGCATCCCGTTTGTACTGCAGTAGCAGACATTTACTGTATATAAACTGACCCAATATTAACTAACTGAAAACAAAACATAAAGCTTGATCAAACATTTTTCCAAAAAGCTTCATAGCTTAAGATTTCTCCAGATAACCCAGCCGTGAAGCCACTAGAAAGTAACATTTTTAAGGATTCTTAATAGGACTGGTTGTTAAAATCCCTAAATATTCAGCACAACAATTGAGTGGAGTTGGAGATGTCCTCTTGGGTGTCAATCTTCTCAGGTCAATCTTCTGTGTATGAAACGAAATTCATGAAATTAAATGTTTTGCTTGGCTTGCTTTTACTATGGTTAATTGCATTTGATACATTTGATTAATTGATTATTACTTATTGATTTGCTGGTCTAGGGGAGGAGTCGTCTGTCTAAATAAGTCATGTATTATCTTAGCTACAAAGCTTTCAGGAAACTCAGTCTTGTTTAGTGAATTTTACTCCAGTAGATTAGAACGCTCAGAGGCCTCTCTTGCCATTTTTACAAAGTGAGTGTTGAAGGTATATGCTGGTCTTGCCTCATTATCTATTGCAATTAGTGGATTATAGAAATGAACCTTTGCCAACCAATTTAGAGCAGGTCATGGTAAATTGAAATTGAACATTAAGTGTCAATAAATCAAAGACATCTTGACAGGGTTGAATAATTTAACTTTTTCTTGGCCCTCCAGGCCATTCTAAACATTTCATCATGATTGTGTCTTTATGGTCTCTGTTAATTTAAATGTAAATGTTTTAACACCATCTTAAATGTTTTATATATATGATAGAAAAGTAGAGGGTTCCTATCGGCTAATGTTTTCTCATTTACAAAGGAAGTTGTGCATGTATGGTTGTGTGAGTGGGTTGGTGAGGGTCAACGCTAAAAGCAGGCTAAAATCAGCAGGTCTTTGTCAGGATAGAGAGCCAGCTGGCATGTTTAAGGATGCCAGAGGAAGCGGCTTGTTATACAGGATGGCCACACAGGTGTAGCTTTCATTTCTAGATCAGGGGCAGGGAGTCCGGCCAGACCCTCTTTAGCTCAGCCTTCAGTATTGGCACGTGCTGAGACTTGTGCACTTGAAACACTACAGACAGGAGGAGAGGAGGGGCGTTTTGACTGAGTAATCATTTGTGTTGTGACACCACCAGGGGTGGGTGATGTCAGCCGGTTCCTTTGAGCACAAAGTCACAGGCAATAACACATAGCAGTCCAACTCTTTAATTTCAGGTTCTTCAAGGTTACAACAGTGGCTACAAAGTCAAAGGTTCCTCTTTGTCAAAATACAAACTTAAGCTTCCAAAATATCAAGTCCAGAACTTAAAATCATACCGATTCCTACACTGCCTTACATAGCCCCTGTCCTGTCCCTAGCCCCTGTCCATTGCTCTAGGTAACTCACAGTAACTAAAAGCAGTTTTTCCCAGCTCATTCTTGACTCCCATTAGAAAGTGAGAGAAAAGGGCTTGGCCCTAACAATGTCACAGTTTCCAAACCCTTGAACACCTGCAGTAGATTCAAAGCAAGTCTTTCATATCACAGGATCAATGGAACAACAATTCCATAATTATAATTGTTTATAATCTGTAAAATCTGTCTAGTGTGTGTGTGCGTGTGTGTGTGTGTGTGTGTGTGTGTGTGTGTGTGTGTGTGTGTGTGTGTGTGTGTGTGTGTGTGTGTGTGTGTGCGCGTGTGTGCGTGTGTGTGTGTGTGTGTGTGTGTTTCATGCATGAGTTCAGCCATGGGAGAATTTGTTTCCTTCCTCAATGATAACTCAAAGGATTGCTTTTCTCACTAGAGAAATTAACTCTCATTCTAATGAACCAGGGGATAAAGCACCTATCAAGTCAGTATCACAACTTCAAGCCACGAATCACCTTGAAATGCCACACCTGCAGGGAAGTGATGATTAAACACTCTCCAAAGTTGCTCTCTCGTTTCAAAAGTGAATTTCCCACCGACAACCATGCACCATGCATTGAATTACACTGTATAGCACTGAATTACATGCATTCAATGACACTGAAACATCTCTGAATTACATTTGGAGAAGCCGATTCATTTTCTTGTCAGTATGTCTTTGTCACCCTCTACAGGCTTGGAGGGGAGAAAGACCTGGCCAAGGGTAGGAGATTGATTGATTGGAGGAGGATGAGGAGAAGGGATGTCGTCCTGGCCAAGCGAAGGCCAGGTGTTGCTGATTAGAGGCTTATAGCTCTTAACGTCTGGTCTTTGCCTCAGTTTTATTTGCCTTTGTTTGATTTTTTTTTAATATTACAAAGTATTACAGATACATTTATTTTACCTTTGAGAAACCTTGAACATGGAATAAAACCATTTGGAGTTCAACGTTAACTTCATTTTTGGACATTCCTCATTTCCTTTTCCATGTTATTGTTTGCTGCACGAAGCCAGTCAGTATTAATCTATTGGAGTGCTCTCAACCAGCCACCACAAGATGGGACACAAGATCACCTCGACACTGCATGTTCAGTTTTGTCGAAATGTAATAACTGCTGTGTTTGCCTAAAAGCCTCAAATCTAAGAATTCTCTCCTTAAAAAAACCTTTCATGGTCAGGGTCAGATGATTAAGTGGATTAATGTCTAGGTTCAAACAAACTGCACCACATGCTGCTGGATACTCCCTCAGTCAGTCGGAGGATCGCTTTGGCAACTAACTACTCTGGATCCCTCAGCGGCCCGGGGATGCGAGGCCCAGCTGCCCATCAGCTATGAAGGGAGCCAGAGTGAAAACTGCACTTGCATTGTTAATGACCCATCTTTTTGTGGCTGCAGCTTCAAAGCGAAACAAAAATGATACCCCTGTATATATGTCTTCCTTTGTCTCTCCTGCACCTTCCCAAACCCACTATCGTATACACTGCGACCAGGTGAAGGGGTATGTCGGTGAAGGGAAAGAGAACATCATGGATCGTGTCACTCAAACAGAACCCAGTAGACTGAGTGGCCTAGCCCTCTAGGACCGACAGGCAGATGGCTACGGCAGGATAATGATTGGGTGACATCTGTGAGCACGCTGTCAAGCAAACAGACTCACCTGGACCCTCCAGGGATACCAACTCTCAACCCCCCTTTTTCCTACCACTCCCACTCCCGCAGCTGAGACCTATAGACCTAGAAGCAGAAGTGAAGTTGATTGATTGACTACGTTTCTTGACTTCCAGGGAATGAAATCACAGCGTCTGAATAAAGTCATAGGGAGAATGTGTGTGAGTGTTTTAAAGCTTTAAAATGATGTCTTGAGATTAGCTTTCTAAACGTAATACATGTATTTAATGCGTTTGTAAATGTGCTGTTGTAAATGTGTTGAATTTGTTTCTTTTTGTCCGTGTGTGATTCATTAGCCTTTTACAAATTATGTAAAAGGAAGTATGGGTATATTTCCATATGACTGTCTGATTGCATTGAGACATAGCCATTTGAATTTATATTTTTACTAAGTGCTTACAGCTTGACTCTCACTATTGACTAATCTGAGAAGTTAGTAGAGGTATATTTCACTCTGTCTGTTTACAGGCTGTAATCCAAACACTGCCACATGTGAAGGGCATCCTCTGACAGACTTGAGATCATTAAAAGGTCAAACTCCCTGTGCCATTTGAAAAGGATGCCAAACTATCAATACCAAATCAACATTGTTTAATCACACCTTTTTTCCCCACCACTTTGATCAGATAGGTAGAGTATTTGAATGAATGAATGAATGAATGGTCTTTATTGTCATTGATATAGTACAGGTACCAAACAACGAAATTTAGGAGGGGTGGCTCCCCTGGTGCTAGGAAAAAAAACTAAAAACAAGAAGGGAAAAGAGCTGGTTTACATAAATAAAGGCTATGTACACTATCCACTATACTATACTATACAAATAAAACACTGTGCTGTACTCTATGCTATGCTATACCTATTCTAACATTTCCTATCTCTGAACCTTATGTACCCGAGGGTTGTCATATTGCACATAGTGTTATTGCACATTCATTTAAAGTGTCGCAGTTTGCAGGTTTGAAATTGTTTTCCTGCGGGTGGTACAACACTGCTGCTAACACTTTTACATAGAGCACACAGTTATAATGCATATATTATTTCATAATGATCCTGAGCCATTATCAGCCCTATTCAGTCAGTTTTTAACTAAATGTAATTCTTTTTGCAGCCAGTAGCATTTCTGAATGACCTACCGTCTAATGATAAAGGAAGAGCACCAATTCAAAGCTGTGAAAAAAAGTTGTAATAATGTTCAGGGTTATGGGTTAGTCTGGGAATTAATAGAAAACGGAAGCCTGTTTAAATGCCTAATTTCCGAGGCATGAGTGGAGAGTGTGGTGGAGTGGGATGGGATGGGTACAGTACAGTGAGAGCACTTGGGGCCTGGCAGGAGGGTGGGACCTTGGGCTTTAATAGGAAGTGACATGGGGATAGTGCAAGGACAAGAGAGACACAAGGCCCTCTGCACTGGCTTCTCCAAACCAAATACCCCTTCACACATTTAGTGAGTACCGGTATGTGGCCATTAAGAAGCCATGTGTGAGTGTGCCAGTGACAGTGTATGGATACTGTAAGTTGTTTATTGTTTATTAGCAAGGATCCCCATTAGCTGACGCCAAGATGTCAGCTAGTCTTCCTGGGGTCCGAAACACGATTAACATTACAACATAACAAAATTAAACCATGTCAACATTAGTCTATGGAGGTGATATATAGTCTAAGTCTATGGAGGTGTGAGTTGTGATTTGGATTGGTGTGACTATTTCCACCACATAACCTCACATCTGATCTCTGATTGATTCTTCTAGGTAAAGCTTCACTGGGGATTGTATTACAATGTTCTTGTTATTCACCTGCATCGTTTTTTTAAAGAAGAAAGGCCATGTAAGGTAAGGCCTAATAATTATCCGTCATCTAGATGTCTTGTGTGGTTTGTACTCTGAAATCATATAGTAGGCATATTGTATTTTAACTGTACACAACTACTGTACACAGGTATGTATCTGGCTTTTGAAATGCAGTACATTTTATTGGGTCAGCTTTTAATGTAAACATGTCTCAACTGTCATGTTCAACATAGGGTTTTCTCATCACATTCCACATACTGTATGTAGAGAGAAAAACAAAGTGATTTGTCCTCGCGGACTTGCGCACATACTGTATTATGGCCTCATACCCACTGGCGGACTCAAGGGTGGGGCAGGGGGGGGCGACCGCCCCTCCTGGTGCCCCCACGGTTGAAAAATGTCTCGCTTAAGTGCCCTTTTGAGTGGCAAAAATTCCCTTTTGAGTGGCGAAAATGAGAGGCCGTGCCCTATTGGTGCCCCTCCAATGGTCTAAACTCGACCATTGCCCCCACAGTTGAAAAACATCGCACTAAAGTGCCCTTTTGAGTGGCAAAATTAGAGGATGTGCCCTATTGGCTGCCCTTCCAATGGTCTAAACTTGACCATGTGCACTGATGGGGTCCCATGTTGTGCAGTAGGTGCCCTTTTTTTCTTTTCGCCCCCCCTGCCCTTCAAACAGCCTGAGTCCGCCACTGCTCATACCCATCTCCCATCTACACAGTGGCGCCTGCAGAAAAGATAGTGTGGGGACGCCGAGGATTTTAGCATGGGGGCCGCGGCCACCCCTGGCCACCCCTTGGGGGCGCCACTGCATCTGATCTACACAATATCTCCCATCTTTTTTCTTTCTAATTAGTGGATATTAGTTATGCATGTCAGAGCCAGGGAGCTCAGATCCACACACCAGTCTCCGGTTTTAATTAGGTGCAGGTTTTCAGCGTCTCAGTGAGGATGAGACAACGCTGTCTCAGCCTCCAGTGGTGCTGAGAGACCAGAGGAACAGACTCCATTTGGTCTCTGAATCTTTACCTTTTGTAGTGTTTTATTATTATGCTTTTTTCCCCAAACAACTTCATCATTCATTTATTCTAGATAGAGGTCATATCACGCCAGTGTCTGTTAGTTATGTATGTATTACGTGTTACTTTTAATCAGCTCATGGTTTATAACATGCCACTTTTGATTACTCACGGAAGACTGAAAATCGAATTAAGCTTTAAGAATCTGAATAAATAACTTGTGCTGAAACTCCCATTTATTTAAGGGGGGGGGGGTTAAATTCATCATGTCTTTCATGTTTTCTTCCCTTTTGTTTTACTAGTTTATTTTTTTAAACATTTTTTTAACATGACTATGGCAGATGTGCCCTGACTCCATACCAGGAAGATAATTGGCCGAACACATAACATGGCTGAAGCAGTCATTGCCTCCCACACACCAGTGAGCCTATTAAACCACTCAGCAGCCCCAATCAGAGCCATTGACACTCAACATACACATTAATATGGTAAATACAGCATCATTGAAAATGTACCATCTCCAGTGTTCTACCGTGGTCGTAGGTAACTGCATACCCAGTAAATGGTTATCACAGCCACAATGAGCCAGAGCAGCACTCAACCCCTCTAGCCACTTTTATACTCTCACATTTATCCTGGCAATGTACCCATTCTATTGTAAATAACAACTTATAGCCACACACCATCATGGGCCACTAACAAAAATGTCAACTATGTTGCAAATGTATCCCATGAGATTTTAATATGCAAATTGCACTTAACAACAGACTATGGCTTTCACTGTTGTAGACAGAGAGGGAAGTGCATTTTAACATATATTTTCTATAACATCACATGAATAATAGTTTACAATAACATTTGTATTGATCTGAGTGGATGAAATGATTCTGTAGGTCCCATTCTAACATGTTAGGTTTTCCTTTTTTGAAGGTTACCATTAATTACTCTCACACCTGCTGCTTTTGTTTTTCATCTCATAGAATCATGCCTAGAGAACAGCATTCCAAAGTGATGTTATTGTACAATGCCTTTCCTTAACATCAACACACAGCACTTTTCCAAATTCCATTTCTCACTGTGGGGGAACACTGAATGACTTTCGCTCTCAAACTCTCACCAGACTCCCTAAGCTCTTCCAGTTGATGCACACTGCTTAGGCTGCATTCGCAAACTGTTAACCCACTTTCCATTCTAGTTCATGAACAAAACGTACTTCAGGGGTTTCAGCAATTTTTACTAAAGTACAGCTACTCAAGCCGTTCACAGGCACTGAAACAGCCTATAGCCTCTGTGGAATTCACAGCACTTTCTTACCCAAATTGAAGACTCTGTACTTTATTTATATTGTCTGATTCTGACTAAGGCAAAGTAGATACTATCAGCATAAAAGTGAGCCAACATGTTGGCATAGGACATGCCAACCAGACATATCACTACTCAGTTTATGCATCCCATGCCAGATTCTAATGGACTAAAGTACGGTAGTAGAAAAATCACACACAGGCCCTCAAGCATTTGACATCCTCCTTACAAGTTAGTACATTTCAACAGACTATTAATTTCCAACTTTGGTGTATCGTAGCCAATCTGTAATATGTAAGGATTTCACATTCATTGAGTTATCCTGGCAAAAGGAAAGCATTCACGAACTGATCTCTATGTAGCAAGGATGCAGACAATGCCAACTACAACTTCTACTACTATCTCTACTAGTCTACTATTACTACTTGCACTACTCATATGGAAATGTCTTATAGAAACTCTATAAGATTTGTGGCTTTATATGTGAATACTCAATTTGTATGTGTCCCTTCTATGACTTACACACCTAAATGTGGCCACTTTCATATGCTAATAATGTATGACATAATGGTGACTTATATGTTGTATATTTCAAAATATTGTAAGACAAGTGTTTACTCCGTCAAAGGGAACTACTACAAAGCAAATGCTTCCTATTGGTCAAGCCCTCCTATAGCAGAGGTTATCTACCTTTGATTTGGATATGTCTATATTGGTTTAAAAATGACTTACAGGGCTCAATGTATTTCAGTTGATGGTCAGTCTAGTTTTTTCAATATTAATAAAGGAGTTCCGCAAGGTTTGATTCTAGGTCCAATACTGTTGATCATTTACATGAATAATATTGGTTTGTCCTTGAACAATTGTAGATGACATCTTTATGCTGATGATACTGTTCTCTACTGTGCCCCTCATCTCAGCAGGCCATTTTTGATCTTCAGCATGGTTCTGATTATATTTTAAAAATCACTTGTAGATTTTAAAGAGCAATTATTATATAATTAGAATTAATTAATTAATTAATTTTGCCATTTAGCAGACGCCTTTATCCAAAGCAACTTACAATTACGAATTACAGGGACATTCCCCCTGGAGTAACTGAGGGCTAAGTGCCTTACTCAAGGGCACACTAGTAGTGGTGTGGCTTCAGGCGGGATTTGAACTCACAACCTTCCGATCACAAGCCCAACTCACTATCCACTAGACCACCACTACCCCACATGATAAGAACATTGTTAGAGAGGATTTTGGAGGAGCCTGCCTTATTTAAACCTCAGACATTTAGTTTGATTGTTGAAGTGAGTGGTATTACCATGGCGAGATCAAAAAGAGGCCTTCTGAAAAGAAGGTTGTAGATGAATATGAATCTGGGAAGGGAATCTCCAAACAATTAGTAATCAGCCATTCCACTGTCCGGAAAATAATTCACACGTGCAGAACATGGCTGCCCTAGCAAGTTCAGCCCAAGAGCAAGATACTTAGGTCATGTTCTCACATGAAAGTCCGAATCGAGACCCGGAGCAAGTGGATGAGTTCGCAACATTGTTGCGTAAATTATTTCTCTGATTTGCGTTCTCACAGCCCTTCATGTAAACGAAGTAACATACGCAATCGAAGCAACAGACGTGGGTAGTTGATTGGTCAGAAAAAGAGAAAATTGCCCGTTCGTCCCTCTCTTATCCAGATCAACACGCCTGCGCTGTTGTTTTCCTATGGACTGCGTCGGGCAGCGTTCTCACCAAAAGCGAAGCGAAGCAAAGTGATGGGATGCGTCGTTTCTAACCAAAGCGAAACCACCCTTTTCAAGCGGAGCAGCCGACGGGTATTTGCTCCGGGAGTTACTCGAATGTGCGTTCTCACCACTCCAAACGACGCAGAGCAAAGCGAACTTTATCCTAAACTCCGTTTCAAGTGAAGCAAATGTTCTAGTGAGAACACCCCCTTAAAGAACCTTTACCTTGCTGCAGAAAAAAATTAAAAATAATCAGGGCAAGACTAAAGTTTAAACCTAGACAAACACCAGGACTTCTGGAACAATGTGCTTGGAACAGATTAATCTAAAGTTTAATTATTTGGGCACAGTAACAGAAGACATGTTTGGCTCAAACCAAAGACAGCATTTGAGCACAAGAGCCTCATACAAACTGTGAAGCATGGGGGTGGAAATGTCATGGTTTGGGGCAGCTTTGCTGCAGGTGGGCCTGGCCAGCTCACCATCATAGAATCCACTATGAATTATTTATTGTATCAGAGGGTGTTTGATGAAAATGTGAGACCATCTGTACAACAATTTAAGCGGATGTGGTCCATGCAACATGACAATGACCCAGAACATTCCAGTAAATCCACCCAGGAATGGCTCAAAAGAAATAAAAATGGAGAGTTCTGGAATGGCCAAGTCAAAGCCTTGAACTTAATCCTATTGAGATGCTGTGGCGTGGTTTGAAACGGGCTGTGCATGCAAGACACCCCAGAAACATCACACAGCTGAAATAATTCTGCATGGCGGAGTGGCAACAACTATCTCCCAGTCTGTCAGAAACTGGTAGACAGTTATAGGACATGTCTAATTGAGGTTATTTCAGCCATATGGGGTAATACCAGCTATTACTTTTTTCTTGCATCCCATGCAGACCAAACAATGTCGTACGCGATGCACACTTCACTGAAAGTTACTTTTTACTAAATATTGTTGTGAAACTAAATAAACAAGCATCCTGCTTAGAAGCTTTCCAATTATCTTAGCTTGCTTTCAATCAGGGTCCAATCAGGGTCTAACTCAGCCAGGGTGTCAAGGAAGATGGCGCCGGCTGTCAGGGCACGCTGTCCCTCTCTCTGTGTTCGCACGTTTATTGTTTGTCTACCGGTGTCTTTGCTTGTTACAAACACAAATTCACTGTTGGCTTATGAGCGCCAGGTGCTTTTGGACATACTCGACTCTTTTGAGAAGTTTTCTCATGCTGGAAACGGAGAACCGGTGCCTTCTTCTTCTTTCGTGTAACGTCAGAGGTCCAACTCGGTGTCGTGTAGCCATGCCCGCATCTCTGGTTCTAGGTCGAAGAGGCTGGCTTCTGAGGGTGGTCTATATAAGGGGCAGATGGTGATTATGTGGTCGGCGGTCTGCTCTGGGTCACCGCACTCGCATGCCGCACTGTCCGCCAGGCCCCACGCCTTCATTGATGTTTTAAAGCGACCGACACCAGTTCGTAGACGGTTCAGTGTGGTCCATTGCCGGCGTGGTAGGTCGTCTCCTCCAATGGCGCCATCTCCTGGGTCCCAGATGTAGCGGTGGATTCGGGAGGGCCCGGCTGACTCCCACTCCTGCTTCCAAGCTGCTGCCAACCATGCATCTCTGGAGATGTCCTCAGAGGTGGAGTTGAGCATGGCTTGTGCTGCCTTGTTGTAAGGGTGGCGGGTCTTGAGTCGGCTTGGAGGTGCTGGTGTTATGGTGGTGTTGTGCAGGATGTGCCAGTCATGCTTTTGTGCCTTCCTGGCCAGGGCGAGGGTGGCAGCCTCCCGTCGGAGGCCGGCCGGTGCTATTCCCGCGAGGACTGGCAAGAGGGGCACAGGGGTGGGCTTCAAGCATCCAGTTATTATTCTCAGGGAGGTATTGATAGCCACGTCGACCTTTCTCGCATGAGGGCTTCTGCTCCAGACTGGGGCGCAGTATTCCGCTGCAGAGAAGACCAGGGCTTGGGTGGATATTCTTAGCGTCTTAGCGGAGGCTCCCCAGGTTGTACCAGCAAGCCAGTGCCTAACCGGTGCCTGAGGAGCTGCGTCGCTGTGAGCCGTTCTACCTGCCCCAAAAAAGGACTCGCAGGAGACGAAAGCGCATTTGCCGGACTACATGTAGCGATTGCAAAGAGGAGAGTGTAAGGCGATCAACTTCTCCAGAATTGAGTTAATTGAGTCGTCACTTACAAGCGAGTTCGTTTAATCTCAACGAGACGTCCTTGATATAACTTCTTAAGATAAAATGATCCAAATCAAATATTAGGCACCACCACTGAACTGTTCTTTAAGAGAATATTTATTCAAGCACATCAGCAAGCAATAATAGTTAATTTCCATGGAAAAGGGGTCCCATCTAGTTTCACCTCCTCAGGCCAGTATCAGCTAGCCGTCAATAGGTTAACTGCAGAAGCTTCACCAGACAAGAACCCAGTTTCGCCTTCCTACATAGTCTTTATACATTTTGATTTAACATTTGGGGCTGGGCTGTCCCTCCTCCCCCTATCTGGTAGTTTTTAATTGTCATCATTAAATCTGTTGCAGCTGTGACCATTTGATTTGTAAGCAAGTGTTTTAATTAGTTATGTGGCCTTCAACTCCTTTCGGTGTGTGTGCGAGTGTACTGTGTGTTATCTTCTTCTTCTGGCCCCCGGCCGTTAGTCATGGTGATCACCTGTGTGAGCAGCCTAGACTTGCGCAACGTTAGACACACACACATTCTGTTTTTTATACATTTTAGACATTTTTATACAGTTAAAGCAGAGTACACACTAGACGATTTTAACCCCGATTTAGCTGTCGCCGACCAGTTTCTTGCGGTCGGAGACAAAATCCTCCCGTCGTTGCAAACTCGGGGACGCGCCGTCTCCGACGCTCGTTTAATGTGACAGGGTCAGAGACGCAATCGGAGGGCCGCCGATCCCGTCGGAGGGCCGTCGCAGGGCTCCCGATTTTTTCAAACATGTTTCATTTTATCGGCGCACAATCTGCTAGTCTGAGATGGGCAACGACCCGTGTGGACAGCACAGCCAATGAGAGCTCGTGTCGAGCTCCATCTTTTTTTGACAGCTGTCAACGTCTCGTCATCATGTGCTTATATCGCGACCCTACAGCTTGGCGAATCGTCCCGACCAAGTGAAGAATCTTGTAGTCTGTGAGCCCCCATCGTTGCCACATCCTGTAGTCTGCGCTGTGCTGCGCAGTTTGCGCGCCGCTGCGACGCGGACATCAGCACGACGGTCGTTTAGTGTGAGAGGCTCAGCGATGTTACAACTTGAAAAGTCGTCTAGTCTGTAGCCGCCTTAATTCTACGTGAGTTCTAAAGCACTAATTGGCCAGTTATTTGATCTTCAAACCCATTCCCTCATGACTAGGTCAGTGTGTCCTTTATCAGAATAGCTTGTGAAAACATAACTGAGTCCCATGACTTGGGATTCGATTAACAAGTTAAAATACAGTATAGAAGAATAGACTCATCATTAATCATTAGTTATGAAAGTATAAAATCAGTACAGGAAAATAGAATATGAATGAATGAATGAATGGACTTTATTTGTCACTGCTACAGTACAGGTACCAAACAACGAGATTTAGGAGGGGTGGCTCCCCTGGTGTTAGGAAGGGGGGAAAAAAAGAAAAAAAATACTTTAAAAAAAATCACAAGAAGGGAAGGAGCTGGTTTACATAAATAAAGGCTATGTACACAATCCACTTTACTATACTGTACAGATAGTCGACTAGGGTTGTCATATTGCACAATAGTATTTTTTTCACGTTATTTAAAGTGTCACAGTTTGCAGGCTTGAAATGTACATGTTTGTGCCTCAGCACTACACCTGATTTTTTCAGTCATAACATAACAGAATATCATAACAGCAGGTGTAAAATGGTTGTTAGCACATAGGTAAAAATAAGTAATTTACAGGCGGTTTGAATCATAATACTTTCTTTTAGTCAGGAGCTTTTCTTCTTCATGTGGCTCAAAAACAGAACCTCTCTTTTGGCTTTGCGTGACCTTCTCATTTTTCTCAACTGACCTCAGTCACATATTACTTAAATGAGCACAGTACATGATTTATCACTTCTAGTTATTTTAATACAAATTCCCAACAAGAGCGTGGACATGGACGACAACACACCGGAGTGCTGGCGTTTGCATCACCGACGTGGATCTGGCCGGTCGACAACGGTGCATCCAGCCTGTTTACCCGTGTAACTGCCCTGTTTCCCCGTGTAACTGCCCTGTTTACCCGCGTAACTGCCCTGTTTACCCGCGTAACTGCCCTGTTTCCCCGTGTAACTGCCCTGTTTCCCGTGTCACTGCCCTGTTTACCCGTGTAACTGCCCTGTTTCCCCGTGTAACTGTCCTGTTTACCCGTGTAACTGCCCTGTTTACCCGTGTAACTGTCCTGTTTACCTGTGTAACTGCCCTGTTTACCTGTGTAACTGCCCTGTTTACCTGTGTAACTGTCCTGTTTACCCGTGTAACTGCCCTGTTTACCTGTGTAACTGTCCTGTTTACCCGTGTAACTGCCCTGTTTACCCGTGTAACTGCCCTGTTTACCCGTGTAACTGCCCTGTTTACCTGTGTAACTGCCCTGTTTCAACCCAGCTGGAACAGGAGGAGAGGAGGAGGCGGAGCGTGTTTGGACAATCTGCGTGTACCGGAGTCTACAGTTCTGCCTGTCTGTCTGTCTGTCTGTCTGTCTGTCTGTCTGTCTGTACAACCTGTGTGTACCGGAGTCTACAGTTCTGCCTGTCTGTCTGTCTGTCTGTCTGTACAACCTGTGTGTACCGGAGTCTACAGTTCTGCCTGTCTGTCTGTCTGTCTGGACAACCTGTGTGTACCGGAGTCTACAGTTCTGTCTGTCTGTCTGTCTGTACAACCTGTGTGTACCGGAGTCTACAGTTCTGCCGGCTGCCGCTGGCAAAAAGGTGAAGGTACACATGGCTCTCCTAAATGTCCGCTGATTATCGAAAAAGACTTTCATCCTTCGTGACTTTTATAACTCCCACGCCTTGGATTGTATGTTTTTAACCGAGACTTGGTTGCATGAGGGTGAATTAGCGCCCCTGACAGATCTCTGGCCTCTTTGTTTAATGATGGCTTTAAATGCAAACAGATACTAAACGGTGCTGCTTTTACTAGTTTTGAATTACAGCTTTTTTCGATAAACAAACCAGCTGATTTTCTGTTTGCTGTGATCTACCGTCCACCAAAATATAATGGGAACTTTATCTCTGAGTTTGCAGACTTTCTATCCAGGTTTATCCCTCACTATGAGACGATTTTGATTATGGGGGATATAAACATTCATGTCTGCTGTCCTGACAAGCCTTTAGTGAATGACTTCTTAAACATCATTGATTCTTTTAATCTTACACAGTTTGTGTCTGGACCAACACATCAGCTTGGACACACTAGATTTAGTACTAGGTTGCGGAATATCTGTGACAGAAATAGAATTCTGTAAACTGCCAATGTTGGATCACTTTGCGATTGTGTTTGATGCTTTACTCCAGAATTTAAAAGACCCAGGGACTAAGGAAACACGTTTGTGTCGCTATATTAGCCCCAGAGCTTTAAGTGATCTATGTCTGAGATTGCCTGATACTGTAAACCAGGTTTTTAGCCAGACCTGTTCAGTTGACAACCTTACTGATGACTTTAATGGCGCTCTCCAGGGCCTGCTCGATTTAGTGGCACCAGCAAAGATCCGTAAAGCTTCTCAAAAGAGCTATACACCCTGGCTAAATGATGAGTTACTAATTCTCAAAAAGAGCTGCAGAAAAGTTGAGCGCCAGTGGCGTGGCTCTAGGCTGGAGGTGCATTATCAACTGTGGCATGAAAATCTGATCACTTATCAGTCTGGGATGGATGCGGCAAAGGCAGCCTACTATTCTAATCTGATAGCTCCGAATAAACACAATCCCAGACTTCTTTTTGACGCTGTTGCTCGGTTGACACAAGGCCATCAGAAAAAGAGCTGTACTGAAGTGTCAGCATATGATCTTTCAGACTTTTTTGATGACAGAGTAGAGGCTATTAGAGCCAGGATACCACAGCCATCCATGGGGGGATTAGTTTTTGGTGCCATTTTGCCCCCTTATTCAGGACATGTTTTCTCTGAGTTTGAGTCCATCTCATTAGATGATCTGACTACGGTGGTCGTGGCTTCTAGATCCACAACTTGCTCCCTGGATCCGCTACCAGCCTGGGTTATTAAACATCTTTGGTCAACTCTAGGAGCCTATGTCTTATCTATCCTCAATCTATCTCTCTTAAATGGAGTTTTCCCAGCCTGTTTTAAATCTGCAGTGGTTAAACCCCTATTAAAGAAACCGGGTCTAGATCCACTCTCACTGGCAAGTTATAGACCTGTCTCGAATTTGGCTTTTTTGTCTAAGGTTTTTTAAAAAGTGGTCCAAAACAGCTTGTAGATTTTCTGTCTTCTAATAATCTGTTTGAGCCACTACAGTCGGCATTCCGCACCAACCATTCTACTGAAACAGCACTCACTAAGGTGGTAAATGACTTGCTATTGACGGTCGACTCAGGCTCAACATCTGTTCTTTTATTGTTGGACCTGAGCGCTGCTTTTGACACAGTAGATCATCACATATTACTAGATAGGCTCAGGAACCTGTTTGGCATCTCAGGCCAAGTATTCCAGTGGCTAGAGTCATACCTAGTTAAATAGATCCCAATGTGTTCTACACAATAATATATTGTCTGCATCCCGGGCAGTCAAGTATGGAGTCCCACAGGGGTCCGTTCTGGGCCCTCTGTTCTCACTGTACTTGGCACCACTGGGTCAGATCTTGCGTTCTTTTGGTCTTGATTTTCATTGTTATGCTGATGATTTACAACTATATATGCCTATAACAGCAGGAAATGTCTCAGACTTAGTTACGTTAAAGACCTGTCTGGCTGCTGTAAAGGGCTGGTTATCAGCAAACTTTCTGCTATTAAATTCAGACAAGACTGAAATGATAAAATTCGGTCCAGCTAGACTAAATCATCCAAGTGATAGTCTTGTCTTGACATTGGATGATTGTGTCATCCAGTGCAGGGACAAGGTTAAAAATCTTGGTGTCATTCTGGATCAGAGCCTCACATTTGACCCTCACATAAAGGGGGTGATAAAAATAGCATTCTTTCACCTCAGAAGAATTGCCAAGATTAGATCAATCCTTTCTTTTGAAGATGCTGAGGTTCTGATCCATTCTTTTGTGACATCCAGATTAGATTATTGTAATGTCCTTTTATCGGGACTGCCAAAAAAGAGCTTCCATGGTATACAAATGGTCCAAAATGCTGCAGCTCGCATTTTGACTGGGTCTAAGAAATACGACCATATCTCACCAGTGCTGGCCTCCCTTCATTGGCTCCCTGTCCATGTTAGAGCGGATTTCAAGATGCTGCTACTAACATACAAAGCTATAAATGGCACTGTGCCTTCTTATTTAAAGGACCTTCTCGACCCATATGTGCCCTCAAGGGCTCTGCGCTCACAAGGCTCTGCCCTGCTCATTATTCCTAGAGTTAGAAAAAAGACAATCGGTGAGCGTGCGTTCTCCTTCCGTGCACCAACTCTCTGGAACCGTCTTCCACTGGATATCAGACAGGCAGAATCAATGAAAGTGTTAAAAAATATGTTAGACCCACCTGTTTTCTGTTGTCTACATGTCATAGGCTGTGTATTTGTGCTGTTGTAATTATGTGTGTTTTTAACTTGAAATAGATGTTTTTAAATTGTTTAAAATTGTTGTTTTTACCTACTACATTTGTGCTGCGAAATTGTGTTTTTTAATTGATGTAGTTATTTTTTTAATTGTTTAAAATGTTTGTTTTTACCTATTGTATTTGTGCTTCGAAATTGTGTGTTTTTTAAATTGAAATAGTTGTTTTAAATTGTTTTAAATTGCTGCTTACCTATTGTAAAGCACTTTGATGTAAAGTGCTATACAAATAAAGTTATTATTATTATTATTATTATTATGCTTTCTACCCCTCCAGTTCATTAGCAATAGATCATGTCACAGCAGCAGTGGTACAGCTGTAGACCAAATAGCTTGGCGATTACAATATGGAGGTTTGGCAAGGAAATTTGTATGTAATTGTTAATAGCAAAGCATAGCTTAATATTAATAATGACTCCAAGTAATGTATTTAACACTGCAAATAATTGTTGAGTTTGTGCAAGAATGGTCAAATAGAATGAATCAAAGGAGGCTTTAATAATACAGTATACTGATCCAATTATTACATGGCAAATACTTCATACAAAAATGCAACATTTTACCCTCAAGGGTAAATGATAAGTAGTGAGAAAGATAGAGAAGGACTGTGCTCTACTTCTGTTTTCAACCATAGTATTTATATAGGAGCTGTTTGCAAGGAGAAACAATGAGATCTATTCCATTCAGATAACATCACCACATTCCACAGCCATTTGTCCCATGGGGGGATGGATCATTTGGAGAAAGGGGATGGCTCTCCCTGCACAACTAGCTAGCTGAATTCCATCTGCTGAAACCTACTATCGACATACACTAGTGACATAAGTCTCAGTGGTGTTCCCACTCTGCTGATCCCACTCTGCTGTTCCCACGTCATCATGAGCTAATCTGGGCTCAGATAGAGAGGAATACAGCAGCGATCAGCATGGTGAATATCTGGAGCACATCCAGATACATTCAAACAAAAGCTCTCATTACCCTTTCAGTTGGGATGTGTAAAGCTGTGTTCACTGATCGGCTTGCAAACTTTCTTGTTAAACCATGGCACTCATCTCTTGCATGTTTACTGCTGTTACTGTTGTTCTAGATGTGATTCATTACATGGTCCCCACTTCCAAAAATACTTATTTGCAAAACAGGGTTTCAAAATAAGGTGCTTGACTTGACGTGTGCTTCTCTAGAACCTTCTCTCAACCTAAGCTTCTGCACTCCTCTCCTGTAATCTGTCCTTTCCTGCCTCTTGTGCTGGTTGCCTCTCAGTCGGCCCCACTAAGCCCCAACAGCCCCACCAAGAGGTAGAGAAAGCCTCCTGTCTTCAAAAAACAGATTCACACAGTACAGACATAGAAATATTAAACATAAATGTGTCCCGAGATGGAACGGTTCTTTGGGTCTTGGTTGAGCAGGCAGTATGAAGCAGAGGCCGTATAAAGCAGAGGCCGTACATAAAGGCACACATAGGGCAATTTCAATAATGTGTTCATATGACATTGTTTTCCAATAATTCGTTTCTCTTTCAGTTAAATAAAAGTTTCCATCATATTCAAATGTTCCTTTCATATCAGCACTTAGCTTAATTAACTTTCCTTACATCTTTTGTTAAATCCTCCTTAAAATAAACACAAACCAAACAAATCAAGGATATAAAGACACAGGAATCAACAGCCAAAAGGCATGTGTCCCGGCTTCTACAAACACTCACCCCAAACACCTGCTGCGAGCACCAGGCCCCCACACCACATCACTGCCTATGGGCAGCTGCCTAGACACAAACAAACACAGGTTTTTGAAAGGGGAAGAAATCAACCAATTAAGCAAAGCTAGTCAGCTAGTGATGATTCAAAGCCAAATCATCAAACGTGTGACCCATGCACTGAATGTTAAATAAGTGGGCTCCTATCCTAGTCTGTATGTTTTACCTGAAAGAAATAATGAAAATACAACCACTCATCCGTGATGAGACTTTGCTGAGGTGCTGGGACCGAAGAGTGTCAATAGAGTGCAAAATAACAGCACTCAAAGACGTTTATTGCGATATTTCGGTCATAGCCCTTCTTCAGGCATAAAGCAGACAAGTGAATGCAGAGGTATAAGGGGTTCAAACAACATCACTTGATTTTTGACACAACACCTGTGTCAAAAATGTCACCTAGTGGCTAGGGATCAAGGGAATTGTAGTCTTAGATTTAGTGGACTACAAAAACATACACAAGTGTTCATGAGACAGGAAACACCAAAATCAAATATCTACAATATACTGTATATACACAGCAGAACAAAAAACAATAGAGAAATGGTACAAACATGCAGACATCAGGGAATAGCCAGTAGGCTACGCAGGATATAAAAGATGCAGTGGCACAACTTAGAAAACAATCAGAGAAAGAAAAGCCTATTGATGAAATATGATATGTGACAGTCGGCTAATATATATATATATATATATATATATATATATATATATATATATATATATATATATAGTGTTGCTCTATGCAGTTTTTGTGTAGCTTGGAGTTTCTGTGGGCATAGTGTGACCGGTGGGGTTCGGACCTGGAAATCCTGCTCACCGACATAATGTCATCTGATAGTGTGAAAAACTATCTTGCCACTCCATGGCTTCATTACAGAATATTGCTCTCTCCTCTTAAATCATTCACTCCCCTTCACAAACGACTGAGAGGATTGGACGGGGGGGGGGGGGGTGGAAGTCATCTGGAAACTAGGTGGGGAAAGTGTCCTTACACCTACCATCTCATATCCACCAAGTGGAATGAGAGCAGAAAGGAGGAGACAGCAGTTGACAGGATAGAAATGGAGTCTGTCATTGAGTTTATCATTCCCCAGAGAGTGATACCACGGACAGATAGACAGCTCACTGTACTGTAGTTGATTCACATTTGCTACACCACCTGACCTGACTGAGCTCTCAGTGCTGAGGCTTACTTTTCCAATATAGTCCACTGGAGGGCAGAAGTGAGGCTTATATTACTTGATGTCGTGCCTGAAGGTGCAAATCCATTCTCCTGGCTTAAAGTATGCATACGCCTCTCAAAGCACCCCAGACAGGTTTACATGGAATACTGTTTGAAAAAACTAAAGGAAAAGGAAAGGTCCTTCACACAGTATGTATTCAGGTTGTTACCAAGACAGGTAAGGGGTGTTCTACAAATTCTACAAAATTCTCATCTGTAACAGGCTATATCTATATCTATGTTTGCCTTGATGTAATCATATTTTAAAGACGATGCAATGATGCTCTATATGGATCGAGGCCTCGTTTAGTTTTCGCTGAAATGTAGATGGACATATATACTGTACATTATGTGATGATGTTTTTCAACATCATCATATACTGAACATCCCTTATAGCATAATAAAGCCAGTTCAGCGCGTTCAGCTCACGAACAGCCATTTAAATGAGCTCTCACATTCCATTGCCTTTCCTGTGCTCTTTATTCCAGCAGTCACTTTCCAATTTACAGCTAGAGCTTGTGCAGCAGACAAACTTCTTGGTGGAGAGGCTGCCGATGATGTGGCCCCATCCCTAGAGAGAGCAGACCATCAGAGCAGAGCTGGAGCCATGTCTGGGGACTCACTGGTGTAGGCTGCTGAATTCTAATGAGCACACCTGGTAGTAGTAATACACACACACACACACACACACACACACACACACACACACGCACACACATGCACACACACACACACACACACACACACGCACGCACACACACACACACACACACACACACACACACACACACACACACACACACACACGCACACACACACACACACACACACACACACACACACACAATTGATTGGTTTTACTGTAACATTTTTCTATTTACTTCTAATATTAGACATTTCTATTGTGGTAGTTTAAGGCAAGACAATAATGGCAACACTTAAATTGATAGGTTTACAGTGCAACTTGAGACTGCATATTAAATGAATACAGACATGCATATTGTTGTATAGCCGACTGTACAAAGGGCCAAGAATCCATTTATTAATATTTTTAAATAAATACAGAATTATTTACTGCGATAGAGGTTAGGTTGTCCATCTTGGTTTACAGGTGTCAGCTATTAAGGTATAAGGTTCAGAATAGGAAATGTTAGGATATTTATAGCATAGCATAGAGTACAGCACAGTGTTTTATTTGTACAGTATAGTATAGTGGATAGTGTACATAGCCTTTATTTATGTAAACCAGCTCTTTTCCCTTCTTGTTTTTAGTATTTTTTTCCTAGCACCAGGGGAGCCCCCCCTCCCAAATTTCGTTGTATGGTACCTGTACTTAATTAAATTAAATTAAACTATATCAATGACAATAAAGACCATTCATTCATTATGTCTTTTGGGGTGTTTCCAAATAAGGAGTCACCCACCAGATGGCGCTGTGTGGAGACATCCTCTGCAGCCACCGGAAAACGACGTGGCACAGAAACACGTTCAGTTCCTGTAGTCATCTGATCTGACTGTTGACAAACGCAAACAGGAACAGACGGATGTCTCATTTCACTAAAAGGCCGATACTAAACAGGTCTCGAGCCGCGGTGAGTGATTGCATGCCTGCACGAGCGTTCTAGGACACATCGAGCCAGCCTGCACGGGGCCATGGACAGGCTGTTCTTCGTGCTCCTCGGCGGGTTGCTGGAGGTCTGCAGCAGTGTCTCAGCCAACAGAGGTGGATCTCCTTCCTTTACGGATGAAATCCCGTTCAAAATCAATTGGCCTGGCTCGGAATTCACCCTGGTAAGTGTTGTGCACTCTTGTGCATGCTGTTGGATGAGAGATCATTCAGTATTCGTTAGGTCCATGGCACGCATTGCATGCATTTGCTAAAACCAGCCCTGCATAAGCAACCTCCCAGGCAGCTGGAGAGCTAATCCTGTACGTATCCCTGTCATATGATTGTCATCTGATGATAAAACAAGCATGTTTGTGTGGCTAAAACTGCCTTCTTCTATCATAGCCCACCTCTGGTGCACTCTACAAAGAGGAGGACTTTGTCATCGTGACCACAACAGAGAAGGAGAAGTACAAGTGCCTCTTGCCCTCCTTGTCAAATGGAGATGACGTGAGTGATGTGTAGGCCTACGACCAGGCCTGTGTAGCCTAAAGAAGATGGTGACAAACCCTGTTAGCATTGACACATATTTATATGTGTTTTATCTACATAAGTTGACTTTCCTTCACCCATTTGCCTACCTCTTGTATTCCTCCTCTCTAAGGATGAGAACAGGGAGTATAGTGGGCATAGTCCAGGCGCCTTGCTCGACCCTCTGTTCAAACAGAGCAGCTGCTCCTACAGGGTGAGAGCCTCAAAGTTTCACTTATGTTTCTCACTCTAAATATCTCTCTATTTGTATCTGTATACACATATAGATACTGTAGTGCTGTTATGACTGTAGACTCACGCTTGACTCCTCTCCTGGCATATGTTGGCAGATCGAGTCATACTGGACATATGAAGTGTGCCACGGGAAGCATGTGAGACAATACCACGAGGAGAAGGAGACTGGCCAGGTTTGTGTGCAGAGGAGACGTGGTCAGAAATGTTCCACACATAATAGTGTATAATTAGTTTAGAATTGCTATAATCCTAAGTGAATGCATTTTCTTTTATTATATATATATTTTTTTTTAATACTTTAGAAAATCAATGTTCAGGAGTACTTTCTGGGAAACATGGCAGCCAAGAAGAGCGACTCCGCAGGGACAGGTGAGAACTACTGTAGAGGTTTTATGTGCAGAGACTCGAGTTGTGCAGAGACTTACCACCTGGTGTTACAACCCGGCCCAGAGGTTGGAACAAAACAGAGACATGGGAAAAGAATATCAAATAATCCAGGAATTTTAATCAACTAATGAAAGATAATGAAAGGAGGCATGCTTATCAGTAGTGTGCATGTGGATGCAGTGAAATGTGTAGTGCGGGAGTGTTGTCAGATGGAAAACCATACAAACAGCAACCAAACAAAACCTAAATGCCAAGATGGAAGAGAGGCCGGAAGGAATGATCAGGTGTTCGCTTTTATGCGTCGGGACGCACCGGACCCAAGGGTGTCCAATTAGCACATCCACATTAGGGCTGCACGATTAATCGATTTTAAATCGAAATCGCGATTTGAAATGATGCGATTAGCTAATCGCAAAGCCTGCGATTTTTTTTTTTTTTTTTTTTTTTTTAAACTATTTAGCAGACGCTTTTAATCCAAAGCGATTTACAATTACGAATTACAGGGACATTCCCCCTGGAGTAACTGAGGGCTAAGTGCCTTACTCAAGGGCACACTAGTAGTGGTGTGGTTTCAGGCGGGATTTGAACTCACACAACCTTCCGATCACAAGTCCAACTCACTACCCGTATCGGATACGTCATACAGCGCGTCGGATTCAACGTCAATGAACGTCAACGTCAATGAACGTCAAAAATGAACGTCAACAATGAACGTGAACGTCAATGAAAATAGGTGATAGATAGATTCATCCAATCACCTGCCAAGTATTTTTTGAAAGTACCTGCCCTTTTCCAAACAGCTTCCAATTAAGCTTTCCTAGATGGTTGTGTGAAACAAACTACCTGAGTCAGGTTAGTAATGCTCCATCACATGTTTTAATCTGAAGCTTGATTTTAAAGCAACCCAACTTTAAAGCAACCCAATGTAAGTTTAGTTCTTTCACTCGTAGCTCGGGCTGTGGGGGTGCTACAGGAGGGAGCCTCTAAGTCCCCTGAAGACGTACAAACAAACTGCACGTTGATACGACCTTCCTAGCCGGAGATATGGCCACACTTTACAAAACTTCCTTTTTTTTTTTTTTGCTATTTAAAAAAAAAAAAAACGCAAATTAATCGCAATCGCGATATCTGTCCAAATAATCGCAATTCGATTTTTTCCCCAAATCGTGCAGCCCTAATCCACATCCACACTCTGCGCCCTACCTGCTAGCAACACAAACACAGACAGACAGACAAACAACCAACCAGCAGGCAGAGATAGGAGATCGTCACACTTGGGCTCATAGTCTATTTATATAATGGTAAATGTATGATCCATGTATAGATGCAAGTTGGTTCCTACATCTACAGAATGTTGGAGAATTCCTTTCCTCAGGCAGTCGACATTGCATTGTCCATGCATATAAGTTGGTTGGATGTTGATTGAGAGCTCTTGGGGTTTTATATAGTATTTCTGTCTTATAGAGGCAGAAAAAGTGGAGGAAACTGACGATATGGAGTCAGAAGCTGAGAAGGAGGTTGGTCACATGACAATAATAGCCTTTTGAGCTCTTCAGACTTCTGGGAATATTTCTATCTTTCCCTATTATCACTCTGTTACTCATTACTCTGTTTCATTTCACGCTGGGCTTTTCTCTTGGCTGGGGCTCTTGGCTGTCTAGGTGCCTACTAAGAACGTGGAGGGTCAGCTGACTCCCTACTACCCGTTGGTGATGGGGCACGGCACGCCGTGCGTCCTGAAACAGAACGAGCCTCGCTCCACCTCTGTGCTGTATGTCTGCCACCCAGAGGCAAAGCACGAGATCCTCTCCATCGCCGAGGTTACCACCTGCGAGTACGAGGTGGTGGTGTTGACTCCGCTGCTCTGTGCTCACCCCAAATACAGGTATCTGTTATAGTGCACTGCATGAAGGCATCAGTGTGTTTTGTCTTGTGTTGTTGTTACAGTATAGTTATTGTGTTTTAAGCCTCTTTTACAGGCTGCTGTATCAAAAATGACAAAATGCTCTTAATAAGCAGAATAACATCCTAGATAAAAGACAGTGGATACAAATGAGTACAAACTATTGAAAACAGTATGGTAACGGCAGCCATGTCTCTGTATCATCTCTTAGGTTCAAGTCATCCCCGGTGAATGCTATATTCTGCCAGGCCATGTCTGGCTCACCCCTGCGGCCTCAGCGGCTCTCCGAGCTGGACAGGCAGCGGGAGGAGCTCCTAAAACCACCGTTCACTGCTGCCCCAGAGAAGGAGGTGAGCGTGGGGGAGGATGGGCAAATGACAGTAGTGGGGGGAATACCATCTGTGTACTATTACATCAAATCCAACTGTATTTATATAGCAGCATTTTGTACAAACTTTGCAATACAATGCATTATACAATAAAAAACTATTGATTAAACTCCTACTAACCACCTCCCATCCATCTGACAGGAAGGAGTGTCACCAGTGAGGGAGGAGGCCTTTACCTCTACCCACAAACCCCTGGCCGTGGGCGGGCAGACTCAGGTCACTGTTGGCACCACCCACATTTCCCGCCTGACAGACGAGCAGCTGATCAAGGAGTTCCTGAGCGGCTCCTACTGTCTCCATGGGGTGAGGGCCTGCTCCTAGGCTACTTACTACCTGTGAGCCTCAGGTCCTACTACTACTGAGGCTTCTGGGTAATCTCTGTGATCTGTATGTTTCAGGGAGTTGGATGGTGGAAGTATGAGTTCTGCTATGGGAAGCATGTACATCAGTACCATGAGGTAAGGATCTCTTTTGGGTAGCTCGGCAATGGAGCATTTTTTGAATATTCTGAGTAGGTAACTCTTACGGGGTAAAATGTTGGGCTACGCAATGAAAGAAAAGTGTTCCAAAAATGGGTGGGTCTGGCCTGTACCTTTTGGTATGGTGAAAGTATTAAGATATGAGGGCCATCTTCTGTACGTTCTGTACCAGGATAAAGAGCAGGGCAAGAACATCGTGGTGGTGGGGAGCTGGAATGCAGAGGAGCACCTGGATTGGGCCCAGAAGAACGTTGCCCGCTCCTACCAGCTGAAGGAAGACAGTGTGCCGAAAGTGAAGTATGCCATCTCTCCTCTTGAAATCTCACCTCATTTGTTCTTATCCAGTCATGCTCTTTCATTTGAATAAAACTGTCGCATTTTCTGAAGGTGTATTCTTTTTTGGGGGTATTAAATAACTACCACTATTTAAGGGATTACATTTTTATTTTATTTTATGAGAACACGTTTTTGTGATCGATGCGTGAGGATAATGAGTGTCTGGTTCTTGTGCTTCCCCCGCCAGACTGGTGTCCCATTTATACGGCCACGGGGATCTGTGTGATCTGACTGGGAAACCCAGGCAGGTCATTGTCAAGCTCAAGTGAGTCATTCATGTGAAAACTCCCCGGGAGGGAGCCGGTCTACTGACACAATTATCCACTAAGGAAGCAGCTAAGTGATCTCTGACTCAACTCTCCCTCCTCCTCCTCTCTGTCTCAGGTGTAAAGAGTCAGAGTCTCCCCATGCCGTCACTGTGTATATGCTAGAGCCTCAAACCTGTCAGTACATCCTTGGGGTAAGGACCTTTTTTTACCTCTCCTGTCCTTACCATTTACCAATTTAGCAAGACTTACTGTACTAACAATCTATCAAAGCTCTATTCCACATAACACACACACACACACACACACACCAATGTTTCACCATATTACGGTGCTTGAACACTTCTATTTTTTTTCCAGGTGGAGTCCCCAGTCATATGCAAGATCCTAGATACTGCTGATGAACACGGCCTTCTATCAATCTCCAGCTAATGGACAGAGAGAGGAGGACAGAGAGAGGAGGACAGAGGAAGGAGGACAGTGAGGAGGAAGGAACGGCAGATGAGGTGTATACTAGAGGAGGGAGCAAGATGATTTAGAAAAGGACTGCATGAGCAAGACTGAAAAAAGCCCAGGACACTGCTCAAAAAGTCTGAAAAATGGAGATGGACATGCAGCCTCAGTGCTGAAACAGTCTGAAACACAGCCTCTCTCCCTTGCCTTGAGCTCTCCTCTATGTACTGTGCCATGCTGCATAATAGCCTTATGATGGACAGCATGGGAAAAACCTACTCAAACTTTGGAAATCTGGAAACCAATTTAAAATGGGACAGAGACAACTCACTCCACAAGGCAGTGGGTTTATTGCCTGAACATCATACCTTCATTCATACGCTTTACTTTTGACAGGTTAGTTCTGATGTCTCTCACCGCTATGCCAGGAGACGGAATAATGAATCATTCATTCAAGGATCATCAGGTGGTTTTATTGTTATTTTAATTATCTGTATTTATTTGGGTAATTTGAGTTGATTAGATGCTTGTCCTTGGCACTTTGCACTTGTCAGCATTTTTTGTGTAGATCTCTGAAAAAGGGCATTTTGAATACATTATTTTTCAGTAAATGTGTATTGAGAATGGGGTTCTGTTGTTATGTATATAGGTTGAGTGAATGTAACTTACAAATGTGTGTGCTGTTGAATAAATGTCCGGATGTTGGTCAGCACTAATGGAAATTGCCCATGTACTGATCTAATGTTCCTGCATCTCTGGTTTCCTGTGGTTTCAATGAGGAGTTACAGTGGGTTGTAATCTAATCACTGCTGTATCATATGTGGTGTTTTAATGGCACGAGTCTGAACAACTTAATAAATTGGGTACAATTATTGAGTCACTGTTGTCCTGGACAGGCCACAAAATGGTGAACTGCGATTGCGGTTGCCCTCAACTTTTATTGACCTATGAGCTAGTGTTCAAAGGTACTGAGGTGCTGTTCTCTAAAACACAGTGGGCCCTATTATGCACTTCTTAACTTGCCGTCTTAAGTCTTAATTAAGACGCAACGCCAGGTTAAGACCTACCGCCACCCTTATTATTGATTGATTGAAAACTTTATTAGAAGATTTGCAGAAGTAGGTACATGAAAGTACATATTACATACAAGGTCAACTAACAGGATAAAAACCCAAGAAAGCCACTGGCTTATTTCAATTGGGGTCCTTGATTATGCGCTTCATACGCGCTACTGCTATTATGCAGGTGTCGATAGGCGCCCACACATAAGACGTAAAACTCCCGTGCATATATTGCTCATTGTGGGAGTGTTCATATGTTAATGAAGTGCACTAGGCGCCCCTGCTATTATGCGATCTGACTTTGCTCCTATCGCTAAGAAGTGGTTTGAAAAGTTCTTAAATTTAGACTTAATGCACGTTTTGAAACACGAGCGCGCCTCCGCGGTTTGCGCATGCATGTGGGCACACATGAACACGCACGTGGCGCCACGGCAAGACGTCAATTACGGTCACAGTATAAATGCTTTATTTCAGAAGGGAGAGGCAGAGAAGCGCGCTGACCTCCTTCTTATGACTTCCATAATAGCATAGCGCTAATGACTCAACGCAGCCGGTTCTTAAAGGGAATGGCACCTGGCACGCTGATTGGGTTGATTGAGAAGACGCCCAAAACACACCCATGACTAATTTCTTTGCTTAGCGCCGGGTTTTAGGCGCCCACTACCGCACGCATAATAGCAAAGTGGCCTTGACCACGCCTCCACGTCTTAAGTTTAGATCTACCACCTCGTCTTATTGATGAAGTGCATAATAGGGCCCAGTGTGTTTCACGTGGGTGATGAGACAGAGTGGTGTGCAGACTGATCACTTAAGACTAATTAACCACCAGAGGGCTCTGATGCTGTGTTGCTGATTTACTCCACAAGGAGGTGCATTTCACCCTCAACAGCAATCGGTCTTATTTGACCAGATAATACAAAGTAGCATTTACAAGTCCTTCCCTGATTTCTATCATAAATTACCATAAAAGTGCCCCGCGGTGGTGTAGCGGTCTAAGCACTGGCCACTAGTGCATGCTGCCCACCGGGGACTGGGTTCGAATCCCAGCTCGCCAGATCCGGATATGGCTGGGGCACACACGGGGAGCGGCATATTGGGCGGCCGCTCCCAAGGGCGGTATAGGAGTATTTCCGGACAAGGATCCGTCGCGCAACTGCGCCCCCGGGGTGCCGGAATAACAGGTGCTGGGCTCGAGGAGCCAGTCAGCTAGTCTGCCTGGCGGCCTCTTCTGGGACTGCCGGCCACGGGGTCGTGCGGCGGATCCTTCGCAATAGGCAGGGGATAATTGGATGCTAGGTTGGGTTCAATTGGCTACCAAATTGGGTGAAAAAGGGATAAAATCTGAAAAAACAAATTTAAAAAAGAATAAATTACCATAAAGCCCAGGATTACTGTAGCGTATAACACTTGTTGAGAAATAATCTGTTAAGCAGGGGACATTTTAAATATGCTCAATTAGAATTACAGTTTTAGCATTATCTCCAATGCCATGATCCACAATACATGTTTAGATAAGTGATGTTGGGACACACTGCACTTGCAAAACATTTATTCAATTAGAAAATGTATGACTCACAAATACAGTATTCTGAAGAGTAAGACCACCTAGCACAATATGAAAAATGCCATGTCACTGTAAAAATAGATTCCAGTCAGTCAGTTCAATAACATCAAATAACATGTTGGGGTAAAAGTTACAGTTATGTATCTCCTCGTCTGTTTTCATCTGGTCTGGGACATGGTCCATCCTTATTCCATAGCTAAATGTTGGGGTTATTACTTCTACTTTTTCACAGCAGATCATTAACCACTAGTTTTTTCTCCTCAGAGAAAATAAACATTAATACTGAATGTAATGTGAGAAAATGTGCATTATGTTACTCTGCCCATGTTACTGTGATGTCACTGTTGCTGTTGATGTGCTTGATTGATATTAGATAAAATACACATTTCCCCCAAGGAATCAACTAAACTCTTTGTCTTGTGGTCAATTTACAGTCATGTTTTATACGTTTTAGGAATAACCCTCAATATGCCAACGCCTGCCTCTCTTACAGCACGCTGGTTAGACTGAGGGTATCGGGATCTGGTGGACAGAAGTGCTCTCAAAGTCTTGCAGGGCCTCTTGATGGGTGTGGTAGTGCATGGCTACATAGGACTTAGCAAAGCCAAAGGATTGAGAGTTGACAGGTTGCAGACTGTTGGGGTAGCTGGGCCCTGCAGAGGGGCTGCTGTTGTAAATACTGTAGTAGGGCTCAATGCGGGTGTTGATTGGTGTGGAGGTGCTGGGGGGGCGAGGCTTACGCCCACCCGTAGCTCTAGGGCTGGGGGCACAGTCACGGGAGTGGCTGGGGCCACAGGCCTGGTCCACTAGCCTTCTCTGGGGCTTGGGAGACAGCATGTAAGCCGAGTTGGTCTCGTGGTGCGAGGACTTGTTGCGGTTGACTTCCAGGCTCCCCTTCCCCATCGCGTGCAGACGGGTCTTGTGCTTGCAGCAGAGGAACACCAGCGCCACCCACTGGAGACAGCAGAGGACGCGGCGGCGGAGCCCCGCGCTGTTGCGGGAGTATATGAACGGGTTGATGCCCGACTTGAGGAAGATGAGCGCGAAGCCGCACAGTTCGAACTGGTAGTGAGCGAAGCTGCTCTCTGACGACAAGACGTCCTGCGCCAGGGACACCCCCATAGGAAGACAGCAGAGCAGCACAGAGAACACGATCACCACACAGGTGACCACGGCCTTGGAGTCCTTGGCGGTGGCCAGGTTGACTGTGGAGACCAGCTGGCAGCAGGTGGCTCCCTGGGCGGCCCCGGGCACCAGGGTCTGGCTGCTCCGTTTGGTGTAAGAGTGTGTCTGGACGTGCTGCAGTTTGTTGTAGGTCTGGTTGCGGTAGAGGGAGGGGACCTGGACAGCGCACTGCATGCCCTCGAAGCCCGCCGCGACCAGCGGGGGAGGGGGCGGAGGGCGCGTGGCGTCTACCGTGATGATGGGGCACTTCCTCACCTGCGCGTTCTTCCTCAGCGTCTGAGCGATCATCAGGTACGAGACGGACACCACGGCTACGCAGAAGGCAAAGTCCGCCAGGTAGACGTACAGGACGACCCTCGCCTGGCCACCTGTCAGGCCGAAGTGAGGCAGACAGGGCCCATCTTTACGGGGGTAGGCACGGAGGGTGAGGAGGGCAGCCATGGTGAAGCTGGACGTCCACAGGAGGGCGGTGAGCGCCAGGGTGCAGGGGAAAGAGGCGGTGCGGTTGGGCTGCTGCCCCAGGACCATGCGCAGTCTGTGCAGGGCGATCACAGCCACCGTCTCCAGGGACATGATGATGAACCCCGAGCTGGTCAGGTGGAAGGCGAAGCAGAAGCTCTTGGACACGCCCCCGGCGTCCAGGAAGAGCACCAGTGCAAACATCGGGGCGGTCACGCAGCAGATGAACAAGTCGCAGAAGGACAGGTTGAGGATCATGAAGTCGAAGTTGGTGCGGAACTTGCGGAAGGCCGGGTCGAAAAAGGACAGGAACACCACCAGGTTGCCATAGGAGCCCAGGCAGAAGATGAGGAGGAGGAGGAGAGAGCAGGACGTCAGGGTAGCTGTGTGGATCAGGGCCCAGCCTGACCGCTGGCCCTGGGTACCGTTGTAGGTCTGGTGTTGCACCACATCCACCAGGTCTGAGGGTGTGCTCGAGTCATTCATCGTACACATTTGGGGTTGGTGAGGAACACAACCTCACTGGGTTTCACATCATTCCAGTGAAGGGGAGCATAAGAATGGGATGAATCTGTTTGATGCCTCCTCCAGTGCTGCCACCTCGGTTACGGGAGAGCACCTGGGAGGCTAGGAAGAAGAACACAACATAATCTGATTATATACTACTGCACCATACCATGACAGCAGTTAATGGTAAGGTTTAAATGAACACAATTGGTTCACTGTATTTGCAGCGAAGCAGATTGAATATGCTCAATTAAAGGTCCACATTTTGCACTGCATGTAATTGCTGAGTTGATATACATTTATACAAGGGACCAACATTTGGTGTTCATTACTCTAAACACTATGGCTTCGATAATGAAACATTCACACATGCGCGAATGTGATGCTCATTTCACAATTACCTATTGGATGTTCTGCCTGTCCTGTATCTGTAATGTTTGAATCCGCACTGATGTTCACTAATATACAATTGTTTTATGAGAAAGAAAATGTAATCCTGGTGAAAATAAAAACAGAATCTCCGTCTGCGTCTCCCCGCCTCTACTAAAGGCATTCATTGAAATAAAAAGAAAGAGATATTACCTTCAGTGATTTGACAAATCAAACGCTGCTTCCCACTTCAAAAAGCGCATATTGAAAATGGACGGAAGCAATTACATTGTGGTATGTAAAGGAAAACGCTAAGAAAATAGACAATGTGACAGAATAATCCATACATGTTCATATACTTACCGTCTGCATCCATAACCATGGGCATGTTCGTTCCACGCACAGTGCGCAAGGGAATCTATACAATAGCATTTATTCCTTTTCTTGTCGATATAGCCATTATTTTTCTAGCTGAAGTCGATCGCCGTATCGCAAGACGTCGGGGATGATCATGAAGTCACCGTCTACGTATGAGCGCGGGCACCGCCTCGTAGAAACCTACAGGTTGGACGTTACGATCTGATCCAAATCATCACTCATATTTCATAACAGACTACAATGCAGTCCCTCCAACATTAGTTCGCATCTGTCTTTCCGTCGCTATCCGATGGAATAATATAGAGGCACAGTATTGCGGTGGTCGTCATTAGGGTATTATTGTGGATTCAGGCTGATCTGTCTCTTATTATCACATTTATTGGCTGAGGCAATGTACCATCCATAAGTGTTTACAGAATAGCCAACATGTCTAATTTTAACTTCATACTCCAGCAATTTGGATTTTAAATCACATTATAAATATGGAAGTACAGAATGTCACCTTTTATTTTAGGGTATTTATACACCTATGTATTTTTTTTGTGTGCAAATATGAAGGACCATGGACAGTAGTCCTTTTATTTGAAAAATCTAATTAACTTACATTAAAGTAGTGTAAAGGTTAGTATGGTCCCATATCCATACATAAATAAAGGAATCACAAAAAGTAATGCTTTGTTAAAAACAACAAATTTATTTATATAACCAATTTTCTTCATTAAATATAAGCAAACAGTACATCTAAAAAATAAAAATCACTGCAGGTTTGGCACTACACTATACAGAAGTGAGGTACTAAACTGAACAATGTCTTAATGAGACTCGTTTCAAGTCTTCATAAAAAAGAAGGAAAAAAAGAAAATAAGTCTCTCTCACTAGGGTTTAAAAATATAACAATGGTGAATAATATCGAGGAGCAATGGGAAGAGGGTGCAACACTAATGTGGACAGGAGATTTGGTTGTTCCTTGGTACAGAGTGGTGTTTAGACACATGCCATGTTAATCAAACTGCACTCAGATCTACACAGCACACGCTCGCACAACATGGCCTTGGGAGTGGGAGAGTGCGCACACACACACACACGTACGCGCACACACACACGCACCTCTACTGCATATAGATTATTGCCCATGCGAGGGCAGATGAAAACAAAAAGGTGAACAACCTACTCACAAACCAAATCACCAGCAACAGTTCTTTCGCTGAAAATAAAACATATTAGCACTTCAAATAAATAAATAAATAAATACATTTGTGCATTTATGTTATATACACATGTTATATGTACAATAAACATGCATATATCATATGTAGATAAAACAAGCACACAAACTTCATGTATGTGTGTGTCAGATTAAAATCTAATCTGATCTGAAACAAACTGTTGCTGAAAAACACTATCGAAGGACAGCAGAGTACAATATCCATCCTCTATTGGACATAATGTTGGCTCAGAGAGTTGATTCTCAGGGTTGATCAGAGTTGTATGGGAAACCTGCAGGTGTTGTCTTCAAGCATTCCACATAAACAAACACGCACACGCACAAAAAACAAAAGAAAACTGTACAGTAATATTACAAACCGCAGGCCAATCATCCCTGCTATGGTTAAACCTTAAATATTAAGTATAGTAAAAATGTAAATGAAGGCTAAATACATAAATACACAACTCTTTATTTCTTTTCCCAGCCACCCCCCCCCCCCCCCACCCCTCCTTTTTCCAGGTTTCCTTGGTCAGCAGGGACCTGGGGCTCGCTCCTCATGCAGGCTGGTGTGTTCAGTCAGTGTTCAGTCTGAGGGCGTCCCAGACTAACGCAAGTGAAAAAACTGTCAGGTGCCTCAAAGGCATTCCTCCTCCTCGATAAACAAAACATTATATTTAAAAAATCTTCTTAAAGTTGCATCAGGCTCTAAAGAGGAACACAAACAATAGCGAGGTTTAGGATATGGCTTTGTGGTATTTCAAATGTAGCTTGGACTGAGATTTCTCCTTCAAAGTATTCATTAGAGAGGGCTTATTGACAATGAGTGAGCAGGGTAGGATGGGAACACTTTACTGGGGGGGGTGGGGCAATGTAATGTAACTGCCTGGGTTAGGGGATGACATAGGGGCCGGAAATTAACATGGACCTACCAGTGTCTAAGCGTAGTAGCAGGGCGAGACCAGCAGGTCGGTCAGAACCACCAGCTGGTCGTCTGTGAACTGCTGCTTGTGTTCCTGCCAGTTGTCATGGTGGGTCCGGCGGAAGTTGGACAGGGTTTTCTTTACAGTCATCTGCAAGAGCGCACACACAAGCAGAGATAGTTAGGGAATTTGAGAAGTGTGTGTGTGTGTGTGTGTGTGTGTGTGTGTGTATGTGTGTGTGTGTGTGTGTGTGTGTATGGAAGCACAGAAGACAGCGGTAGGAGCCGACACCAGCCTCTAACTCTCACTCCACTTCTAGTCACCTCTATAGGCTGTGTGTCATTGAGGTGGGCGCTCACCTCTATAGGCTGTGTGTCGTTGAGGTGGGCGCTCAGGTCCATCAGTAGCTGGGGCATCCAGGTGGGCACGTCGTAGGGGCTGGAGAGGATACACGCACTCAAGCCAAGGACTCCAGCGTGGCGCCGGACCAGGTCTGAGAACAGGCACGCAGCACACAGCACACAGACGGAGAGAAAAGGAAAGCACTAAAATGAGAGAGGGATCATTCTAGAGGTTTAACATGAGAGGAGTCCAGCCATAACAGACTTGGTCATAGTTGACCGAAATAGAAAGAACTGAAGAAGGTATCAAAGACAAAACATGTAACATTTGTGTTATATGTAGGGAGTAGACCGCTATGACAACGTCGTGTCATTACCGGCCGAGGGGATGAGGTCCACCACGGAGCCCAGCTCCCTCTTCCTCTTCTTGGGCAGGCGGGTCTTGCAGAGAGCCTCAAATTGGGTCTGCATGGAGGCGTCCATGGAGAGGAAATTGCACTGCAGGAAGCCGCTGAGAGTGGTAGCAGCCATCTCCCTCACCTGGGAGACAGAGGGGAGGGGGAGGCAGAATTGGAGGAGTTAGGGATGGAGTAACAGTTTAATACAGTGATCAACAGATTGACTAGCCATCCAGTGTTTCCTGACCAGCAGAGGAGGCCTGGCCAGCCGTGCATTATTGATACAAATGCAACAGTGTGGCCATATATGGAGCTGGCTCTGCATCAGCAGCACTGACTCCCTCAGACAGACAGAACAGAACAGGGGAAGTGGGAGTTCATTGAGTGATTCAGTCTCACCCTTGAGCGCACAAAGGCTCAGGACTATTCTGAAGCTGCTGCAGCAGCAGGGAGGAGGAGGAGGAGGAGGCTGCTGCTGCGGCACGGGCCTTTTGTGTTTCTGAACTGTCCTTTAGAAAACAATAACACAACCAGATGAAGAGGAATAGTAGCAGTGTGACGTAACAGATCAGTCCCTTAGTGAGGCTGGTTGAGAGTCTCTGAACGTAGTGCAGATTACTGAGCAGCATGACGGATTACACACTAGTAGTAGGTGTAGAGAGACACACGCACCTGACTGACACCATAATGTGTGGTGGCCTGGGAAAACCCGTCGGATGTCGCTGGCGTTCGTTTGTGGCAAAGAGCAAAAATAGATGGAAATCGCGATTTTGATATTATGTGGTATTCTAGTACTTTGAACTCCATACTACATTATGGTGAATAAACATTTTAAGAAAACAAAAGAGAAAGTACTTATTTTTATGTTTTTGTGGCGGGTAGTTTGCTAGCGAAACAACGTCACGTTGAACGTGTCTCATTCTCAGTTAAGCAACGCACGCACACATGAGCGAAAGGAGAGACGATACTTCCACCTGTGTTATTGCCAGTTTACTGATGCTCACAATAAGCATAAAGTAATAACATCTTAACTAGAAGACACACAAATGGATCTGTCCCTCGCATATCGACGAGGCGAGCAGACTAACACCGCATCACGGCCGATCTGCATAGGCTCCTCCCCCGACCCGGAGGAGAAAGGGGGGGATTTCTCACCTTTCACTTTTTTTGACATGATACATTAAAATGCTCATAACTTTTTAAAATAAAGGGCTATCTCAGTCATTCAACCAGTTATGAATAGCTGAGAACTTCTAATTTATGGAAATATAAAAAAATTAAAATGTCAAAATGCCACCATGTGAAGGGTTTTCCCAGGCCACCACACATATGGTCAGACCTTTGCACAACAAGCATCAACTCCAATCCCATCTCTCCATCAGGTGTGACACTCTTGATCGGTCACTGTTGAGCCACAGATCAATTTCAGCTGCATCCACACACGCTTGCTGCAGACATTGAGATCCTGGGTGAAGTACTTAATTGAATAACACATGTTGCAATGAGACTGCGTCAAGCTTCGTAGGCATGGAATCAAGGCATACTATTAACTTTTTGGTGGATGAGAAAATTCAACAGCCAGTTTTTTTTAAACACAGTGTTTCCCACAGGATATTGTGAGACAGTGGTGGGCGGACCACAAATTTATTTTAAACATAAATAAATAAAACGCCCTAGCTCCGGCCTTTCCGCGAACCTGCTCCAACACTTGCCACAGTAGCTCGAGCAGTGCTGAAAACGCGGGGGGGGAAAAAGAAAGAAAACGGCGGTAAAGATAAACCCAAAAATTGGTTCGTTATGAGACTATGGCAGGACAAATTAGACTATGGTGGCCCGTCTATGTATGGGAAACTCTGCAATATACTCTCTCTGGTTTGTTTGAAAGTCAGGAGAAGTGTGATATGTGCAGCAGTTTAGTCAGCTGGGGAGGCAGGTGTGTTGTCAACGGTGACCATAATTGCGGATTGCAATTAGTTTCATTTTTTAAATTGAAGCATAGTTACATTTAGCATAGTTATTTTAACCATTTAGCAGACGATTATCCAAAGAGACTTACAATTAGAGATTACAGGGACACTCTCTCTCTGGAGTAACAGGGACCTTTACTCAAGGGCACACTAGTGGTGTTGTTCCCAGGTGCGATTTGAACTCATGACCTTCTGATCACCAGTCCAACTCACTATCCAGGGCCACCACTACCCCCGTAGTATATGCGGGGTAAGATTTATTGATGTACTGGCTGGTGAGATTTATAAATGTACCTGCCAATGGCAAAATCTACCTGCATTTGGCGGGTGTTCATCAGGTGAACAGATGAACATGACAGGTGAACAGAGGCAGTTTGACTGAACAGGAGGACAGACAGAAAAAGGCTTCCTGCATCCACCCCCCCCAATCCTCATTTCCCACACTACACCACTCTCATCCTCCTTGAATCTCAACGTTATCTCCATAGCAACACAATACTCCTGCAGCCTGCCGTTTCCATAGCAACAGCAAGATGACGACGACGGACGGATGGACGGAGGAGTCGAGAGCGAGAAGGAAGGGGAGGGAGGGGGGTGCTGAATCACTACACAAGAGCTGTAGTAGAAAGAGGGCAGAGGGAGGGCACACACACACACCAACTGTCTCTCTCTCTCTCTCTCACACACACACACACACACACACACCAACACACACACACACACACACACACACACACACAGTGCCCGACTGCTCAGCAATTAAACCATCTGCTCCGGTACGGAGGCCTATCTTACCCATTACTCTTTCTCCTTCTCCCACTCTTTCCTCAGTCAAAATAATATTCTTTTGGTTTAACTACTGATGATATGTTTTGGTTAGACATTATGTAATCCAAAGTCTGAACGTACATTCATGCTTGAGGATGATGTACTTTCTTGTTGGCGTTGTTGGGTTCTATAGGAGAGTGTGTGTGCTGTGTGTGCTGTGTGTGTGTAGCTACCTCCAGCTGCTCGTCCTCCAGCAGGGAGATGACCAGGGCGCGCACGTCCTCCACCGCTCCCTGGTCGCTCATGAAGGTGAACAGGTTGTAAAACACCATGATCTGCAGGTACGTCAGCACGGTGTAGCGGGCGTGCCACGAGCTGCTGCCAGCGATCTGCAACACAGAGCAGAGCGGACCGTCACCCGCTGTCACGACCCAATTCACAGCATGTCACAACCATCACTCTGAGCTCTGCCATGGCATTTCTGAGCGATAGTTTCGACTTTATCTCATTTTGGGTTGTGAAAACAGAGTTATGTTAGTTCTTCAAGCAGAACGGAGAGTTGGTTGTAACTGTGTGTGTGTGTGTGTGTGTGTGGGGCAGAGATGAAAGGCTGAGTGACAGACAGCGAAGGCTGCAGAGTGACTCACCTCCTGCAGGGCGATCAGAACCTGGGGGATCTGCTCTGTGTAGAGGAGCCCCTGGGACATCAGAGACAGGCAGGTCTTGGCATCCTTCTTCAGCTCGTCGTAGCTGTCGTCATTTTCCACCGGAGCGATCTAAACCGCCGGAAAGAGACGTCAAAAAAAGAGACAACAAGAAGGAAAAAAAGAATACCCGTAACCTACATAACATAACTGCTGAACATCTCACTCACGCTTCTCCTGATTTTCAAACAAACCCCTGATATGAGTCTATGAACCAGGGAGAATATTTAGCGCTATTTTGACAGGGAAAGGCGCTAAACTTAAAGCGTACGGGAGGTTTGTTCTGTGCAGGGAGTTCATTGGTTTAAAAGTGCTTTGTGTCTGGTGAATTTTCTCATCCACCACCAGACACCGTGGCTGGTAGACCAAAAAGTAAAAAAAAATGTTATGCCGTGGTGTCAAAAACCAATAGAGGGAGATTCATACGCACTACGAGTGGGAATGACGAAAAAAGACACGATCAGCTGATCCAAAATGGCTGTTGGCTGCAGCGAGGGAGGGACTCACCTTAAACAGTAGGGGCAGCAACTGGACCTGCTCTGGAACGGCGGTCGAAAACGAGCGGCCGGCGCTAGCCATGAGCCACTTCAGCACTGGAACAGTTTGAGAGAACAGTTACACGCTTGTCAACCAGCCGATAACGCTCATCACATTTGTCACTTTTATCGCCCGTCATCTCCATTAATAAAGTTCTTCAGGCGCCTCACCGGTTTTGAGCAGTTTGATGGCCTGGGTCCTCTCGTCCTGCTCCCCCACCTCGTTCTCCTCCAACACGTGGTTCTGGATCTCTTCGTCACCCTCCATCAGAGGTTTTAGGCGGGTCAGGATGCGCTCGGTAAACTCGGCGATCCGCGGGGACGCCGTGGGCTGAGTGTACGGCAGGTTCACATCAATCATGAAGATGTAGGTGAGCACGCTGGCGGGAGAGGGAACGAGAAGAGGAGATTGATGAGGAAGGTGCTTGTATGACTGTGTGTGTGTGTGTGTGAGCCGCAAGACAAATCAACGAGTTTTGAGTAGGTAGGGAGGAGGGAGGTCTCACCTGCCGATCCTCTCTCGTACGTTCTTGTAGACCTGTGTGAGTTTGGGCTCCAGGTACTCCAGCAGTCTGTGGAGGAGCTCTGGGACTCTCCACTCCTGCTGAGCAAGGCCTCCCTGCAGCACATACAGACGACTAGAAGGAAGGGAGGGGGGGCAGAGGGTCAATACAACCTCAAACACAATAGGACGTACTGTACCTGTCTATGGTCAGAACACATTCTACTCACCAGGCATCCACAAAGGAGCCCCCCTCCCCATTGACAGGAGACTCCATCAGCATCTCAAACAGCCAGTGGAGCTTACGAGGGTCTCTGCTCTCCTGTACAACACACACAAGTGTCAACGTGGTGTAAAGTGAGTAATGACACATGTTAGACTGGCAGATAAAGAGACAGAGACACTAACAGATGTAGGAGAGGGGGGGGGTCACTTACACAGGCAGTGGCAATGCAGGTGCCCCAGTCAGCGTAGGTCTCTATGGTGATGTTATTCAGCGCAGTCCGGATGAGCGGACACAGCACCTCCCATAGGCCGTCAACCTATAAGGATACATTGCCATCGTTTACAGTAAACACAATCATTACAACAACACAGTTGTTGGTGTTATTTCGGGCTTGGTGTAGTCAGGGCTCACACACACACACAAACAAATGCTGCTACTGAGTACAGAGGTTGCTAAAAATAACACACACAAATGTAGCCTACTGTTTGACCGAATCATGTTTTGAGGATGCAGAAAGAACAGACATCAGGCCAGCTAGATTCCAGTCACACTGAGAAGATCTTTAGTCACACTGGACAGATTATTGGTCGTGACCAATGCGACCAGAGTGGTCCCACTGAGGAGCCCTGGTGTGTACATTGTGCCTGCGCGTCCCTGGACCTCTCCCCTACCTTGTCGTAGTTCCAGTGCTTGCAGCCTCTTATCAAACCGGAGATGATCTCAGCGACGCAACGCTGTTTGCTCTCGTGTGAATCTGACACCAGGCGCTCCATGTGTGGCCGCAGAAGGGGCAGGAAGGTGTCGCCGAAGTTACGGAACAGCCCCTGAGAGCAGAGAGGAGGAGGAGATGTGGAGATAAGTCATCACAGCCTCGTGCCTGAATGTGACTGGCTGTGGGTCGGCCTGTTCTCTGGCCCGCTCACCTTGAAGAGGCAGAATCTGCGGGGGCTGAACTTGTCCTTGCCCTTACGGTCCTCTAGGGAGAGGAACTCAATCAGCTGGTTGATGAAGACCGGGTCAGAGAAGTGATCGTAGATGATCTGCTCCCGCTGAAAGGGAATAGATAAATCACTGTTTTATTGTGTACCTTGTGGATACTATGTCACCTGTAAAAGCATAGGATGTTGTGTGTGTGTGTGTGTGTGTGTGTGTGTGTGTGCGCACAAACCTCGGACATCTCCTCTCTCGTTAGGCTTTCTTTGGGCTGCTCCTCAGACGGTGCATAGATCATCAGCTTCCTAGAGTCAAATAATCAAATGAAAATGTTAATGATCTACAGCCATACATATATAAAACCTGACATGGGCTAATGAAGGCAAACAAGGTGGAGACGAGAGAGTGGCAGACAGACAGACTGGGTGAAGGGTTTCAGCTAGTGTGTAAATACCGTGGCCAGCTGTAGTAGCCCCAGTGGGTCTTCTCCACAAACTTGCAGCCCTCCCAGTCCTGCTGAGTGCGCGGTAGACTGCTGCTGTTATACTGGAGCCACTGGTTGTCTGGCCTGTCCCCAGCTATCATAGCACCTGGCTCCTTCAGCCCACCTGCAACAGAGACAAGTGGTGAGACTACGATGGGGAAAGAAAAGTCATTTTATAATGGGAATTAATATTTGTCTTACCGATGTCACAACAATGTAACCAAAGAGGCACAAGAAGCTTTGTTTTGGACAGCATTGTAAGAAGTGGCAGGAGCGCAAACATGACAGGCTTTGAGCCGGTATAGACAGGTATAGGTATAAACTCACAGAGCTCATAGGGGCTGACTGGCACCTTCTTGTGAGGCCTCTTGAGTTGTTTCATGATTCCTGCCACTGCTGATATCGCCACCTAGTGGAGAAATAATACACTGAATTAGAATATCTTCAATATGTAACTGCAGGGATGCCGATTGGTTAGGGGTGGAAAAGGTGAGAAGAATGCATGAGCTCATTTAATAGGTTTAAATAAGCTTTGAAATGATAATATTTGGTGACTTAAGATTAGGTTATAGAAAGTTCTTACCCTCGAATGAAGGTAAATTAGCTGCAAAACTAAAGAGGACTTTGCAGAGGGGCAATTACTCTGGTCCAATTCACTGGCTAAAACGTTTATTTAATAAATACTGCCTCATTGACATTCCAGGAACAATCTGGGATTTATTTGTTTATTTGACTCGTTTGCATCGTAATTTTATGCTATAATGGTATCATAAAGGTTTTGCTGTGTGTCTTCATATACTGTGAGGTAGAGCAAAGTGTGAGGATAGACCGGAGCAGGGCTCACCTTGCGGACCAGGAGGGAGTCGTGGTTGAGGCTTTCCACAAAGAAGAGTACAGCAGGTGAGGGGAGAGGGTGGTCGTCTCTCAGCAACAGCGACAGGAACCCGATGGAAATGTGCTCAAACTTCCAGGGCCTGGAAATAGAGAGCAGGTCAGTTGTGTATATCGGAAAACAACCTCATCCCCTAACGTAACACATTCACACTCCCAAAACAAACACATTGACACAAGGAGAACCTACATGTTTCTGTCATTGAGGCAGCCCAGGAGTTCACCCACCAGCTTCTCATATTTCCTAAGGATGGTAGAGAACAGTGTTAGTTTGTGAAGTGGGGAATTTGTTCCACAATTGAACAGGCAGCCCTTTGTTATTGTGCAATTCACTCACATGGATGTATAGCAGTGAGCAATTGTTCACGTTGTTCCAAAACTAATGTGCGTGCAGTAGGGGTGAAACGGTTCAGTTGGCCTACGGTTCGGTATGAACCTGGGTTTTCGGGTCACGGTTTCGGTACGTGTTTTGTGTGTAAGAACAAAAAAAAATGCTACTATTTATTTACAAACTGTTATTTGCTTATACTTATGGAACTTTAACATTCAGACACATTCCAGAATATGACTGGTATATTATAAGTAAGTAAGTAAAGCTTTATTTATATAGCGCTTTTTGTAAATGAAATGCAACAATAATAAATATATAAACAAAAAACACCTTCAAATGTAAAAAGTGCACTTTAGGCTTGACAGGTAGACCATATGCGCATATACGACACGCATGAAGCAATGCGTTCACTGTTTTCGTTCCCTCATCATTGTATTCAATGCCAAAACCGAAATTAACCCACAACGCAGATTTATAGCAATGCAGGGCTTCTTCAAACTGTTGCCATGATCTCAACTACGCTTGCCATGAACAAACATTTGAACAAGAAGCAACTGCGTTCCAGACAAACTCGACCTCCGACTTTCAACGGAACGCAGCATAAACCGGAAAAAAAACGACATTCAGCAGTGTGCATTGAACCGTGGATGGCGAACCGTACGGTTCAATATAAAACGGAGAACCGTTGCACCCCCTAGAGTCCAGGGGATTAATAACAATGTGGCTTTTTTCAGAGTGGTCTCTCTTTGGTGTTAACTCACTGCACAGACTCCGAGTTCTTAGCCTCCTGCTTCCTGAGGCCTTCGTCCACTTCCTGGTTGGAGGGAACGGCCTCACAGGGGACGGGATTCCCACAGGTCATGAGCTCCTTGGCCACAGCACGGCAGTCTGCAGGGATCTACGGTACGGAGAGAGGGTTAGTCACAGGCCAGACACACTGACGTCAAGGCAAGATTCTCCTTGATGTAGATGTACGGAAAAAGTTTCAGACAAAAGGTCTAATATTTTAATCTCCTCACCCCTTCTCTTGAGTGTTGTAAGTTCAACACAGGCTTAAAAAAGCTAGACTTTATGCATGTATCCATCTATCTATGTGGGAGTTCAGAGAGGGTTCACAGGGTCTTACAGCGAAGTCGATGCCGATGGTCTCGTACTGGCGGTGGACTTTGTCGGCGAGGTCGTCAAAGAGACGGACGATGGAGGGCTTCTCCAGGGACATGGCGGAGCTGAGGCCAGAGTGTACGATGGCCGGCCACGTCAGAGAAATGCAGTCCCAGTCGTGTAGGTTAGCCAGGCACACGCCATGGTGGTTCCCCAAGAGACAGTACAAGGCACCCTGGAGGGGAAGAGGGGACAATGAATGAGGAAGGGTGCCAGAAAGGTGAGTTCACGGTTCATAAAGCTGGACACCTGCTGCACAATTTAGGACCTTTACTGCTATTTTATTCATAGAAAACATCCATTATTCTTTGTCTTGCTACGGGTGTGTTGTCAAGAGAGAGAGAGACAGGGCTGACGTACTTTGAATTGTTGCTGTGTGACTTTGTTGCGGTTGGGTTCCAGGAACTCCAGCACGCGGGGGATCAGGTCTCTGCAGCAGAAGTTGTAGGTTCCCAGGGCCGTGAACAACACGCTCTGAGCCCTGCTCCGCACCTGGCCAACACGGGGGGGGTAGACACAGTTCATACAGTGACAGAAGCAGGGACATTACATGGTTGTAGTATGTGTGTGTGTGTGTGTGTGTGTGTGTGTGTGTGTGTGTGACATATTGTATTGTATTTACCGTTGTATCTACTTCCCCTGCTTTTATATTCATTTTATGCCTGTATCACTTAATGTTTTTATCCCTGCTGTAAAGCACTTTGAGCTGCATTTCTTGTATGAGAGGTGCTATATAAATAAAGTTTTACTTACGTACATGTAACTGTGTGTATTGTGTTAAACCCCAGGTGTACCAGCACTTACTGTGCTGGTGTGCATATGAGGCTAGGTGATACTGGTGGTGTACTGGGCTCACCTGACTGTAGGTGATATTGGTGGTGTACTGGGCTCACCTGACTGTAGGTGCTGGTGGACAGCCTCAGCAGATCCTTCATCAGCTCCTGGTGGATGCTCCTGTATTCACACCCCTCCACCGTCAGCTTTCGCAGCTGATAAAACAAGAGTTTTATTTATTGAAGGTGAAAGGAACACAGCCAGATCCTGACAGCAGCAGCAGCAGCAGACACAGAATGGACTGAGTAGATAAAGAGCGGCCTGTACCTCGTGCTGGAGCATGACTCTGTCGATGAGCAGGGCTCGGATGTGCTGCTTCCTACCGTGAAGCTACACAGAGACAGAGGAGTTAGTGGCTCTAGTCTAGACCAGCTGAATACACTGAATACAAACAAGCACTAAACCAGCCAAACTCTGGATCCAGTACGGTGTTATTATCTCTCACCCTGTTCTCCATGGACCTCTTAACCAGGTTGAAGCTCTTCCAACGGGAGTCAAACTCGTGTTTGTGAGAGCCTTTGAAATGCAGCAGGGTACTGATGATCTGAACGAGAGCCAAAGAGTTAGTCAAATACGCTTACAATACACTGAAGGAACCAAACACATTCAACTTCTAGAATAGTTACGAGTTTGAGTAACCATCATTATTATTGTGTCGTTATTAAATGTCAGTTTAATTTGCTCTGAAATGTTTATATAGTGGCAGAGCAAAGCCAACAAGGTGGCACAGCACCCCTCTTACATTCTTCGGGCAGAACCTTGCACATGATGAACACCATGAATTAAGAGGTCATGTGGTAACATTTCTATCCGCCCATCATAAATGCCTACCTTGATTATGGAGAAGAGAGACTTGGTGTCGTCCTCAGAGTGTTCCAGGATGTGACCTGAAGAAACCATTGTGATAAGAGTTGGTTATATGTGGACTTCATATTAGGTGATGGTTATTAAGACAGAGGTGAGATGCCGACTGGCACTGAAGGACTCAAGGGACAGTCACTTACGAAGCAGCTGCCTCATCACTCTACAGATGACGTCTCTGTAGTTCTCTCTGGACTCGTCTGTGGGAAGACAAGTGTTATGTTAGGCACATAACCACACCTCGTAAACCCAAGGACTACTTTGTTACAAACGCATCCATTTAAATATCACTGTCAGACGATCATTCTCCTGCCTCAGAGCACATCTACCTTTAACGGGACTATTACCTTTAACAGGACTACTACTCACCGTACGGCATCCCTGTGTAGAGGCGGGTCTCTTCCAGATTCACCATGCTATGAACCCTGATAACCGGAAGAGCCAGGTTAAAGCCACGTTAAAAGTGTAACCGGAATACCACCTTCTAGACATACAGTATAAACCCTGTCTGTATGTCGTCAAGTGCAAATGATTCAAACAATGCCGTTTAGTTCTGACTGAATGTGAAAACAAGTGACTTTGGACTGATATCAAAATAGAAAAAGTTGATAGACTTTAATAGATTTTGGGTTAGTTTCACAGACAAGGTTTAAGCCTAGTCCTGGACTAAATCACACTTTCAGTGTAAAATCTCTGTTGAAGATGATTTTTAGTCTAGGATTAGGCTTAAGCCTCGTCTGTGAAACCGGCCCTTAGTGTGTTACATGGACAAAATGGAAAATGGAAAAAGTGAGTGTGGATGGAGTGTGGATGCTTGAGGTAAATTATTCACTTACAGTTTGGAGATGGGCTCGCCTGCCAAAGGGGGCAGCAGGCTTCCAGCTCCCAGAAGGCAGTGCTGTACGATGGCCAGGCTCTGCAGGACGTCGTCTCTGAATAATGGAGGCAGACACAGTCACAAACCTCACCACACATTATACAACACAACTAAACAGCCTGGACTTTAAAAAAAAAAAAAAAAACGGTTTATTTCCAACTGTTTATTTCCATACTCCAGACTCCCAACTGCACTGTGACATGTTGTTTGTGTTCACCTGGTCATGTCCTTCTCCCCCTGGGCGTATCTCTGCAGACGTTGGAGCTCGGGCTGGAGAATCAGGTCCAGCACGTAGAACACGAAGGCGGTCTCCTCTACGCTGGGGACATGCCACTGGATGTCCAGGTTCCACAGGTCACCAGGCCGACCCCAGTCCTGTAGCAGGTAGAGAGCAGACAGCCAAACAAAGCTGTGAGGACAACACTCCCACAGAGCTACCTAGACACTCCACTCCTCAGAGATGGGAAGGGAATAGGAAACATTGTTTGTGGATGTGACCTCTCTTCAATTCTAACAGGAGCATGCTTTCAGTGCTTGGCTGAAAGTGATACAAATAAAGGGTAAAAGGGAACAAAATGTGACTGTTATTGGGCCTAAAATTCGAAGACTAAAATGTCTGAAGTCCCCTTCAAGACCCGCAAAATGTCAACGTCATAAGGTCACCTGCCCTCAACATTGTGTCATACATTTCTTTAAGCCTTGTTTAAAAATAAAAATAAAAAAAAAGGTCAACAACAACATTAAGGCAACATCCGTAACTGAATCCTAAAGATGGAAGCACATGGTTCTAAATAAAGCTTAAACCTGCATGTAACACTGCCTGCAGGCCTGTACTACTGACGCTGCTTCTAAGAACAGCAGGCAAGACACTTTCTGTCCTCCAGCGCCAAAGAGACATTAATCCAGCCGAGAGCCCGTCCTCCATGCCTCTACTGGGCAGGAAACATAATAGGATCAGAGTAAAGGCCGTTTACACTGACTAACTGGCCTGGGTTGGGAGGGCAGAGTGAACGAGGGAGGGAGGGAGGGGGAGAGAACAGAGGAGAGTTGTGTAACTCTCTGGTCCTGTTTCTCTCACACACTTTCTTTCAAAAGATCACAGATGATAAAAAATTATAAGCAGAGACATACACTAACACAATAGTGATGACTACATGTGAGGTCAGGGACATAAAAAGTTATACCCAGCAACAGAAACTGATCCAGGTCAAGTTCACAAGGATAGTGCAGTGAATAAACAAGGGGAATATAACTGGCATTGAAGTACCAGGTTAGGGTTCGGGATATAGCATCTTGATTTCTAATGCGCCTCTGTTTATAACATTGGGAAGGACATGCCTTTAGCTTAAGTGCATCTTTATACAGATGACACAATAGTTTATTCAGTTGCCTCTTCCCTGAGCGAGGTTGTTGATGAACTCTAGACTGCCTTTAAACAGCTGCAGGCTTCACTATAGGGTCTAAAGTTGGTTGTCAACGCTAAGAAAACCAAATGTATGATTTTTTCCAGAGCTTGCTCCCAGATTTTAGATTCTGTTAACATTCACACCTTAAGAGGAGTCTCAGTTGAAAGAGTGTCATCCTAAGTACCTGGGTGTTTGGGTGGATGACAGGCTGTCTTTTAAAGTGCACATCATGAACTTTTTTTTTTTATAGAAATAAAGCCTGCCTCAATTTAGCAGCTAGGAAAAACGTCTTAAGTGTTCAAGACTATGGGGACATTATATACATGCATGCTGCCTCCTCTACACTTTGCTGCCAAGATTCTGTTTATCGTAGCTCTTTAGTTTTCATATCCAATTCATTATCCCATGCACATCACTGTGTACTTTATGACCTGGTCTCCTGGTCTTCATCAAGCCTAAGGAGACAGCATCACTGGTACATTTTTATTTACAAAGCCATACTGGGAAAACTCCCCTCATATTTATGCACCAACAGCTGTTATGATTTTCATTCCACTAGATGGTTGCTCTACCAGGTACCCAGATCTCACTTGGAACTATGCAAAGCAGCTTTTTCTTAGTTTGCGCCCCAAATGTGCAATTGCTACTCCTTAAAGAACGTTTTTAATAATATTTATCTGTTATATCTTGTCTGTTATTTATTATGTTTTATTCGCCAATTTTGTAACTTGTATCTGTACTGGTGTGCTTTCTTGGCCAGGTCTCCTTGAAAAATTGATTTTAATCTCCGTTAAATAACGTAAAAAAAAATATATAAGGAATGTGTAGAGTTGAAATCCTTGTAGTGGAAGGTTCCAGTGAGTTTCTTGAGCCTAGTACCTTGATGGGGTTGTAGTCTTGGATGTGCTTGTGGAAGCCTCCCGGTACACTGCAGTACTCCGTGGGGTAGATGAGGGCGGTGGAGCGCAGGATGTGGTGCAGCAGGTTGCAGGCCAGAGTGTAGCCCTGCTTACACTTCAGATGGAGGGTCAGCTGCAGGATCTGGACCAGCTGAGTGCTGTAGGGCAGGATCTTGTCCCCATCTACACGAGTGACCTGAGGAGGTCATTCAGAGGGCAAGACGGAGAAGCACGTTTTAAATGGACATCCAGGTGAAGGGCGGGGGAAATGAGGATCTTTTGGCATTCTTGGTGACCTCACCTCTGACAGTAGCTGAAGGTTCCACAGCAACTCCTTGTCAAGCTCCTCCTCACTCAACACTTCCTCATCTGAACATCAACATCAAAGACCATGTCAGAGAGAGAAAGAGGCACTCTAAACAATGATTCACACTAACCCTAACTACCTCTGATCAGGAGCCTAAAGCTGGTAGTGTTGAGTGAGCACTTACTGACAGCGATCTGGTTAATGGCATTGCAGCAATGTGGCACAAACAGCTTCAGAGACTCTGCTGGGTGACACTGAAACACACAAATACAGAGGCAATAAGTTAGGTCTTCAAGGTCCCTGAGCAGTTCTTCACTTCAGGCCTGTGAGCAGGTTGGTGTATTTCGGTCGGTGCGACTCACCTTAGACGTAGCTCTGCACATGTCCGCCACCATCCTCCCTGACACCCGGGTCTCGAAGATGTTGGTGGTGGCGAAGTTGAACACCTTCTGCAAAGCCACCTGAGAAAAGAACACAAACAGGTTTGTATTATTAAGGGGAAAGCCATCTGTGTGTGTGTGTGTGTGTTAGTGTTGCACGATATACCGGTACCAACGATATACCGCGGTGCCAAAATGTCACGGTGCCTACTATACCATAAGCTTTATACAACGGTACTACCGTGGAATACTATACTACCGTGTTGAACACGGTACCAGCGGGTCAACTCATAACACTTTCGGCTGCGTTCGTCAATTCGCTCCGAGAGCGCCGGAGCGCACACTAGGTGCAACGTCACAGAGCGACCGATTCGTTTGATTGGACGAGAGGCGTTCCGCGAGTGCGGGTCAGATTTCCAGAGCGAATTGACGAACGCAGCCTTTTTCGCGACTACCCATCGCGTTAGCTTTGTCGGCTAACAGGTTAGCAACCTCAAACGTTGTTCCTATGGTTCCTGCGAGCTCAGTGGGCATTAATTGGAAAATTAAAACCACTGAGTTTTCTTAAGTTGAGTTAAGTCTTGAGCTACAGTTTGGAAGTAGCCCTCTATTTTTTTGATATGCCAGTGTTTGCTTTTACTTTTCAAGTTCGTGAAAAAGACCCCACAGACGGACAGACATACAGACACAGAAAGACAGACAGACAGACACACAGACACACAGACAGACACACAGACACACACACACACACACACACACACACACCTACTTTGCTATACTCTTGCAAAAGGCCAGTTGGTCTGTTTGATGTTTCAAACTACTTATTAATAAACATGTTATTCACAAAAATATCGGTTTCAGTAATTTTACTTACCTGTAGAGTTACAGTGTAATGCATTAAATGCATGTTATTCATGCACCACTCATTAAGTTATTGTAACTTGTATAAATACATTGCATGTTCATAAAAATAAAAAGTGTTACAAAAGTGCCGCGGTATCGCGATACTACTCAGTATCGTGATACTTGGGCTGGTATAGTATCGCAGGGTAAAATATTGGTATCGTGACAACACTAGTGTGTGTGTCTCTCATATTTAGCCTTATTTGTAGTTGATCTGTTAGTTAGGGTTAGAGTTAGGATTCCACTTGGTTAGTTAATTAAATTACTTTATCCTTTATTTATATATTAGATTAATTTTCACTCTTCTTTTCTAGAGTATATTTCAGTTAAATGTGTTTCTCGGAAACCTGTTTGTGTTACTTTTCTGCAATAAATCTTGTCATTTTATATTCTCATCTCCTCTGGTTTTTGTCCCCCCAGATTTTTTCTTATTGTTACATCCCATATCCCGAGACCTTATATGGGGTCGTAACACTTACCTTGAAGATGTCTAAGGAGCACTGTGTGAGGATGGTGCTAAAGGTGGAGGACAGCCCCAGCTCCACCAGGCTCTCAAGGTGGGTCATCTTCTCCGTCTCCGTCTCCTCTCGAGTCTGCTCCAGAGTACTGCTGTCTATCAAGGCAAAGCACCTGCACGGAGACAAAGACCGTGTGAACTTTGCTGACACAAACATCGACACACATACACCTGAGGTCCGTCTCAACTCCATTCTTCCTACCTGTCCATGAACAGAAGAACAAAGTCCTCAAACTCTGACGAGGCGGAGCACATTTCTCTCTCCATCTGAGAGAACGAGAGAGAGGAAAGGGGTTAGTTAGCACGCAGGCACCCAGAGGAGCACACAATCAACTGCACAGAACACACAAGAGTGGCACGCACCTCTGTCAAGTCGTTCCTTTCATGAACAGCAGACGAACAGTCCACCAAAGGCACAAGAGTTGCAAAAGTAGCAATAAATTGGAATGTTATCTGCAGGAGGGGAAAGCAACATTTAAATACGTGGCCGGTCGGACAACACAAATAAAGAGGGGTCCCAAAAACTACACATTCGAAAAAAACTCCAGTACCCACCATGCACTTGCTGAAGTCGTTGGGGTCGACCCCTGGCAGCGCCCTCATGAGGAGGGGCAGCATGTGAGTGGGGCCCTCAGGGTAGCGCTGGCCTCCTGACACCAGGCTCCGCGCCACGCCGATCATACAGCTGAGAGTGGCCGTCAGCTGGTGGGGCTCAGTCAGGGTCTCCATGGCAGGGTATGTCCTGGAAAGGAAATGGTAACACTTTTTTTTTCAGTATTGGAGCACAGTTTAATTTACAAACATCCATTAAATTACCACTCTTGTGATTTTTTGTGAGAGGAAGTTTCCATGAGACCTAGTCATTATGTAAAATACTTTCAGATACTTGAGCTGCACTTCACTTAATTTTACCCAACATTGGAACCAAAGGAAGTCCAAAAAGTACAAACTCAAAGCTCAAAGTCAAGCCTCAAAGCTCAAAGTCAAGCCTAAAAATACGACAGCATACAAATATTACAGGTCAGTTGGGTTCACATGCATAATTCCTTAAATGCCAAATCGTATGTCAACTCCACACAAGCACTCGATAGAGTAAGTGCCAAAACCCTCCCTTCCAATCCTCCCCTCTGTCACTACTACTGCTGGGAACACTCACTTCTCCAGCACCGGGGGGATGACCAGCTCGGGTCTCAGCAGCGCCAGGTTCTGCAGGGCGTGTGCTGCGTCCAGACTGCCTGTCTTGCTGAACATGGCCAGCAGCACTGGCTGCATCATGCTCTCTACCAGGTCTGTGATGTCCTGCTCCGTCAGCTTGTGGCTGTCCGGCACGGGCGTCAGCCAGGAGGGCTTCTTGTAGCGCTCGCGGTGCAGCCGCCTCACCACGCTGGCCGGCAGACGCTGGAGCAGCTTCATCAGCTTCATCTGGACATGAGGACAGAGGGACAGACACGTGACACAGGGTGTGAGAGACAGGGGGACAGTGTGTTCATGTCTTCTGGACATGAGGACCGAGGGACAGATACGTGACACAGGGGTGAGAGACAGGGGGACGGTGTGTTCATGTCTTCTGGACATGAGGACAGAGGGACAGACAAGTGACACAGGGTGTGAGAGACAGGGGGACGGTGTGTTCATGTCTTCTGGACATGAGGACAGAGGGACAGACACGTGACACAGGGTGTGAGAGACAGGGGGACAGTGTGTTCATGTCTTCTGGACATGAGGACAGAGGGACAGACACGTGACACAGGGGTGAGAGACGGGGGGACAGTGTGTTCATGTCTTCTGGACATGAGGACAGAGGGACAGACACGTGACACAGGGGTGAGAGACGGGGGGACAGTGTGTTCATGTCTTCTGGACATGAGGACAGAGGGACAGATATGTGACACAGGGGTGAGAGACAGGGGGACAGTGTGTTCATGTCTTCTGGACATGAGGACAGAGGGACAGACACGTGACACAGGGGTGAGAGACAGGGGGACAGCGTGTTCGTGTCGTCTGGCCGTATGAGAGACAGAAGAACAGTACAGAACACCAGACAAACAGAGACACAGACCAACACCCTGTGAGCACAGCATTGTGTCATCACACCTGTTAGGTGCAGCTCAGGGGCATGACAGGCCTGGTTTGCACAGCAAGTAATCTATGTGTTCATATCAGTCAAATCTAGCTTTATTTCACATGGGGTTAGCTCAGCTGAGTTGAATGAAACTAGGTACTGGCTGAAAGAGTGACATAAGTCGCAGAAATGAGATTGAAATTGAGACTCAATATCAGTGTCCCAAATGCAATTCTGTGGGGGACATGACAATGAATTGAGTATGTCTGGCCTGGTTTATTTTAGTAAGTGGTTCTAGCTACAGTAGATAATTTGATATTGGACACAACAGCAGGATTGTTTACATTCACTTACTGTGCACCACATTCAAGTACCACATCATGAGTTGAGTCTCCCAGCAACAGTGCAGGGTCAAAACAAAACTCCCCTGCCAAAAATAAAGGTTTGTGTGTATGTTGGCCAAGTGGCTGGTTTAATGACGTGGGGGGTTCCTAGAAAAAGAATGGCATGTGACCATGATAACTGGGTGACCTTTTCCAGCACTCCGGCAGTCTCTCCCACGTCATGGCTTTATGAAGTAGGTACACACAATCTGAGCTGTCTGATGTTTTATGTCCGATGTCCCGTTCATCTACGTTCTATGGTTCCGCCGTGCACAGGGAGCACTCACCAGCCAGCGGCCATGGTTGGAGGGGTGGAAGAAGGATGTGATGCTGTTGAAGAGACCACTGAGCTGTGCTTGGGCTTGCTTACTGGGTCCTCCCTGTCATGAAACAACAGCACCACAAACACAGTGCTTTACAAAGTGAAAACAGGATCATTCATCAATCCATTTCTGGTAAATAAGCTAGTAGTAGTAGTCAAACAGACTATGTGCACTGACCAGTAGAGATGAAACCCATAAGACCACATGGGGGATGTCATAGGCGTTTGTCAGGTATCTCTGGACCAACATCTGGCTAGTCCCCACTGGGAGATTCAAACTTCGCAGGATTCTTGTGAAGATCTGAAAAGAAGTGCAATGTCGTCAGATTAATGATGGGTCGACACACCCTAATAATCCCACTTAAGAGAGCTGTTGTGACATGTTTATGTATCAAAACAGTCACTCAAGACAAATTTATGCAAGTCATTTGCTACATTTGACCCCTGGGAACATCAACTTGAAAGGCAGCACTTGCCATGCCAGCAGCATGATCACATAGGTTATAGGGGACAGAACAACCCATTGAACTGACTCTGAGTGGTGAAGTTGGTAGATAGGTAGAACTCTCCAAAGGTTGTTGATGGAGGTGTCCTACTCACCTTGGGAATATAAGGGTCCCAGTCAATGTATCCGATGTTGTCATTGGCCAACCGGGCAAAAAGGTTGACAAGATGCTGCAAAAAAAAAAAAAAAAAAAAAAAAAAAAGAGGACAAGTTTTAAGAAAGATGTTGTTGTAGTTATTATATGTTCAAAACTGATAACTGAGGGTCACACTTACCACCTCCCAACCAGGAAGGTTCTGCACTGACACCCATAGGCTTATCATCTCATCAAACCACAACCTGTAGGAAACAAGACAAACAAGTGTAGGGTAAACATATTATTTCCCCACGATCGATGTAGTGCTTTTTTAGCGTTTTTGTGGGTTCTCACTTAAAGCCTTTGTGGTGCAGCTCCGGGGGCAGGGTGGTGGGTAGGAAGAGCTCAAAGTAGCCAATGGCTCTCTGCATAGTGACATCAAAAGGGCAGAGCAGTGGCCGCCATTCCTCCAGCATCTCCTGAGTGGCCGACTCTGGGAAATACCTGCAGAATCACACAAAGGTCACAATAACACATATTACCTCAAGTCTCCCACACCAAGACACACAATGAGCAATGTCGCAGGTCACACAAGCTGATCTATGGCTAGCAAAAAGTGTAGGCCTATCCATTATCTTTTTTAGGACTTTTACGACTTGGCTTCCTCTTGTTGTTAGATGTGACAAGCACTGCTATGTTTAGTTTTTTTTTTTTTTTTTTTTACTTACAAGCTCTCCTCAACAAACACATACAGCACAGTTTATCCTATAATCCAGAGGTGCCCAAACTATTTCCTATGAAGGGCCAACAATGAATCTGGATGGAGGGCCGTGGGTCAAAAAACGAATGTTGATGCTATGTGGAATGACATCAAAAATGTATTACATTTTCTATAAAATGTACATTCTAAATCTAAAAGAAAAATCTAAAAAAAAAAAAAAAAAAAAAGAACTTATATCAATACTACAGTCATTTTATTAATTTGCCGACTTGATTGTAAAAAAAAACTAACAAACATAAAACTGCCATATGCTTCTTTTTGGGAGCATACACATATTTAAAAGGAAAGACACCTTTCTGACAGACAGACAGACGTGCCACAGCCGACAAGTGGTGTAAATTCTTCCCTCAATCAGCTCAGACAATACCGTAATTCATCGTAAATAACATACGTAATTTAATAGGGAAGTAGCACTGTGCTGTCCATTACCGTAACATTCAGATTACATACTTTTTAGCTGCACAAAATGTGCGTTTCGTAGTCATTATGGTTAGGATTTTACAGTTCTTTAAAAATAAGAAGAGAATAAGCATGAGCTTGTCAAATGCTGTGGCGGGCCAAAACAAAGGGAGCTAGGCCAAACTTGGGTGGGCCTGCTATAATCGCACCAACAGTCAAGTTTCAAACTAAACACACACCTAGGTTTACACATTTTCAAGGACAACATAGATTTTTTCCCAGGATATTTGGTCATTTTAGTCAACTTTCCAGGTTTTCCATGACTGGAAATCTCGTCTCTAAATTTCCAGGAGGAGTGGGAACCCTGGGTTTGGACTATTGCAATGCCCAGCTCCTCCCACCTAAAAACTCTGCTGCCTGCCATCACATCACCCTTGTGCCAGCCACTCCCAGCCTATCTGTCTGAGCATCTGACAGACACACTGCTCCACCCACCCCCTCTGGCCTCCTCACTGCCCCCAGACCCGGCCTCCTCACTGCCCCCCTCACTGCTCCCAGAACCAGACTCCACACTTCTCATCTGCTGCTCCTTGCCAGTGGAAGGCTCTCCCCATAATGTCAGAGTTTTCTGACAGTGTTGACTCAACTTATAAGACCTTGCTAAAAACACACCTGTTCAGGCAGGCTTTTAATGTGCTGTGAGAGATGTATGAAGGTGTGAAGGTCCTCCTATATTTTTTATTTTCAGATTTTTTTACATTACTTTATTTATTACATTTATACCAGATTTATTACATTTACAGTGCTTTGAGTCAATGAGAAAGTGCTACACTACGCTATTTAATGTATTATTATTATTATTATTATTATTATTATTATTATTATTACCAACCCATAGCCCTTTCCTCAGACTTGCCAACAGGCGTTGGGTGAGTGCTGCTGCTGACCCTACATCACTCATCAATGTAAGAGGAAACTCACCCAGACCAGAATTAGATGAGATAATAGGATTAGCAGCCTCAGTACAACCTGGGGAACTAAGCTCCATCATTCACCTCTGACATAAACATCAGCCACATGGGTTAGTACTTTGAGGCTTTTTTTTCCTTTTGCCATGATACTGTAGATAGTAGATACTGAACTGGTATCAGTATTGAAGTTAAGAATTCTAGTATCGTGACCACCCCAATTCCTAAACAGTCCACAATTCAGCATCACATATACAACACATCAGTCAGAAACCAAAATGTTTTTTTTCCTGACAACTGAGCTTTAAAAAGCTTGTTTTTGCAAACATGAGCTTCAGTAGCCTATTTAAAATAGGAAGAGGAGCTAAACATATACCGGTACTTACGGTCTACAGCTTTTCACAAGTGTTTTCAGCACATTCTCAACAGAGCTGGAAAAAGAGAGAGAGGAGAGAGAGAGAGAGAATACATCAAAACAGAGACAGTGAAATTAAGGTGACTGTTAATCAAACAATGAGCACACTGAACACACCAATGCAATTAGACCTAGTCTGACTGCATGCACAGCCAAATCATTCACATATCTGCTTGTACAGTAAACACTCATTAAAAGTATAAGCCATGTGGGATAGGTGTGGGAAAAGGAAACTGAGGCACACTGGATGTACAAAAGGACCACAGAACTACATTGACTATGACAATGTGACTATTCCAGTCACATTCAACCTTTGTCCCGAATGGCTGCAGGCGTGTATAGGCCTACAGCATTTGCATGGTGACTGATTGACAGGTGGTGCTGTGTGTCCAGTCATAATAAGAATATTCCCTTTTATTGATTTGTGTCTTGAGAGAAACAGGGGACCACTGACAACTACCTTTTTTTCTTTCTTCTTTTTTTACTGCTGTTACCGCCTTTTCCTGTTTGGGATTTGTTACGATTCCACGGTCGGTCGTATCTGCGTACAATAAGTCTGGATATTATAACCTTTATAAATGGAGTTGTGACGAAAAGCTTTGGACCGATATAACTCTGCTTTTAAGCTCACCAGTAGCAAGCCCCTCCCCACTCACACACCAACTCAAGCCATGCCTGACCTGACCTATCCCATTCTAATCTCCATATCATTCCAGCCCGTTTCTCCTTGTTTAATTCACTACATGGGAGATGGGCTAGACACTGGAGTAACTTCTTCCCACAGCTCCTGGCTGTGCATCTCAAGACATGACAATTTCCCAGTTACTGCTCTTCTGCATCACACAGACCGCAGACAACCATCAAACTCACGCGCTGCATATTTGAATACTGAACCTGTAAGAGTGTCAAACTGCAAAGTGCACTGACACCACAGTGACAACCCTGGGGAAACCCAAACTCAGTGACATTCAGAATTTGACCTGGGGCAAAACATCAGGTTCATACCACCACATACCAGTAGGGGAGAATAGGTGACAAGAGCTTCTGCACTCTGACCATGAGGACATTTAGGATCAGGTGACTTCAGTGTGTGTGTGTGTGTGTGCTGGGCGAAAAATGGGTACTGCAAAAACTCCAGTGCTGATAGTGGGTCAGGCACACAACCAAGTTATATGAATGGGACTTCACATACGAGGGATAGGGGTACCAGTTATATGAATGGGACTTTACAGGACGAGGGACAGGGGTACCAGTTAAATGAATGGGACTTTTACAGGACGAGGGACAGGGGTACAATATCCGTTAGCTGCAGTGCGACATTCTCCAATATGAGTGAAATGTTAACATTGCTTTGCTTATTTTTCTTGTCAAGTCAAACAAGCTGCGTGGGGGTGTCCAGTGTGCTTTTTGGTTTTCACGTCATGCAACATATAAATAACAGTAAGTGCCTCAAAGGATGAAATAAAAGATAAAACACAAAGAGAAGTGTTGTCCTTACCACCTCTGAAACAATTTTATCAATATGTGTTTAGAGGAAGCACGAGGCCGTAGGAAACTGAATGTGAAAGGAGACAAAGGCATAAAAAAACACATTCAGCAAACTATGACAGCCAATCAATTTCAATATAATTTTTAAATACATCAATTATATCTTTTGCACATTTGTACATGATAGAATAATATTGTCTTTTTATTTTTTTTACTTAATATTGTATACATAGTTTAATTATATTTCTTATTATGCACAAAAGAGCAGGCGGTTGGCCGTGGCAGCTAGCTTCTCAGACTGAGACGATGGTGACGTTATGGTAAGGCTCTGGATTATGACACAATGTTCCCATAGCACCATACAAGAGCACCTCGCACTGCTTGCTGGGGGTGAGGGGTTGGAGAGGAAGGGGCGTGGGGTTCTGATAAGCAACCTGAACGTGTGTTGGGTCTGGTGGCACAGACATTCCACTTTCAGAAAACACAACAGGGGGCATTCATAACAGAGGGATGCAGCAACAAGTTAAAGGGGGTATTGAGCACACATATTTTGAGGAGGGTAGGAAAGCAAAATGCAGCTGTTTGCTGTACACATTTCTAAACCTGAGTTCCCAACAGAATATCTCTGTCTGACATACGGTTTATTTCACAATCAAAAACCATTTATACCACAATTAGTGATGAAGAGCTGTGTAGGTTTAAGAGTGAAGAGTTCTCTCTAACAGACAGTGGGTTTGAAAATAGGGGCATACTTGGGGAACCAATTGAGGCCCAGGTGCTCTGTCTTGGAGTAGAGAATCCTGTCTTGCAGCTCATACAATGGTCTCCAAGGCAACTCCAGGTCCTCTCGTGAAAGCAGCTCTCTTTTCCTATAATGAACAGGCGAGTGAGTGGGGTTAAAATACAACATTTCTACAATCATGGCATCCTTGTCTTTCAAAATGTTTCTCACATAATTAAGCATGAGGATAATACTAGATCAGCAACTCTGTGACAAAGTAAACACAGATAAACAAATATTTCCCAGTAGTATGTGAATTGAACAATTGACAAAAGATGGTCTAGATCTGTTTTGTGTCTGCGTGCATGCTTGAGTGTTCGTCTCGATGGAAAATGTGTGCAGAGCATTAGTGAAACCGATCCCTACTTAAGGAGGTTGATGAGGAGGCGAGCGAGGCCCTGCATCATGCTGATCTCCAGTTTGGGGATGGTGACCAGCTCGTAGAGCAGCTTGATGAACAACACATGGTCCTCCTTGCTGAACTTTCGGCCATACAGCCGCATGTACCTAAGAAATGGAGAACAAGTTTAAGGGGTAGAGTAGAGAGCCGGTTCGAAAACAAGTCGTTGGTAACAATTAAAGGAGCTCAGATGATTTGTTGACCAAATCTACGATGTACCCCACCAATTTAGGTTAGCTGCTTCTCTACTACTCAAAGGGATTTTCTATAGTATTTTAGTTTAAACAATGATTGTGTCCCTCGCTACTCAGCCAAGTAGTTTTTCGGTTTCCTTACCAGATCAGTGAAGCACAAGCCACGTCCATCATAATTATGTATTCAAATTGATATTTATCGTTTTATAAGTCCAGACAAGTGAAAACTGATATTCTTCAGAAAAGACGGACCGCCATTAGATGTTACTGAGTTGAATGGGTCAAACACTTGGACTAGGTTAAGTTAGGGTAATTCATTTTAGCTTTTTCGGGAATCAAAGTAGGCTATTAATCAAAAGTGCCCAGGCAACAAATAGCCTACTATAAACATATCTGGCTCAGCCTGCATTAAACACTTCTTGTTCTTTGCAGAGAAGCCAAAATACCTGTGAACAGAAACTAGGTCAGTTCTTGAGAGAAGAGTTTCCATCTCTCTGAGCCGGCAGTGGCTCAGCCCCTGGACATACAGTAGGCTTGTATCCCAATAGGGCATTACTTAGTTACGACTGACACAGATTAAGGAGAAAGATGGCACAGCACAACCAAATAAACAAGATGAAACGTAAACAGAGAGTAACCTGAAGTGATCCCCTCTCATTTAAAGTGTTGCAGCAGGGTGACGTGACTACAACATCATTGACATTCATCAATAACAATAGCTCCAGAAAGTTATGACAGTAGTGTAACAAGTATTGCCTAGCTATCCACATGTGTCTAGGTTATACTTGTTGATTTGGGATAAAGCATTTTGAGTCAATTTCATGATACCCAAAATATGGGTACAGGGTGGTTGACAGATTAATCAAGGTGGTAAAGAAGTAGGCTACCCAACACAAATAACATGTTATTAATAATAAGTATCTGATCTGCTAGCCTATATGTAAACACAAATATTTACTAACCCACTGACAAACTACTTGGAGAGGATTTCTTCATCAGATCAAATTTCCAAACAACAACAGTCTAAGATCAATACTATTTTTAAGTAGGGGTTCATGTCACATGGCTTCCAGTGCTTATGCAACACACATCCAAATGACCACACTGTTCCCCAGGTCATGATTGTGCAATTGTAGCTTTTGCTGTTTACATCCACATAGCCTAATCACTGCTGGTGGCCATTCATAAAAGCAACTTCAAGAGGTTCACTATGCAAGCTACCTGTACACTCATATATTTGCCCCTAAAAACGTGACATGCCCTTTCCCAATGTTTGAGGTGTGCTTCAGTATAGAACGTCCAATAATGACAACAAGGTTGAACTATTACACAAGGTAAAAGTGTCTTAGGTCTGGAATGGATCCTCAAAGGTGTTTATCTTTGGGGGAAAAAACTCAGATAAGGTAAGTAGTATGTCCAGCTTCAGTGACACATGAAGCAATCATGTGCCTTTCAGTCATTATAGTCAATACCATAGTGGGGGTGAAGATGTGGTAGCTATTGGTTGTCCTCACTTGCCCACACTGTACATTTAAAAAGGTGCCTATGCTAATAGCTTTTTAATAGTCTAATAATAATAATAATAAATCCAACACCAGAAATAGAGTTTGTAATACAGCACGACTCACTGAACGTTCAGAACCCATTCTGTGATCTCATCCCCTTGGCTACTGATTTATCATGGCCATTTAATACTATTTTAAACATACTGGAACTAAAGTCACCAACTCTAGATGAAGCAGGTGGTATTATGGTTTGGGTTAGAAGGCCTAACTACTACTAGAAGACAACATTGTTGTTATCCAACTCATACAATGCAAAAAGTTAATCTAAGTAAGTATATTTATAATTAAATATCTTAAATCAAGGCAATATAAGCTTGTTTTCTGTCTGACTGCACCAGTTTTAAGATATCTCTTACTTGTTTTAAGACAATCTTGGCAAGTGAAATTTTCCTGTTCTGTTGGCAGATAATTTAGCTTATTCTAAGTAATATTTCTCCTATTTTTATTGCTGTTTTTCTTGTTTTTGAGAGCTGACTTTTTGCAGTGTAAGTCCAAGCTAGCTAGCTTGTTGTCGTGCTTGACAGGCCTCTATGTAGCTAGCACTAGTATGATGAGTCAGCTAGCTAGCTAAGTGAGCTAGGCACCCAGATAGGTAGGGAAGACGGTAGGAGCTGGTTAGCTTAGCTGTTATGGAGGGAACTTCAACTTCCAGCCCAGATCTAATAGCAGCTAATGGCTATCGACATCTTCCTGTCTATTTTCGCCTGTCTATCTAGACTAGGTGGTTAGCTTAGCTAGCCTAATTCAAATCTTACTTAGCCGCGATGGTAGCAAGCAAGCTAAGCTAGCTACACACACACACACACACACACACACACACACACACACACAAACACACAAACCAGGCCACCTCGAGTGACTCAGACAGTCACTGTCGACCCACAAAGCTAACCTGTCATAGGCTACTTTAGCTACACAAGCTAACCTGTCATAGGCTACTTTAGCTAACAAGCTAACCTGTCATAGGCTACTTTAGCTACACAAGCTAACCCTGTCATAGGCTACTTTAGCTACACAAGCTAACCTGTCATAGGCGACTTTAGCTATTAAATCAAGCCACATGAGTCTAACTTTTCAGCGGTATAACTAAAGATAAACGATAGCTAAAACAATTATATATTACATGTATATGCAGTTAAGTGAGTGCTGACAGCTTAGAATAGATGACTTACGTGGAGAGTTTCCTGGTCCAGAACAGGACTCCCGGCCATATCTCCCGCAGCTGCACCGCCCGGCCCAGGTTGCCTTTGATTTTACTCAGAATGTCATTAGACTCCTCGTCTAACTTATCCGCGTAGGGCAGCAGTTTGTTGTAGACGATGTCTTTCTGAGGGACAAATCCTAATGTCTCTAAATGTTTTTTCATGTTACAATTGTGTTGTTCCCCCCCAACGGTTTGTTAAGTTCTCTTCTGTTGCTGGACAACCTGGCAGCGACGGTAGACAGACAGGGTTGATAGTGGCAGCGCTCGAGCGTTGCCGTTGGATAACTTACTTAGCTGGCTATATCTGTCTTTGTTTTAATTTTAAATTTTTTAATGTCTTAATTTTCCGTTGGTAACACACTTAAAAGTCCTAATTTAAACGTGACATGGCCACATAAAAAAGGTTAGATGTTCGATTTAGCCTTCACTTAAGTTGCTTTCTTTAAGTGAGCGGCGCGTTGGCATCTAAAATGGGTTTCGTTGTCATAAGAAATCCAGTCACTGTGGGCTTCCGTACCGGGGCTGGTTAGTGTCTGACTGACTGCACACCCCCCTACCTCCTCCCTTATACTCTATGGCTGTGTTCGGTACTGCATACTAGCATACTCAATGAGTATATACTGCATACTACCTACTAAATTTCTCGCATACTCAAATCTCGCATACTGTACAGTTCGAACGTACTACATACTCAAAATATACGTCATATCTAGTATGACTAGTACGCTATTCCGAACACAGCAGTGTTCAGCCGAGTACAGAGTACAGAGTACAGAGTACAGCAGTTTCCGCTAGAAAGAGAACTACTCATTTGACAGATACATTGAATGGATTAAAAACTTGACATTTCTAGTTATCTCAATTTGTGGACAAAATGTAGTTGACCCTGACTCACAAAAAGTATTTAACGGAACCAAAAGCCAAAATATGTTTTTCTAAATTGCAGGACCATATTTATGGGCTAGACAGTTTAGCGGTGTGCCTTCCTGTTCCCAGCATGCATTGTAACTTATGAACTCATAACCTGTCATTTATAACTTGTATTGTAACTTATAATTGTATTTAACTTGATTAAATTAATTATTTTATAACTCTATTAATATAACCTATCATTTATGCATTGTGTTTTGTTGTTGCGTATTGAAACCATGGGTGGATTTGCTGTTCTGTTTGATGACACCGTTTAGTTTCGTTTCGTTTCGAGCGTTAGTGTTTGAAAGGCGGTTACAACTGTGGTTATTTATGAATTTAAGAAATAGTTATTTGCTGATGATAAATGTTGAGGGATTAATTTAGTTTACAAAAGGTGAATGGTGTAGTGACTACATTATGGGTTCATGTTCTCCTCTTACTGTTGGTTGTGTAGTGGGAGGGAACCAGTTCTGGCACTAGGGGCAGAGGGGAGGATTATTAACGTTGTACCTTCCTGTTTAGATACACGAGTTTTGGTAACCATTTTCTGGTCCTGTACTGAGAGTACAAGTTGTTGTTTTGATTAAACAGTTATCATTACGTTGCCTACGTCTTTCCTTTTTCCTCCGGCACTACACTGGTGACCCGACGTGGATTTTTGTTAACGTAATTGTGTACGAAAACCAGCGACGAACATTACAATCCTGCAAAATGTCCGGGCGAGGAAGACGTTCAAACCAGCGGCAGCCATCACCATCCCCTGTCAGGGTAACGCGTGGTGCGCACACTCCCACTCTCAAGCTACCAGAATTCTGGGACTCAACGCCTGCTGCATGGTTTGCTATTGTAGAGGCACATTTCAATAAAAGTGACATCGATGACGACGACGACCGGTACAACCATGCTGTGGCAATGTTGGGCAGCTCCACCGCGGCTCGAGTGGTAGGTTTTTTGTCTGCTCCCCCGACGACGAACAAATATGAGCGCCTCAAGGCCCTGCTTCTAGAGACATTTGAACTGTCCACTGCGGAGAGGGTGCGTCGCCTATTTGCCATGTCGGACTTGGGTGACGAGAGGCCTTCTGCGAGCATGGAGAGGATGCTAAACCTGCTCGGTACAGAAGACCCCATGATCCTCTTCACAGAGCTGTTCATGCGCACATTGCCAGCTCAAGTTAGGATGGCGCTGGCCAACACCGCCATCATGGAGCCCCGCGCCCTGGCCAGGGAGGCGGACCGGTTCGTCTTGGCCATGCCTCAACGGTCCCCCGACCTGCTCGCTCCCGCGGCCGCCCCGCCACCCGACCGTCGCAGGAGAGCGAAGGATGACGCCAGACCTTCTGGCCAGCAGGGTAACGCTGCGGGCCATTGTTTCTACCACGCCACTTTTGGCGCCAAGGCCAAACGGTGCCGCTCACCCTGCACCTTCGGACCGACGGGAAACGGCGGGGCCGGCGCTCAGTAGTGGCCCTGAGCGCTGGCGTCACCAACAGGCTGCTCTTCATACAAGACACCGCCTCTGGTCGCAGTTTCCTTTGTGACACAGGTGCCCAGTGGAGCATCATTCCGGCAGAGAGATCGGATATGGCGAAGGAGGAGCGTGGTCCGCAGTTGGCAGGCGCGGACGGCACACCTATCTGCTCTTACGGCACTAGGGCGGTGGACGTGTGCTTCGGAGGGCAATGTTTTTCGTGGGATTTTGTCATAGCGGCTGTCACATTTCCCCTCCTTGGTGCGGATTTTCTGTGCGCCCACAACCTGTTGGTGGACGTGGGGAACAGGCGCCTGGTCAACTCACAGACTTTCGCTTCATTCGCCTGTACGCAGGGGGAGGCGGTCTACAGCGGGTGGTCCAATACGCTCGCCGAAAGTGACCAGTACCTTCGGCTGCTCGCCGAATTCCCCGACCTTACCAAGCCCACCTTCTCCGCGCCCACGGTGAAACACGGAGTGGAGCACCACATCGAGACCGAGGGGCCTCCCCTCCACGCCAGGGCCAGGCGCCTCAACCCGGAGAAGCTGGCCATCGCCAGGGCGGAGTTTGCGCATATGGAGCAGGTGGGCATCGTTCGGCGCTCGAGCAGCCCCTGGGCGTCTCCCCTGCACATCGTCCCTAAGTCAGACGGCGGGTGGCGCCCATGTGGGGACTACCGCCGCCTCAACGACGCGTCCAAGCCTGACCGCTACCCGGTCCCACATGTCCAGGACTTTTCAGCGAACCTGGCAGGCAAACGCTTCTTCTCCAAAGTGGACCTGGTACGGGGGTACCATCAGGTGCCGGTGCACCCCGAGGACGTCCCTAAGACGGCCGTAATCACGCCATTTGGGCTCTTCGAGTTTCTGCGGATGCCGTTCGGCCTGAAGAACGCGGCGCAGACCTTCCAACGCCTCATGCACTCGGTGCTCCGGGACCTACCATTCCTCTTCGTCTACTTGGATGACATCCTCGTCGCAAGCACCACGGAGGAGGAGCACCTGTCCCACCTCCGGGCCCTTTTCACACGGCTCAGCCAACATGGGCTGATTGTCAATCCGGCGAAGTGTGAGTTCGGACGGAACGCCATCGACTTTCTCGGGCACCGGGTCTCCGCAGAGGGGGTGACCCCCCTCCCCTCGAAGGTAGAAGCTGTCGCTGCTTTCCCGCGCCCCAGCACAATCAGCGAGCTCAAGGGGTTCATCGGGATGGTAACCTTCTACTATCGCTTCCTCCACCACATCGCTCACATCCTGCGGCCTCTGTACGATGCCCAGAAGGGCAAGACTCTGAAGCAGCCGGTGGACTGGACGGCGGAGCGTGTCAAAGCCTTTCAGGACACCAAGGCGGCCCTGGCCCGCGCTGCCATGTTGGCCCACCCCTCGCCCTCGGCACCCACTGCTCTCACCACGGACGCCTCTGACTTTGCTGTGGGAGCGGTGTACGAACAGTGGGTTGGGGACGCCTGGCAGCCTCTTGCATTCTTCAGCCGCCAGCTGTCTCCCAGAGAGCAAAGGTACAGCACATTCGACAGGGAGCTCCTCGGGCTGTGGCTTGCTGTCAGACACTTCCGTTTTTTACTGGAGGGCCGCGAGTTTACGGCCTACGTGGACCACAAGCCACTCACGCACGCCATGTCCAAGGTGGCGGAGCCGTGGTCCGACCGCCAACAGCGCCAGCTCGCCTACATATCCGAGTTCACCACAGACATCCAGCACGTTGCTGGGAAGTCCAACCAGGTCGCGGATTGTCTCTCCAGGGCGGTGGTTGGTGCGGTCCAACTGGGTTTGGACTACGCGCGCATGGCTGCAGACCAGGCCGCCGACCCCGCCGTCCAGGCTCTCAAGTTGTCGGACACAGGACTGCGCCTAGAAGAGGTGGTTTTCGGTGACGCAGGGGCCACGCTCCTGTGCGACGTCTCCATGGGTCAGCCACGACCGGTGGTCCCCGCCAACTGGAGGCGCCCCGCCTTCGAGGCGATACACGGCTTGTCTCACCCTGGTAGGAAACCGTCCTCACGGCTGGTGTCAGAGAAATTCGTCTGGCATGGGCTCAAGAGGGATGTGAGGGCCTGGGTTGACACGTGCATCGCCTGCCAGCGCGCCAAGGTGCATCGACACGTCAAGGCCCCCCTGGAGCAGTTCTCTGTGCCTGAGCGGAGGTTCGATCATGTAAACGTGGACCTGGTAGGGCCGCTGCCCCCCTCGCACGGATACACCTATCTCTTTACCATGGTGGACAGGACGACTCGCTGGCCGGAGGCAGTTCCGCTCTCCTCAACGACAGCCCCCGACCTGGCCCGGGCGTTCATCGCGGTGTGGGTCTCCCGCTACGGCACCCCTGCTGATCTCTCCTCTGACCGTGGCTCACAGTTTACTTCAGAGCTGTGGGCAGCGGTGGCGGAGAATCTGGGGGTCAAGCTCCACCGCACAACCGCCTATCACCCGCAGGCGAACGGGCTCTGTGAGCGTTTCCATCGATCCATGAAGGCCGCCCTTCGAGCCAGCCTCACGGACAGCGACTGGCTTGACAAGCTGCCGTGGGTCATGCTGGGGCTCAGGACAGCGCCTAAGGAGGACCTCCAGTCGTCGTCCGCTGAGCTGGTGTTTGGACAGCCGCTGCGGGTCCCCGGTGACTTCATTCCCAAGTCAACGGAGCCCTGGTCCGCCGCCGCTCAGCGCGCCTCCCTGCTGGACAGCGCCAGGACCTTCGTCCCAGTCCCGACTACGCAGCATGGTGTCCCTACTTCGAGGGTGCCTCCGGAGCTGCACTCAGCGAGGTTCGTTTTCATTCGTCATGATGGCCACAGGACTCCACTACGTCCTCCTTATGACGGGCCTTTCCGTGTCATCGAGGCCGGAGCCAAGAACTTCATGGTTGACATGGGGGGTAGGCCTGAGTGTGTGTCCGTTGATCGCCTCAAACCGGCCCACTTGGACCTTGAACTGCCCCTGGACTTGGCCCTGCCACCGCGCAGAGGCCGGCCTCCAGTCCTACCTCCCCTGCCGCGCCCTGGCCATTCCCCCCTCCGACCCCGACAACCCCCCGCAGCTCGCGAGCCCCCGGTCGTCGCTGCCCCCCGTCCTTCCCTGCAGGAGGACGTGATGGGCGATGTCACACCTCCTCCCGCACCTCCTGACTTTACCTACGATCGTAGGGGCCGGGCCATACGCCCTCCTCGCCGTGAGGATTTCCAATATTGAGGTGAACACTGGGGGGGCTGGTGTAGTGACTACATTATGGGTTCATGTTCTCCTCTTACTGTTGGTTGTGTAGTGGGAGGGAACCAGTTCTGGCACTAGGGGCAGAGGGGAGGATTATTAACGTTGTACCTTCCTGTTTAGATACACGAGTTTTGGTAACCATTTTCTGGTCCTGTACTGAGAGTACAAGTTGTTGTTTTGATTAAACAGTTATCATTACGTTGCCTACGTCTTTCCTTTTTCCTCCGGCACTACAATACTTACCTAATTATTCATTACCAGGGGTGCCAATAATTGTGGAGAGCACTGTATATGGGTAAACCACATCTCCAATCTCCAATAGAGAAGAATAAACAGCAAAAACATACAAGATAAACTACAAAGTTTAGAGTCAACCATAAAAGACAACCAGAACCCGCTAGACTCCCCAACACTAAAAGAAGTACAGGACAAAATAAAATCATGGCAAGGCAAGTTTATTTGTATAGCACATTTCATACAACAGTATTCAAAGTGTTTTACATATAGCATTTTTTAAAAAATACAGAAAAACAATGAAGTAAGAAAATAAATATTAATACAAAATGGCAAGAATAGATACATATATAGAAAATAAATAGATACACATTTAACAACACAATGAGACAATGTATAGAACCCATTTCCCTCTATGGTTGCGAGGTCTGGGATCCACTTGACAACCAAGATTTTACAAAATAGGACAAACACCAGATTGAGACTCTGCATGCAGAGTTCTGCAAATCCATTCTCCATATCCAACAGAAAACACCAAATAGTGCATGCAGAGCAGAATTAGGACCCACTAATTATAACAATTCAAAAGAGAGAATTTCAATGTTATAATCACCTAAAAGAAAGTGACAACAAAGTCCTTACCTACAGAGAGACTCTAGAGCAGTGATTCTCAACTGGTCTGGCTTTGGGACCCACATTGTCCCATGGTCATTAAGCTGTAACCCACTTTCATAGAATTTAAACCAAGCAAATGTAAATGGGCTAGTAAACACTTACACAATGTCATCATTACTTTTTTTATTTTTACATAGAGCACATTACTCTAGCAATAGCAAACTAATCCTGATTAATAAACTGATGAGTATGAACATCACAACGGCGTGCTGCTGTTCCTGGTGAATATTAATGAAATGAATATCATAACTACAGTGGTAACTTAACTCATCATAATAATTGAATGCCGTCCAGGATTCAGTTTAACCGTTTAATGAAGAACTTCACAATAACAGTAAAAAGTGTCCAGCTCACATAACACGTGTCACTCTTTCACTTGCATATTATTTACACACACAATATGATCATCTCTCTGAGTAGGCCTAGTAAACGGGCTGTCACTCAACAGGCATTTGGGGAAGCTAATGAAATAATTGGGAATGTGCTTTACTCCTGATGAGAGTTTCAAAGTCTGGGGTGATGGTAGAGCTACTCTCAGATCATGCTCATGCAACTGGTCCAACCTGTTCTTCTGCTTTGTGCTTCCACAAGCCTTTTATCTCTCCCTTCATGTAAGCAGGTTGGATGGCGTTGGTTGCAGGTGCCACAGGTTATGTCGCGTTTTTGCAATCTTTGTGGCGGACTCAGGGTGTTTGAAGGGCAGGGGCGAAAACATGGGACCCCATCAGTGCACACAAGTTTAGACCATTGGAAGGGCAGCCAATAGGGCACATCCTCTAATTTTGCCACTCAAAAGGGCACTTTAGGCACGTTTTTTCAACTGTGGGGGCACATGGTCAAGTTTAGACCATTGGAGGGGCACCAATAGGGCACGTCCTCTCATTTTCGCCACTCAAAAGGGCTTTTTTTGCCACTCAAAAGGGCACTTAAGAGAGACGTTTTTCAACCGTGGGGGCACCAGGAGGGGCGGTCGCCCCCCCCTGAGTCCGCCAGTGGCTGTGTCCCTTTCTCAGGCAACCAAAGCAGATGTTATTCTCATAAATGAAAGCATTCTTCTCCTCCATAGTTTTTGCTGCAATGGTGGGGCACTTGGTGACACTGTGTGTTTCATCTGTACAGGTGGGGCAAGGTGGTTTTGGCTTGGAGTTGGATATTTCTTGTGCCTCTGAGGTGGAGTTGTTCTTATGAGTAGGGAGTAGGGAGGTCATGGGGTTGCAGGGCAGGCTATCAGGCTATCCAGGCTTCCATATGAATGAACTCTGTGAAACATGAGAAGCTTGGGTATTCCCCAGATGCACTGGCGGACTCAGGGGGGGGGGGGGGGCAGGGGGGGCGACCGCCCCTCCTGGTGCCTCCACGGTTGAAAAACGTCTCGCTTAAGTGCCCTTTTGAGTTGCAAAAATGCCCTTTTGAGTGGCAACAATTAGAGGGCATGCCCTATTGGTGCCCCTCCAATGGTCTAAATTTGACCATGTGCCCCCCACAGTTGAAAAACGTTGTACTAAAGTGCCCTTTTGAGTGGCGAAATGAGAGGATGTGCCCTATTGGCTACCCTTCCAATGGTCTAAACTTGACCATGTGCACTGATGGGGTCCCATGTTGTGCAGTAGGTGCCCTTTTTTTCTTTTCGCCCCTGCCCTTCAAACGGCCTGGGTCCGCCACTGCCCAGATGTGTCCAATTCTTTCACAATGACTCGGCTCCATCTGCGCACAATCCAATCTGGTAGTTTCTTAAGCAGCTTGTGATTTTCTCCACAATCATTTAGAATGGCCAGTCCTTTGACGTGGGGTATTGCCTCAACACAACCTTGTAGGAAGTCTCAAACTCTCAAAGTGCAGGAGGATTATTTGCACTAATCTTAGGCCATTTCATTAGCTTGTCTCGAAAGGCTTTCTGTACAATTAAGGGGTTTCCATACCTCTCTTGTAGCTCCTTGATATGGATCTTCTGAGTTTCTATAAAAGAATCCCTCCACCGCCTTGCATGCTTCTCCAGCAAGGTCGTTTTTCAGATAAAACATCTTCTCGCTAGGCTGCCGGTCTATCAGAGCCATGACGGTCTATGAACTTTAAGGGTTCACCAGTGAAGGTTGTTGGCTCTGTGGCAGGCAGGCAGACGATACATAGGCTAAAATTATTCAACCCCCATTGCACTAGGTTAGGTTTATAGGCAAAATATACAGTTTCTCACCTGTTTGTAATAAAAAAAAATACACAACAACTGTTTAAGTAGTTCAATGAAACTAATACTACAAAGGGTTTTATCCAAATTCAACACAAAATGCTAGTTTTAATGGCTACGGCAGTCTCAAAATGATTCACCCCCTTCATAACAAGCATCTTCAGTACTTAGTAGATCAGGGTATGCTTAGAGGAATGTCATCACTTTTGAATTGAGTTGGCTAATTGTTTTACAATAACACAGGTTCAGTAGGCTAGTTCTAATTTTAGGAGATGAAATCAACCTTCAGTAGGCCTATACTCTTATATCATGTAGTCTAACTTAAATCCTTTTACAAAATATACTATTTTTTACCATTGTTTATTTTATTTTATCATGTAATGTAAACAATGTTGTGTAGCCTACTTGTTAAAATGCCCATGTAACTTGTTAAAGTGCCCATCTATGAATGACCGAAAGCTTGCGAAATAAATTGATTTTCTGCAGTGTTGAGTGTGCTTGAGGATGCTTCTTTCCATCCCAAAATATTTTTCTGTAAAATGTATGTTAGTTGAAATAGGGTGATATTCTGGGCCAGATACTAACTAGTCGTAATATGACTTGATCTGGCCGTTACCGGGCTGGTCCGAATTCGTCCGGGTCCGTCGGTGTTTGCTGGAATGCCTTTTGCTCTCTCATCTTCTTCATCTCATCTTCCACCAAAGCGGCGTGCCTCACTGTTTTTAGCGGAGCGCTCTGGGTGCAACAAGTTTGGTCCTCCAGTTTGGTCCTCCAATATGGACAGAGAGCTGTGCCACTAGAATCTGAATATGAATTACTGACTTTGAATTTGAATTGCTCAATTTGAATATTTTTTTTAAACTTTGAATCACATAATTTGAATTTGTATTGTTTAACTTGATTTAGTTTTTCAATTCAGTTATTCAAATTGAGCATTTCAAATTCAAAGTCAGTAATTCAGATTCAGATTCTAGTGGCACATTATCTCTGGCCATAATCCGGGTCCTTAAGGAAGAGCAATCGAGCCTGATTGACCTAACTCCTTTTCGGCCAATCAGCACCTTTCATTAACGTACCCAAGGAAGTTTAAACAACGCACCCACTCCCGCCAGATCTCTGCCCATACTCCAACGCTACGTTGCAACAATGCGGATGGGTTTGCTGGCTTGTGCTGTGGGACACTAGACGAAAAGGCCTTGGCCAAGTCAGAAACGACTTCATTCAGATTATGTTATGACAGGTAAACAGTTACCACTTTAAAGGCGACTTGAATCATATAAACAGTTCTTTCGGAATTCATTCTGAAATGTCCTGCATGAAACTGTCTTCAGTGAATGTTCTGAATGAGGATTATGCTCTGCTGCCGTGGACGTGACACGACTGCCACCTGGTGGTGTAGATGCTGGAACCAGAGTTGGTTGTGTGGCGGTGTTGATGGTTTTGTTGTCTCGGCAACCCTCTCGCTACTGTGAACTGGACAGATACAACTATGGGCAGCAGGAGAAGACAGCTTTGAGCTGTTATACAAATTAAGGTTATTATTATTATTATGATGATTATTATTATTACAACTGTGTGTAGATTGTACAGGGTGCTTATCTGGTGAAGCTTTTTAATTATAATTAGCAAGCGGGAAAGTCACTGCCACGGATGACATCATTGGTTATTTATTGTTTAACAGATATTATTATTGACAAAATACTAGTGTTCCTTATTTATTTTACATAAATGAATATTCAGATCTTTCTTTTGCTGGAGCTAGGACGAGTAGTACAAAGGCCGGACAGCTGCAGACTTCAGAGTAACATAATTAAACATGTCAGGTTACAAGCTCACACATATTAACATGCTTTACAGCCATATCATGTGAGTGAGGGAAAACAGCAGCAGATATGGTTGCATAGTTTGACTCACAAAGTGAAATACTCAGCTCAACTAAGCAGAGCTGGCTACATGGGACAGACATGCCTACATGCATGACACACAGACCTTTCTTACACCTTTTTTTGTCTGGGTTTGGTTATGATAAGTTGGTAGCGATGTTATTAATTTGCAGTTAATTACTTGAGTTATAATACTTCTCCCACACTTTGATTTTGCACTAAGGTAGTAGATTAGACGGCATGAGAAGGCATCATGGATGGTCACCATAGTGAAGATTGCGGAAGCAGGTTGATGATGGAGGAGAAGCTCTTCTTGACCTGTGATAGACTCATATCTCACATGCAGCTTGCCTGCTGCCCCTCTCACTGTGCCATACCACTGAATGGCAAGGAACTGCTGGTTCACAACCACACAGACCCTGGGCATAAGGTCAGTCACAGTCCAAGCTGTGTAAATTGTGTTGTTTATGTGATTTTTTATTACCCTGAAAGAAATCAGCTTTTCACTTCAATTGCATTTGCTTCATGCCTTCATGCAGCCCCTGCAGCTCACTGGTCACCATGGTGACATCTGTGCCATGGAATTTGGGACTAGTAGAGACCCATTACTCCTCTGCTCTGCCTCTTCAGATTATGTCATTGTCTGGGACATTGAGCACTGCTATAGAAGAGCAAGAGAAGGTAAGGGGCTCTGATAGAGCTATCCTGTACCATACAAAACATTATGGGGAATATGATTACATGTATCCTATACCAGAGTTAACAAATAATACGAATTCTCATCATCAGTTTAGTTTAGTTTAGTTTAGTTTATTTATTTAGCACACAAGAAATTGTGCAAGGAGGGAACGAAGCCCAGAAGGCTTGTACAGAGTTCCACTCCACGTCAATATCATTGTTTCAAATAAAAATCAAGGGACACTTACTGCACGTCAATAGGAGAAAAGAAACCACAAACAAAATCATATCCATCGGGCAGAAAGGTAGGATAGCACATACAAACACACAAGACAAAAGTCATAACATCATTAACAGTGGTACTGCAGGTGCCATGCATGGGCATGTGTCTGGTGCACAACAATTACAAAATGTAGCCTATTTATTTATAGTGAAACTAGATTGGCCTAATGCTTCCTTCAATATATAGTGTTGCCAAGTAGCCTAATATTAAATTGTGAATTGATAAATGTGCTTTAATCAATGAATCTGTGTTGCACTGTTTAACTACTATAAGTGGAGTTTTCCTGTTGGAATGTTGCCACCTAGTGAAATATACCTCTCATTACAAGTTTAAATCTATTTGTAGCTACACTGCTACAGGATCACCAGGTGGGAATTTACAATGTAATTGAAATACAAATATTGAAATACAAAAAAACATAATTTTGTTTCAGGTCAAATTGCTTCTGGCAGAGTTATTGGGACACGACTGGGAAAGGTGGTCCATCTTTCATTTTGTTCTCGTGATGAACGGGTGGCTGCATGCTCAGGGACTGATGTATATATACTGAACTCCAAGGTAGGGAATGATGAAACACTATATATCTGTTATTTATTCACTCACTCACATACACACGTGCTTACTTTTTTGTTTTTTCATGTTGCTACTTCTACAGTACATGCATGGGTTAAATGGGGATTTTGTAGGCACTGGAATTGTTCCCAAAATATGTTGGTTTTCCAAAAGGACTTCTATGATATAATTAACATAGTATATCCCATCCTAAAATGGTGTTTGATCCAACCAATTCCAACCCCTAATTACAGTATACGGTACACATGTTAACTCCTTACTAGTACATGACTTATGCTTTAAGAAAGAGGAAGTGGTGAGTGTCTTGGCTGGCCACCTGGGACCTTTGACAGCTGCAGAGTTCTGTCCGTGGGATGAAGGCATCCTTGTGTCCATATCAGAGGACCGGACATTTAAGGTACAGATTTTAGATTCACCAAGTAAAGTAAACCAACTGTTTAATTCCTTTTCAAGGTCTAAACTAAAACTTTGTTTATTCTCTTTGTATATTCCTCCTTTTTTTCTTTTTCTTTAAAGGTTTGGAATTTAAGAAAAGATGAAATTCTATACCAGTCTGCCGTATTGACACGTATGTATGTGGACACTGGTTTAATATTTATTGATTAGATATTTTGTGAAATGCTATAACTGCCCGTTTGCTCTGTTCTCCAGCATCTCCGTTGCTCAGTGTGTTTTTCTTGGAGCAGAGCAGACAGATTGTCACTGGTTCTGCTGATGGACAGGTTGGTGAGACACATAATAATACAAAATTAAATAAAGAATTGTTTTATCGCCATGCAATCAACTTGTCAGTCAATTGTTGGAATTCGGTATTTGATGCTCTAGGCAAGGGGTCAGCCGTAGACGGCGACCCTGGAGCAATTAGGGGTTCAGTGCCTTGCTCAGGGGCACTTCGAAATGTGGCCAGCCCAATTCGAACCGCTGCGAGCTGCCCACTTTTGCGATCATTAGATGCCGGGTCTACCGGCTAAGCTATGTAGCCACCCCACATACACAGACACATGCAGTACACAACAGCATAAAAACACAAATAATGTGTCACACTGTCAGGCATGATCTTGACTCTCTCCCGCTTCTTGGTACAGTATTTTAACACCTCATTGTGCAATCTGGGACTTACACTGGTTCTAGGTGTGGTGCTTCACTCTTCCTGATGACCACAAATGCAATTTAGTGACCAGACTGGACCTTCACAAGTTACAGCAAAGACACCAAAGGCACCTGGAGACAGAGGCCCAGCAGAGAGGTGGTGAGCCAGGTCATAGTTAGTTTATTTTATACTTGTGTTGTGGTAATTGTTTTTGGATTAGGCAAGAAAGTTTGCTTTTTGGATATGAATTCCATATTATAGTATGTATTCTTAGATATTCAGAGATGAGTAGTTCATTTTGATGATTGATTTGATGGTGATTGTTATGATTGACACAATTGCCTTTAGTCATATTATCATATCTTGCTTATATTAGGGAAACCAAGTCTGCACTTGAAAAAGCACCTTTTGTGTTTGTATGTCTTTCTAGGTATCATGAGCTGGGAGCCGCCAGACACAGTGGAGACAGCAAAGCCAGTCCTCAGAATGTGTGCTAGTTGGTCACAACCTGACACTGATCATGAGCAGGAGAGGTAAAACGAATGCCTGATTTAGTAGATATCGTGTAGAGGTGTATGTCCTGACAACAATACGTTTAGTTCCTGGTTGGAGTTGAAGTCATAAAGCAAAGTAGGGTGGGAGTTTGTGACGCAACATATTTCTCATTCACACCTTTTCAATTGTCGTTGAACATTATCATATGTGTTTCTTGAACCATAACGATTACATTGTTATTCGTCAGCTTCATTTGTTTTGAGTCAAAGTCAATTGTTTTTGTTGAGTAGCTGCTGTACACGTCTGTAGACTATGGACTGGTCATGTAGAGAGTCCTTGATTTGTCCTTGTTTCCACAGGCTAGGAGTTGTGAGGGATCCAGGAAAGTATGATATCAGAAATGTAAATATAAAGCTGTCATAAAAAATACATTTTACAGCCTTTTCTACCATTAAAGCCATACAGGTGTCATGCTGTCACAAAGGTCTGGAAACAGTTCCAAACTCTCTATGTCGTTTATTAGTAGAGACTAATGGGGCACGGGTGTTTCCACGGTGATAGCAGGAAACGTTATATTAAAGTGTCGTTAAAGTGGCGTCTCAGGCTGTCAAAACAGCAGCTGTTGCCATGGAAAGCAGGGACTTGTGCAGCTTGGGCACAGGCCCTCGATGTGCCGTGGGGACCACAGAGGGACTGAACAGAATGTAATGGTGAGGAGTCAGGAGCCCGACCTCTGACCATGGGGCTTGGGCTTCTAGGTGGTTCTGTTTTTCTTTAAGCAGTGTAACACACATGCAGCATATGAACACTGACAGATACAGTTAGCAGTTTGCCCACAAAACCTTTTATAATACAAAGTGCCATTCTGTGGCAGTATTCTGTAGACTTATGTAGTCATGGTTTGTTATTAACGACAGTATTTTCTCAGTCTTCAGTCTTCATTCATTCCAAGTCAAGGCAAGGATTGCATGTAGTCAGCGTTAATTGTATGTGCAGGATGATAGGATAATTGTGGGTAAAGTACAACCCTCCTGTGGAGAGGATCCATTGGATGCATTCAGTTGTTACTGGTTTCAGACTGTAGCTGTGCTTCTATAGCCTGTTTGTGCTGAGCTGGCAGTTCTGTGCTGGAGGTAGTGAATCATTTAGGATCAGCCTGAACCCCCTCTCTCTGCCACCCTGTCTTGTTTATACGACAGCGTGGGACGGCTTTAGTTCCTGGCTTCCTATGCATGATTTACGCAGCATTAAGTCAGGGGAAAATTCAGGCTTGGATCAAAACCAGGGTCCCAGTTGGTGTGCGTGTCTTGCCATCTCACCACCACAGTGTGTTTTCCTTAAGTTTGCGGTTACATTGTCCACTCCACTGAAATGTATTGGAACAAAGTCCCTTTTAAGGAGAAACATGTAATCCTATTTTTCCATATATGCTTCTCTGTGCCCCCTGCAGGGATTGCAGCTCGTTATGGATGGGAAGCTCTGATGGTCTGTATCTGGTTGACCTGGCTACCTCAGAGCTCCAAAAGGCGCTACATCTCAGAGGTGTGTGTGGGCATCAAATGGAATGTCGGTCCCCAACAACAATGTTTTGCAGCATCAGCAGAAACGTTGTCAGTTTGATGGTCTAGCACTTCAGCAGACGGTAGTATTGATTTTGCAATCTGATATCCACAGAGAATTTACAGTGCCCTTTATATCTCCCAGTCTCCTTTGATTGGTTGTTCAGTAAGTACAGTAGTAACTCATTCTAACCTTGCCTGACTGAAGAAACCCCCCCCCAAAACATTGGAGAGAATATGAATGATGGGTCGATCAGATGGAAAAAGGGTAAAGGTTAACTACATTTTAGGAAGATGGATGCATGAACACTATATCCTACAAGTCCATCAAAATTGTTTTGAATATCGTGGAAAAGTTGATTATCTTCCGTAATTTCATTCAAAAAGTGAAACTTTCATATTGGTTTGATAAAACACAGTGCACCAACACCAGCAGATGACATTGCACCCCAAATCATCACTGACTGTGGAAACGTCAGTGCCTGTCCAGTCTTCCTCCAGACTCTGGGACCTTGATTTCCAAATGAAATGCAACATTTACTTTCATCTGAAAAGAGGACTTTGGACAACTGACTAACGGTCCAGTTCTTGTTCTCCTTAGCCCATGTAAGACGCTTCTGACGTTGTCTCTGGTTCAGGAGTGGCTTGACACTAAGAATGCAACACTTGTAGCCCAGTTCCTGGGTACGTCTGTGCGTGGTGGCTATGCACTGACTCCAGCCTCAGTCCACTCCTTGTGAAGCTCCCCCAAGTTCTTGAATCGGCCTTGCTTGACAACCCTCTCAAGGCTGCGGTCATCCCTGTTGCTTGTGCACCTTTTCCTACTACACTTTTCCCTTCCAGTCAACTTTCCATGGATATGCAGACGAGCTGAAGGGCGCTATCAAAGCAACCTGGGCTTCCTTAACACCTCATCAGTGCCACAGGCTGATTGCCTCCATGCCACGCCGCATTGATGCAGTAATTCGTGCAAAATGAGCCCCGACCAAATATTGAGTCCATAAATTAACATACTTTTCAGAAGGTCAACATTTCTGTATTACAAATCCTTTTTTGGATTGGATGTAATATTCTGTTCACTGTATACTTGACACTAGAGTATGCAGCAAACAGTTAAGTAGGCCTATAGTAAACGTTGAAAAGGATAACATAATATAATTTCAAGGTTTTTTAGCAATTTCAAACGGGTGAAACATTAGGTATTTACTTGTAACAGGATGCAATCCATCCCATTGTGTCCCTCCTATAGACTACCCCAACGTGAGCCTCACAATCGCTGGGTCCTGGTCCATCTCCAAAGGATGGGATAACAATGTAGGTAATCCATAGCTCACCCACCAATCAGGTATGTCACAGCAGGTGAACAACAGAGACTTTCTTGTCCTGTATGCTGTAGAGAGTGCAGCCTATGGCCAAATTGTGTATATTCTGAGATGTGTTCAATGGCCCTGAAGCTAGGAGCTACTGTATGAGGGGTGTCCCAACCCCTGACTGAAAGGCTAATGGTAGTGAAGGGTAATGGTACTATGAGAAACACTGCTGCCAATCTTATCAAGTGCACCTTGTTATATTATTTCCACACCTCTGACCGATTTCCACTCTTGGAAGTAGCTCATTTCTCGTACTAATATTCTTTATAGATGAAATGCTACTCCATATTAAAATCATGTGAATAACATGTATATATGCATTTTTGGTTTTGTTCCATATACTTAATTTTTACGTCCTAGAGTTCACATGTATTGAGCCTTTGGCGTTTTTATAACTCTGCAATTAGCAGTTTATGGTTTCACAAGGCCAGGATTATGTGAGATGTAAAGGTTTTACAAGGTTTGACTGCGGTTTGCATCCTGGAGGAAAATTAGCTTTTCTGTTCCAACTGAGAGGCAATTATGTGTTACAGTGCAGTGTAGAGCATTACCCCTTTTCTCTCCCTTTTGTCCAATACATTATTATTATTAATATTCTGTTTGACCTATTTCTGCTTTCATATATCTACACCGTTTTATTTACTATATTCAGTCTCACATCGTGTTATCCCCACCCCTCTCCTTCTCTCCTTCCCTTCCTCAGATGATTTTCTTAGTGACCTCTCTGTTTGAACCTCATATGGCACTATTGGAGGTGAGAATGCCAGGGTCGATGGACAGCCTCTGTGACCTCATGGGGAAGGCCTGGGCTGGTGGAGAGAGAATGTCAGTGATGCCAAGGTAACCTCACCCTGAGATACAGTACAGTATGTTAGCCTCAGTGCAGCAAATTGTAAAGAATGTTTATATTGTGAAAAGTGCTGATTTTACCACTATTCCACTACACTACTATAGTAGAGAAAAGAGAATCCTGCACACTCAGCACCATCACCAGCAATACTGACCACATCATTTCAGAATTAAAATAATTACAATAACATCAACATACAACAAAAGACACTTGAAAAGAGGAAGAGTAAAGCACAACTGGCTATCTCATCAGTGAACAGCATGGCATTGAAAACAATGAATAATCTAGACCTCTAGGGGAGAGGGTTAGCAGGGTATACATCCAAAATGCTTTGCATTTTTTTTTTTCAAAAGGTCAGGTAAGCTAATGTTTTCAATGCCACAAAATCACAAAAAAGTAATAGCCACAGCCACAACTATCATCTATTATTGCTGATTGTACTTTTTGTGTTCACTTATTATTTGTTTGAACTTTCTGGACGTTTGCTCAATGTTTGCCAAACCACACAGGCAAATTATTGAAAACATTTTACCAGGTGGAAATTAGTCTTCCCGGGTGGCAGAAGTGCATCATTTTGTATTATTACATTGGGCCACAACGATAGCTGCCATGAGGTAAAATGACATAGGTGCCATTTTACTTTTGAGATTGGCATGGACCAATTTGTCTCTTAAATTCCTGCCATGCTTGAAAACAACCAATGGGGGATCATCGAACACCGGCAACAACTTGGGGTCAGAAGACAAAATATGCCAATGCTTTTTGAAAATAGTACTACTAGGTCGTCCTCGGACGAGCCCTCCATCGGAGCTTCCAGTCATCCCGATCTTCCATACATCTGGCTAGCTCACCGGTACTTTGCCGCTCCAGCATCTTTCTTGAGTACTTCCACGTATGTTAGTGTGGGACGCCCTCATGACCAATGCCCGTTTGTTGGCTCCCACAGAACCAGTTTGCTGGCTGACAGCTCCCGGTGTCTCTGACAGTGACCTGCCAGCCTCATTCTCCTGACTGCAATTTTTTTTCACTTATCCTTGGTGATGCTTGTTGGTAATATGCTCGCTATTGTCGATGTTATGTACTGCACGCAGTATTCTGATGTAGCACAGATCTAGGGACTTCTGCAGGGTAGGCTTCAGGGTCCAGCATTCACAGCCGTATAGGAGAACGGACATCGAAGAAGCTGAGTTTGATTTGTCGTGGGAGGTTGGAGTGCCACACACTGGCCATGCCGTACAGGGCCCCCCATGCAAGGGCCTTCCTCACTTTAAGGTCTTGCTCGGACGAGTTGACCCATGAGCCCAGGTGTTTGAAGTCTTTGACTTCCTTCAGAGCAAGGCCTCTAAAACTCTGGAGCTCAAGGATCCGCACAAATACAGAGGCACTTTAGGTGCATTTCCACAGCTTAGATGTAATTGGTGGTGTCAGCTCATAAAATGGCACAAAAACAGCACAGAGAGCCCTTTTTTCTCCGTCTCACGCAGATGCCAGGTACCCAACTGGCACCCAGCATGAGGGCAAGTGGGGCAACTTTACAGCAGGCTCTGTGCCCCCAAACCCCCTTGTACTACTGTTTCCATAATTAATGTTGAACTATTTTAATTGAGCCTTTATGACTCGGTTTTTGACGAGTCAGTGAGTATTGCAGTGCTGAGATAGCGGACACGATTCATCAATAACCATGGAAAATGCCACCTACCTTTATTTTCAGTACGTTTTTCTTTTCCACTTCCTTTTCCACTTCCAGTGCTGCTCCAGGGCCTGAATCCCCACTAAACGCTGTATTGAAAAAGAGAGATCAGAAACCTTCTAAAGAAACAGGTAAGCATCAGCCCTTCACACATAAACACTCACTCATGCACACATTATGAACAACACCGTTGAACCACTAGTCTTGGAATGAATTTGGACATAATATTTTCATTATAATTTACATGTTCACTGCTTTATTTGGCTAGAGGTCACTTACCTCAAACGGTATAATGTTTAATGGAGGGAGTGTATGGCTATAATTAGAGCTACTGTACTGAGAACCTCCTTATTATCTGTAAATATAGTGGACCTCAAACTTTTTTCCTCTACATCACAGAGGCTGTTCATGTGGCATAATGGTTACAATGTCCCTAGTTCCTGCATTTTGCAAATACAGAGTTGCATACAATAGAATAGGTTTAGCCTGCTGATAGGGCTGTATTGATTTACTAATGTTTAAGTTGCACAGTTACCGTTGTTGTATTTGTTTGAATGTAAGTAGGGTTGACTTCTCTGTAAAGTGAGGCCATCTCTGGTTGGCAGGCCTCAGACAGCCCTTTGGTGTATCATTAGAGCCTGGCAGCTCAACACTGCTCTGCTGGAGACAGTAGCACAGACTGTGGTTAACATTCTGCCATTGCAGACAGTTAGTGCTGAGAAATGTGCTGTTAAAGAACAGGACTCCCCAGAGAGGGAGTGAGGGGGGGCTGGTCGCACCAGACTTTGTAGGAGATGAGCTTGGAGGTGGTGCGTGACTGCAATGTCAGACCAAAAAACCACAAATATTCTCAAGCTCCTGTTTCTCAACCTCTCCTCTATGATATCTACAGTATGCGTGTATAATCTGAACAAACAATAACGGAAATTATGGGACTCCTAGGAAAGTTTGGTTCCAGCATTTTTTTCCAGCAAGTTTTGTCATCTTAATGATTTCCATACTGGTGTGCAAAGCCCAGTGTTGATCGGTGGCTGCTGTTTTATGTTAAGTTATTGATTTGAGATGAACTGTGAGTAATTCTTACTTTCATGCCTGTTACATAACCAACTCATTAATCAGTTGGCGGTGGTTGTTGGAGAGAATGATCCACAACTGGCAACCCTGTTCGCCAGAGGCCTCACTCATGAGGCTTGATGCAGAGGCCATGTTCCCTGGATTAACCTGGCTAATACAGAGGATGTGTGGAACATTGTTTCACTACACCGTCGCTTTGGCGGCAAAACCCTCCACATCTCTAGCCCAGAAAGGATTATACACCTCTGAAAATGTCTTTCCGTCTTGACAAGCTTATGTTAATGGTTTGATTACATGACAGCACAAACTTTAGATTTAGGTGACCTGAAAGTAATTTTGCCAATGACAATTACAGTTCCAAGCCTGCAATTCAATGACAGCTCTGGCTCATACATATTATGGCCTGGAATGTTTTGAATTATAAACATTCAAATTTGTATCCTGCCCATCAACCACACCTTCATACTGTATAAGAAAACAGTGGTTCCATCCAGTCCTGTCTGTGAGGTAAACGTTGGTGTTTGTTGACTGAATCTCTACAAAGTCCTCAGTTTGGGAGCTGTTAAAGAGTAATGGTCCACAAGAACTTGATCTAAGTGACACGGTTGTAAAAATACAGCTGCGTATAAGACATACCAGCCCCATTCCCTGTGACGTACAGCCTGTTGCCACAGGGCATCACTGTCAGGTTGCACCCTAGACCTCTCTCTCCAATACTGCGCTCAGGGAGATTATCCAAGGGAAAACTGTTCAGAGTTTCCATCCAGAGACAGGGGAGTGGGAGTGGTGCTGAGCCCTAAGGTCTGTGTGGAGAGAGGAGGTTTGCCAACGGGCTGTCTGTCTGCACATTGGACCCTGACAGATTGACTGACTGACTGACTGAAACCACAATAGAAAGCACACCGGCTGAGAGGGCAAAATACATCTTACTCTCCCTTGACCCTGCCACTCCTGTCTGTTGATGTCCCGGTCGCTCTTCTCCTCAGAGCTCAATTCTACAGTTTACTTTTTCCTCTTACTTCCATTTTCCCCTCGCTGGCCCTTACACCATACTGAAACCCTACTGAGATCTGACACGCACACACTCTATTTGAATGGCACATCTCTCAGCCACTGTCTTATTTTTTTCTCCGTCCTGAGATACCCTGATCCTATAATGTCCCAGTCTGTTCTGTACCCACACCAGTCTCCGACTGTTTCCCACTGTTCACGAGTTAGTGAAGAGCAGCAGCACTAAAAGTAGCTCATGCCACAGCTAATGGGGATCCTTCCAATAAATAAACAGAATAAACAAAATAAACATACATTACAGACAGAGAGGAAGTTTTTGTTACAGCCTAGAAGACACACTATATACCTGTACCTACTATTATGTTATTACACATAATTTCTAACAAGCTTGAATTCCTACTTAATGCTTTCTCTGAGCCCATAGTCAAGTCCTCAAAACACCAGCCCAGCCTGTTGTCCTGAATCTAGAACGGTTCACTTTAATTGATCTGTTCTGACTTCAAGGATCAGTATGTCAGTGATTCCAGTGTTGGAGTTACATTTCAGTTCATACAATTCAGGAAGTGAATGGATTTTCCAATCCAAACGTAGAGCAAGCCTCATTAAACATTAATGGAACTTCGGAAATCTTCCACTTAATTTTTGCATTGACTACATCGGAATTGACCCAAACCGTATTTGTGAAAATGTGTATCTTATCATACCAGAATAGAATGATAGATAGAATGATTTTTCAAATGTAACGTGAACATCAAAATGCTGCTCTTATGAGACTATTTGACTTTTCCTCATTTCGCATGCAGTCGACAGGAGAAGTGTTTTTGGAAAATCACACATATGTTTTAATGGACCTGGAAAAAGTGACCTCACTCCAGCGAATTGAAGGTTCTGACAGCAAAGAGCAGTGGGCTCCATCTCACAGAGTGAGAGGAGGTTTATACACCCCTTCCAGCCATCTCCTATCAGCATGTGTTAACTAACTACACACTTAATGTTCAGACCTCCGTTCCCTGCTCTCATGAGGACAGCTGCAGAGACATCAGTAGTGTCCTAATGATGATAATGGAGGCACGAGTCAGAATATAAGTTGTTCAACAGCTGGTTAATTGTGTATCACTTTAATTTCCTATCCAATACTCCATACATTGATAATACATCATGAAAAAGGTACAATCAATCAATCCTTCTGATCTATTCACTCCTCCTGTTGCACATCTACATGTCTTTTCAATATTCTCATCATCTCTGTGTTTCTCTTTCTGTCTCTTGCTATCTCACTCTCAGGCTTGAAGAAGCGAGGCATGATGGAGAAGCCTATTGTCTTCCACTCACAGGTGAAGTCGTCTAGATATACAGAGGGTCCTCGGTAGGTTGATTGAGGACTGAATGTGCCAAGCCTGATAGTGATGGTCAAATTAAAAGGTTGGAGAAAGGGGTAGGGTGCAACGGTTGACAACATAATTTGTATAATCAGGGCTGAAATTAGTTCAGGCGTAGAAAAACTGGATTGTAAGTCACAGGGAGAATAACTGCCTACAAGTGTGACAGAAGTATTAGAAAAGCCATAATCTGACTTCTATTATGCTTTACTTTGCTTTTACATGGGGGACATGACAAGTGTTACAGTATGTTTCAGTATGTATAGTATGAATAATATTAGCATTAGTATTAGTATTTGAGCAATTGTCGTGGCCTAGATTCTGTATTTTTTTCTTGGACGTTTTATGTTGATTTTGGTCTCGTGCTATGTTTGTTCTGCTCACTGTGCTACTTTAGGGTCCAAGTCTTGTACTTAAAAGTTTCTTTGGCCACATTTTATGTGGAAAGTTCTGAATATGCTACTGATCCTACTCATATTTTCTCAGGACAATATTGTTTTCAGTTTATTAGAGCATTAGGTTTATTAGAGGATTGTTTTTAAGTAGAGATGCACCGAAATGAAAATTCTTGGCCGAAGCCGAAACCGAAATTAAGGAAACACTTGGCCGAATACCGAGTGTGTACTGGCAGTTTTTCATTTATTTAGCCAATTTTTGTATCATTGTATAAATTAAATTAATTTAGCTTTTTATTCATGCTTGTATGCTTATTCATCTAAAATGTAAAATGATAATTATCTAAATTACGTGTTTGAAATTGTATATACTTTATGTTACATAATATTTCCTAATTTCATGAAAGATGTAAAAATTGTGACAGCGGCTGGTGAAAGGCAAGTCACCAATCAAAATGTTCAGACTTTTATTTTGAAAAACACCAGTAAGAACATCGCCAGTAAGTCAAACTATTGCAATGCAATGGATTCAGTGAGTAATCCCCACTGCTACCTAATTAAATATAACACTACTTTACATTGTTAGCAGGCTCACAAAACAAGCTGTGTTAGTTGACTAGCGGGTGTGTCATTTATTTTCAACAAAGCTGACATGTATTTACATTTTTCTAAATAAAAGTCTGAACATCAAATCAGCTGCTGGCTTGTTAACCCTTTCACCAGCAGCTGTCACAAATACTGTGATCCCATCAGTTTCCAGTGATCGCTTAGCTCACACTTTTATTTTGAAGTCGCGGAAAACGGAAACAGGAGTATTAATGTCGGAATGTGCCTCTCATTGTCGTTCAGAGAACAGGTGCCAAACTGCCGACATGTTTGCTGTAATTATATGACTTGGCAGTAGGCAGTCATCACTCAATACTCGTCACAGAACAGAACAGAACGGGTTGCTTGCACTGTTTGATCGCCTCATCAATACAACGTCTTGTATTCGGTAAACATTCGGTCTTTTCACACATGTTATTTTCGGCCGAAATGTAGGTGCATCCCTATTTTTAAGTTTAGAATGTAGGTTCAAATCTGCACTAAAGTTGTTTACTTTACAGGATGACCATGTTCTCACCTAAGACCAACATTCAAAAGACTCAACGGTCAATAAAAACCGACAAGCAGTAAGCAGTACATAATTATACAGAATAAGAAATACTTAATACTTAATGTTTTGCAAAGTTTACATTTTCTTACATCTACAGAACTTTGCTTTATTTCAGATGCTTTCTTAGGGATTACCCGTTAGACACTGGAGCACCAAGTGTCCCACATACTCACCTGAGCACGTCCAAAACGCCCACACCAGTTTGCTGCTTTCAATACTCGGGTAGGTGTCTGATCTATACATCTATACAATGTACAAAGATCCACATACTGTATGGTCACACAAACCAGTAATTGAAGCTTTAAAGTCCCTCCATAAAAATATACTGTGTCATTTGGTAATATTTGTGTGAGTTAACTGCCAGTAAATAAGGAAGACATATAAATAAACAGACACACATAGTGTAGCATCCAATTCCTAGATGAGGTCATAGGATCAGTTTTTTATATTTTATTTTGATGCGTGTCATGCTTTCTTGCTCGACCAGTGCTTTCACTGACCCAGAAGTGTATACCGTATCAAAATGAAATCTCATATTTTGCTTCATTCAGTCTTTTATTTGTCTTTGTCCAGGAGATGGGAAGCAGATCCTGTGTGGTCTTGGAGACAGATCGGTATTGTTGTACAAGTCCTCCCTCACTGGCACTCCGGCTGTTTACACAGGTAGTGGGAAAGAGCTCTCTGATGAAAAACCTCTGGGCTGTGTTTATTTTAGCTCAACACAGTTAGGTCTGACTTTCATCCAAATCTCTACAGAAAAATCCAAGTTTCTAGAAACCGCAGGACTATGTTTTTATCCCTCTTTATTTGTTTTCTGTTTATTCAACCACTGTTTTTGCTTCTTACTTGTCAATCATCTTGGAGAATGAACTTCACTTTGTGAGGAATCCAGGCTCTGACATGTGTTTATTTGAATGTCACATTTCATACAACAGGGGCAATTCAAAGTGCTTTACATACAGCATTAAAAAAAATACATCAACTGGAGAATAGTAAACCGATTTAAAAAATAAAATAAAATGATAATAATAGACATATATAGATAAAGATGTAATAAGATAATAGAAATTAATAAACAGACATGGATGGAAGTGTTAGTGTTGAATCATAACTGTTGCAAAACATGAAGGTTTTTAACTTAGATTTAAATATTTGTAGGGTTTGGGCCTGTTTGATTTCTTCAGGGAGTTTGTTCCAGGAGCACGCGGCAGAGTGACTAAAAGCTGCAGCACTGTGTTTTGTTTTCACTCTTAGAATGATTAGTCTCAGCTGATTGCCTTATGTATTGTGGTCCAAGACCATTTTGTGATTTGGAGTTACTAGGAGTACTTTGAATTCAATTCTCTGAGACAGGTAGCCAGTGTAGAGATCTCAGGATTGGTGTAATGTGCTTCTTCGTTTTTGTTAGGACCCTAGCAGCGGCGTTTTGGATGAGCTGCAATTTACCATTACAATAATCAAGTCTACTCAAATCAAATGCATGGATGAGCTTTTCAAGGTCTTGTTTGGACATGAACCCTCTCAAGTTTAGTCTCAAAACCTCTCGAGTTTATGTGGCTTTTGAAGTTTAAATCAGTCTAGAATAACACCAAGATTTCTGACCTGTTTTTTAGTTTGAAGAGAGAATCAAGTTTTGCATTGACTTTCGATCTTTTGTCAGATGCACCGAATACAATTATCTCAGTTTTGTCCTTGTTTTGTTGGAGGAAGTTTTTTATCTTCTATTGCACGTTATTTACATGCATATTGTAAGCTGTCTTTTTTTTTTTTTTTGCATGTTGCCTAAATCCATCATTGCTGTTTTCATTACTCCAACAATAATATACAGCACCTTACTTGAGCAGGGTTGCTCGACGTGATTTGAAACCGCTCCATGGCTCAAGATGAAAGACTCAGGGGGAAGATCCTTCTAGATAAACAGTTTTGTTCCACCGGCAAAGCATTCACTAGTCACCTGCCAAGGCTTAAACACGAGGAGGTCCTTGGTACATCTTGTCTTTTTCTTCTCAAAAGGAGAAGTGTCAGGTTGGACAAGATTAAGATGTATCTCTCCAACTATTCTCAGAAGAGGGCACACAATGTGTTATTCTTAACCTTTAATTTAAGATATTTATCAGCAACTGCACTCCATCTCCCCTTCAAACTCTCAATTCTTTAGCCAAGTCAGTATTGCTGAGAACATTTTTTGGAGGTGGATTTAAATAGCTGTCTACAGTCAGACCACAGGATCCTAAATCTGCTCTCCAATCCATAAACACCAGTCAGTGTGGTAGATTGTGAAGGCTAAGACAAAGCCTACTATGCCAATGTCATGGAGATGAAAGGCTGGGGGTTCTGGCATCGGGGATTGGGTGCTGAGTGACACAAGGTCCACAAGAGGGCAGCAGAGATGAGAGGACATATGAGGTGACCAGGTGGTCATGATGAATCCCTCATCTCACGCTATTTAGTTGTCTAGACAGCTCTTTGGTTTAAGGTTGAATATTGTGGCCTCATTAACACTCGCCTTTCATACCTGCTCCAGGCTGATCCAGACATATTCAAATCTGTATCTTTTGCAGGTCATGACAAGGTTGTGAGCAGTGTGTGCTGGAGTCACAGTAGACAGTGGTGGATAAGTGCATCAGAGGACCGGACCCTCCGAATATGGTCTTTTGGAAATCCTGAGCCTGCCCTCATCATGGTAAACTACCTACACAGCACATTTGTACGCAGTCACAGTTTGTTTAGTAGCTCTCTCTTTCAAATCAAGTTTTCTTGATTGCTGCTAAAGACCACTAAAACCATGTGTAAAGACTGTTTTGTTAATTTGGTGTGAGAACAAATTGTGTCTGCCCCAAACAACTTTGCACCAAACTTTGTTCCAAACTGTTGATTTTGGCAAGCATAAGGTTTTGGTTATGTTTTTGATTCTGTTTCTTTCCGATTTTCAGCCTATTAATGGCTTCCTTGACACCTCTTTGACACCAGTAGCGGACTCCAAAGGCAAACGCACAGCCTAGAATCATACTAGACATTGACAACTCTCTTATGCCTCCACAAACAGGCAAAAAACAGGAAAACAAAGCACCTGCCCAAGATTTACAGCATATGTGTAACATGGTGTAGGAGGGTGGGGGGTGCTGGTTATGTTTTTGGCATGTATAGCTGCCATCCTGCCACTAAAACTGGATAACTTCTCTTATTTTATGAATTAACTGCTGAATGCAGCAGCAGAATGTATTCTAAAGTTTACAGAAACATCTTGTCTGCTCAAGTACAAGCAAATACAGTACCTAGCCAAAGGAATGTGGACACAATTATGTTCTGGGGCTGTTTTTTCATAATTTGGACTAAGCCCCTTATTTCCAGTGATGGGAAATCTTAATGCTACAGCATACAATGAGATTCTAGAGAAGTGTAAGCTTCCAACTTTGTGGCAAGAGTTTGGCCCTTTCCTGTTTTCCGCATGACATTGCCCCCATGCACAAAGCGAGGTCCATAATGACATGATTTGCGAGTTTGGTGTGGATGAACTTGACTGGCCTGCACAAAGCCCTGACCTCAACCCCATTGAACACCTTTGGGATGAATCGGAACGACGACTGAGAGCCAGGCCTTCCCGCCCAACATCAGTGCCCGACCTCAGTAATGCTCTTGTGGCTGAATGAATCCCTGCAACCATGTTCCAACATCTAGTGGAAAGCCTTCCTAGGAGAGTAGAGGCTGTCAGGTTGGCCTGATCTCCAACAATGACGAGTCAGTCCTACAGGGATGAGATAAATGTCCTGGCTGACTGCTGCCGGGATAATAATCCCTCTCTCAATGTCAGCAAAACCAAGGAGCTGAATGTGAACTTGAGGAAGAAACGGGCTAGGGCATGTCCACATCGGAGAGGCTGAGGTGGAGAGAGTCAACAGCTTCAGGTTTCTTTCACACCATTAAGGATCTAACATGATCACACCACATTCATCAGCGTATGTTTTTCCTCAGGCTGCTGAGGAAATTCAGCATGTCCCCCCCAGACATAGATATAGATATAGATAGATAGATGAGAGAAGGGTAGATAGATGGATTGACAGATAGATCGATAGGATGAGCCAGGGGTAGTTCAGTGGAGTAGGTAGAGAGTTGTGTGGTTAAGTTGTTGATAGTGGTTTCAGTGGGGGTAGAACTGGTAGGCTGCATAGCGCAAAGAGGCTGCATTGATGTGTAATCATTCTACATAACCTATTCTGCAGGTGTCATGTTTTTTTTTATTTTCAAAAAGCTTTTTTGTGAAAGCTATGTCAATGAACTAGGGTTTCTGTCGTAAGTATAGAGCCAAAAGAAGAAAAAAAATGCTTCACTGTCCCATTACTTACGGAGGGCACTGTACCTTAGAAATTGTTGATGTAAAAAAATCTAATCAGGTTTTTCCAGTTTCAGTCCATCAGAGTAGCCATATGGAATAGAAAAGCCTGGATAATGTGGGCGATTAAATGGTGTTTCTTGGCCCGGCATTGGGACATTGTCATTGTCAGGAACATCTGCACAGGAATCTGTCTCTTGTCCAAAGATCCAGAGCAGTGAGCGTGAGCAGATCCTGCTCACTGGAACCCACTCTTTCCCAAGAGACCCAGTACATTTCTATGTACAGTAGGCCTCTACATTCCCATGCGTGGCCAAAGGAGGGTTCTCCTATCAACTAATAATAATCCTCCCAGCTGAGCTTATCTCTTCTGAATTAGAAGGATCGCACGTGATCTTAGTTTCGGCTAGAGCATCAGCATCTGACAATGTGTCTCCTCTTGAAGCATCTTGGCAATAACAAGAAAAGTTGTTTGGGGAGGGAAAACACTTAGGGGTGAGCTGTTGTTGCATACAATATGGTTTCGCTCAGTTTGTCAAGGAGCCGACCCCTTTAATGAAGATAGATTCTGGTTGTGCTTTGTTGTCTATATGTTTGTCTGTTTAATCAAAACAAAGTTGTCTTCCACATGGCGTCCGAAAATAGGTGGTTTACCATAATGTTGCACTCCCTATGAAGTCTAATGAAGTGTGAGGGCACTTACAGTCACTGAGTTTGTCTTGACCCAGAGAGCGCTTCAACCTTCCCCTCTCTGGCAAAGAAGACCACATTACTGCTCCAAAACAGGACCATGCTGACGAGGGCACCACTGCACTCCACTTCAATCCAAATTATTTTCTTTCATGAGTCCCTTTTTCCACTTGGAAAATTGAAATTCCTGCGTCTGAGCACACTGAAAACCCCTCACAAAAGGAAAGAGAGAGGGAGGCAGAGGGAGAGAGAAAGGGATGTCAGAATTAAACAAGCTCTTTTATGACTTAAGCCATCCAAACATAGATCCATTTAAAGCTATAAAGCTATCTGTATCAGACAATGAAAATAACGAATTTACAGAATTTCATGAAGAATTAAATGGTGCTTCAAAGCTAGGCTATATGAAATCAGTTCAGAAACTCATTGGATGAATAATAACCCTACAAGTGTAGACCTTATATTTCTGTTCTATTGATGGTCTTTACCCCCCACACGTGTGTTATTTATCTGATTGTTGTTTGTTTTCGTTCCATGGTCCTTAGGCGAGTGATAGGTTCTCCAAACCCATCCGAAGTGCTCAGTTTTACTACTTGGACAAATTCCTTCTTCTGGCTTCTGGTCCTTCCTTACACCTGTACCTCTATCACGTGGATAATACATGTGATGACATTAAAAGGTAATGATATAAACAACAATTGATTACATAACATTGCACATTTATAATGTACAGCTCAGCTATTAAGCACTAATCATTGATTGCAGTATATTATAACACATTGTTTATTTATTGTGTATGTATTACCCCTTGATATCAAAACCTAGAATAACATGTCACCCCAAATGTCAGTTTAAAGTCACATTCCTTGGTAAACAGCTGAGAACTGAGCATCCATGTGATCAAAAGTATAGTTGTATCCATGTTTTGAAGCTGCAGTGTGTTTTGTTTACAAACAGTGGAATAAAACAAGCTTATTTCTTATTTCCATTTGATGTATTAATTTAAAAGTAAAACATATTCACCAATCCCAGGTTGCCCCATTCAGCTCAGCACCGTAGTGACAAACGCTTATCAAGAACAAAGATCTCATGTTTTCTATTTAAACCACTGTTGATGATGTCGTATATTTCTGTAGTATGTATGATCTATGTATGAATATGTAGTATATTTTGGACACACACACATGCCAGGGCATGCAGGGACATGATGCCCTCTAACAATGGGGGTTCTATGGCAACCAGATGACCAGCAGGGACCTTTGGGGGTTGGGCAGGGACACACATACGCGCTGGCCCCTCCCCTCTGGAGCGGAACGGGGAGAGAGAGGGAGAGAGCGTTCTCTTCCAGCCCAGGGTCCACGGGGAACAGACGTAATGTATATATCTGCCTGTAACTGATTAAATTGTCTTAAAACTCAATATCTGTTCGTTGATTCATAACCAAAGAGAAAGAAGCAACAATGACGTAGGCGCCGTGAAGGGCTGTCCCAATTCATAGGGGTAGATTTCAAGGGGTATGGCTTGTGACTCTGTTCGAAGGCCTTGGCTTCGAATCGAGTCACACTCGAAAACGAGCCATAGGGGTAGAAAAGGGAATTGGGATTGGCCCTATGTTGGAGTAGAAAAGACTTGTGGCATCTTTTCTCTGTAACACACTTTGCTTTCTTGTGGCTGATTTGATGAGGGTCTGTTTTCAGTCAGCCCCTAACACAGTCTCAGTACTGACACTCAACACCACCCAAACTGCCCGGCCGTGTCCTGTAAGCTGTCAGAGCTCATTCAGGGAGACCAGGGGGATGAAAGCAAAAGTCTACCAGATTCTCTTTCAACAGAGCCGGCTGCCACTTCCTCTTTCAACCAGAGGGGCGTTATTACCATGGTTACCAACTAGTGAATGACAAACAGAGATAGAACAGTGATCCGTCTTAGTATTACTGGAGGCCAAGTTGGATCAATTTTGACCAATTTCTTAAACAACAACTCGCCGCCGTCAGTCCAACATTGGGAAGATCGCTTGGAAGAGGCCTTTGAAAGGAAGCTCTCTCTCTCTAAGTATGCAGGATTGGTCAGCAGCTTTCAGGAGGCTGGATGGAGAGCGAGGTGCCTCCCAGTCGAAGTTAGATGTAGGGTGATTCGCAGCCCGTTCTGTAATCAGAGCCTTCACTCATTTAGGCATCGAGGGAGAGAGGAAGAGGAGAGTCATCCGCAGTACCATCGATGCAGCAGAGAGGGCCTCAAGATGGCTGTGGCTCAAAACAGGAGAGCCATGGAGGCATAGGTAGCTAGCCAACTGGACACCAGCTGGCTTCTGATCAGCCCCGACTGGGTCACCTGGAGGAGGGTGTATGATGTTGAAAGATCCAAAACACCCGATGATTCCAGGAACATCACTGAAGATGTGTCCAGAGGCATCAGCAGATGTATGTAGCAGCTCCTGATATTCCAGGTCAAATGAGAGATACAATGAGGGCTTGATTTGGATATCGTCTCACCGATTGTAGCACAAAATTTGCCATTGAGGTAGGGAAAGGGATTCAAAGTTTGACACGTGGCCAGCCGGGGATTCGAACCGCTGCAAGCTGCCGCCGACATTGCGATCATTAGACGACGGCTCTACCGGCTGAGCCATAGCCGCCGTAAAAGAGCCCTTTCCACAATGCTGTGAGCCGGCATATATAATATGTACAGTATATAATAATAAATATATATATTTTTTTTAATATAATAAAGATATATAATGGTGGTGGTATCTTTTGTTGAGACTAGGAATCTCAGGGCATGTATTACCTATTAGTCTTGGGGCCGGTTTCACAGACAAGGCTTAAGCCTAGTCCTGGACTAAATCACACTTTCAATGTAAAATCTCCATTGAAGATGCTTTTTAGTCTAGGATTAGGCTTAAGCCTTGTCTGTGAAACTGGCCCTTGGTTGTGTATTACCTAAGCTTATCTCCTGTTACCTTGATAGAACTGTTAACCAACCACATTATTTCCTGCTGTTCACTTTTAGGTATCAGCAAAGGAGTGTCATCCAACTGACGAGACGCTTTGAGACAAAGTCAGCAACAGACATTACTGGTGTTTCAGCCATCAATGACTTCTTCTCCCGTATCCTTACACTATGTCATCCATGTTTTAACACAGCAATTCAATATTAATCATTGATAACCAAATCTCTGAGAGGATGTGAAAGGTGTAGAAACTACAGTGACCTTTCACTCTGTTTTATTGAATTCTATATTGTCAAATCTCTTGTCAATGACTTTCATAAATGAACAGGGAGTGAACTATTTGTTTCAGCCGTATAAAACAGAGCATCTGTTAACAACACTATTATATCCACCACAGCCCCCCCTGCTCTTCTGCTTAAGAAGGGCCTCATTTCGTATTATGTAGAGCCATAGACCTGCCACTGCTGATCTTGGCCGTAAATCATCAAAATCGCTTTAATTTTTCAGGAATGTCTCCATCCTGACTCCTTGTTTAAGGTTTATAGTACATTTATTTTAAAATAAATCCACTGAACCCTGCAGGCCTATTTATAGCCATGTTTGGTGGAGTTCATTGTTTTGTGAGGTTTTACGAAGCATTGTGCTTTGCAAAGTAGAAAGTAGATATCAGATCATTAGATACGGTTTTCCAGTGTCTGTGTTATTGCTGTATTATTCATGAATTTAATATGAAATGTAAACTGATGTCTGAGGAAATTACTATCAATACATCAAATGCTAAAATGGTAAATGGACTGACTTATATAGCGCCTTATTCCAAAGCGCTTTACAATGGCCTCTCATCCACCCATTCACACACACATTCATACACCAATGGTGGCGGCAAGCTAGCATGCAAGGCGCCGGCCCGCTCATTGGGAGCAATTTGGGGTTCAGTATCTTGCCCAAGGATAGCTCAACATGTGGCCAGCTGGGTTTTGAACCACCGATCTGCCGACCATTAGATGCCGGCTCTACCTCCTGTGCCACAGCCACCCCTGGGTGTTTAGGATTTGTTCTGGTTGATCTGTACTGGAGTTACTGCCTTGCTATACCTGGATCTTTTATCATAATAACAGGGGGAGTTTTGATCAGTTTACATGACGAGACCCTTTCCTTAGCAGCTGTCTCAGACATCGTGCTGGTGTGTTGCTCTGACCGGTCCATTCAAGTGTTTGACATGAACAAGGGCGCAGTTGCCTCAGAGCTGCCTGATGCCCACAGCAGAGCCGTCCATCACATCACCCAGAACAAGGTAAGAGGCCAGCCATAGTTACAGAACATTAGCCACAACTGGAAACAAAGTGTTGCATTTGTAGGCAGATAAGTGGTATTTGAATTCCTTGTTACGAAATGTATAGTTTAATTAAAGGTGCAATACTGAATGTAACGTTCAAGCTTTGTAATGACTCTAAATGACGCTTTATTTATGTTGACGATATTCGATGGGGTAGCGATCAGGGAATGAGGTCAATATTTCATGTTTCATGCTGTTTCGACCCCGAAAAGTCCTTTCTAAAATTAAATGTCGGGTGCAACATTCTCATATCTGTCTGTGGGGGCTGCCTCTTGCCTCATCCACACATGCAGAAACACAGCAACTATAGTCCGACTCTGCAAGTCCATTTCGGGGGGTTATATATACTGTAATGGAGGATGTCGTTGTTTGGAACTTGTCACTGAATTTCGCCTCTGTGTCCAAATGTGGCAGATTTACAGACATCACATTAACAGACATCACATTAAGTGACATGAATGTAAACAATTATAAAGGAACTAAAGGAACTATATTCTGTTATCAGATTAATCTTGATTATGGTCATCCTTTGACCATTTTAAAGTGATGTCAATAGGTTTTGGTTCAGGAATTTAGAATTTGCCATTTAGCAGACGCTTTTAATCCAAAGCTAACTTACAATTACAAATTCCAGGGACATTCCCCCTGGAGTAACTGAGGGCTACTGTAAGTGCATTACTCAAGGGCACACTAGTGGTGGTGTTTCAAGCGGGATTTGAACTCGCAACCTTCCGATCACCAGTCCAGCTCCACTATCCACTAGACCACCACTACCCCAAGAGAGATGGAGAGATGTTTAAAATCCCACATCATGGTGATTCTATAAAAATCCATAGTGCTCTCCTCTGAGATGACATCCTCTCCCAGGCTGAAATAGATTGCTCTAACTCTGCAAGATGGAAAGCACATTGAGTTCTTCAAAAAATACTGATTTATAGGTCATTAAAGTCAGTTTGAATCAGTTAAAGCAAACCGTTGCATATGATGCCCTTTTGTTATAGATTAGTGTTTGGCAGCAACTCATATGAAGACATAATAATATTATAATAATAATAATTATTATTATTAATAATAGGATAATTAAATATTATTTATGTTTTTTTCCTCCATGGAAAACAGAAACGCATTATGTAATATCCAAACAGGATTGATGGAACATTTCTCTCTGATTTAGCCATTATAGTTAAATTTAATTTAGTAGTTTAAGGTCTCTTCCCTGATCAAGTAATTTCTGAGTAGGGCAGTGAATGAATGAATGAATATCCTCAATGTAGTGCAATCTCATCACTCATAAGCAAGTCTACTGGTGGACAGATTGAATTGGAGAGTCAGCTTGGATGGGCAAACAGTAGAACCTCACTACCTATCTTCCACCGTAGATTGAAGATCCATCTCTTCAGACTACATCTTAACTGCCCCCCCTAAAGACCTCTTCATCCACACTACCCTCCTGTACAGTTTCACTACTGTAAATTAATTTTAACAATAATAATAATTCTTCCTTCTTCTCGCACTGTGACTGCCAATGGTCCCTAGTCCTAGTATAGATTACTTCTTATGATGACCGATGGATAGATTCACAAAAAACATTTATAATAATAATGTAGTACCCCAACACCCATCCTCCCATCTTACACAGAGGATATACTCTTTGGCAGACGCAGGTCTTATGTAAGAGATCTATGCATGTTATGTAACAAACAGATCTCTTTTTTTGGGATAAAAGTCTGTGGCGCGAAGGAACAAGGCCGCGGTGAGACATTTCTGTGTGCAAGTGTTTCCAAGACCCAACAAGCCATCATCAGTGTTATCCATCTTGCTGAGTGTCTGGATGTAAATCCCTGGTGTTCCAGGATTAAGACTGACATGGAAGATCGCTAGAGGACAATCCAAGTTGGATGATGCGGGTTGTGTAATCACATTCCTACTATACTGCATGATGTGCCTCGGGTGTGTGTGGCTGGACTCCTATCACATGGACCAATGTGGGCCCAATTAGTGCTTAACAACTGGACAGGACTTGAATTCACAGCCAACGTGCAGCTGTGAAGGATGAAGGAAAAAAACTCTGCAAACTACACCTCCTGAGAGCACAGCGTGTCATAGTCAGCCATCTTGGACACACCTGAGCTGCGTTGATGAATGAATGAATGAATGAATGAATGGACTTTATTGTCATTGCTACAGTACATGAACCAAACAACGAAATTTAGGAGGGGTGGCTCCCCTGGTGTTAGGAAAGGGAAAAACAAAAACACTTTTAGAAAAAGAATAAAATCACAAGAAGGTAAGGAGCTGGTTTACATAAATAAAGGCTATGTACACAATCCACTGTACTATACTGCACAGATAGTCAACTAGGGTTGTCATATTGCACAAAAGTATTTTTTCACGTTATTTAAAGTGACACAGTTTGCAGGCTTGAAATGTACATGTTTGTGCCTCAGCACTAGCTGCCATACAATCCGTCCAGACTGTCCTGGGCCCAGAACTTAGGTCTTTGCTGTGTTCAGGGCCTGGACGGCCCTGTTGTAGAAGCAGTTCTTCAGTCTGTTTGTCTTAGCGGCCATGGTCCTGAACCTCCTTTTTGAGGGCAGCCGGGTAAAGTGTACGTGCCCAGGGTGGGTCGGGTCCCTGGAGACCTTTGAGGCCTTCCTGAGACAGCGTGTGTTGTACAGCTCTTCCAGAGATAGTCATAGTCAGCCATCTTGGACACACCTGAGCTGCGTTGATCAGATCTGCATGGCTTGTTGGAACACAACATAGGCAGCTGAGAAGGACACCAAGGAGGAGCAGTTGGAGGTCATGATTTTGGAACTAATTCCGTGTTAAAGTTCTTGAGTAACTCTGTTTGAGGGTGAACCTTCAATTTGTATTTGGAATAGCATTCTTATGCTATATTAAGTGACAGCCAGCCTGTCTTTTCTGAAACTGCCTTCACTGTCTTTGTCTAATAATTAATAATAATTTTGCCATTTAGCAGACGCTTTTATCCAAAGCGACTTACAATTACAGGGACATTCCCCCTGGAGTAACTGAGGGCTAAGTGCCTTACTCAAGGGCACACTAGTAGTGGTGTGGTTTCAGGCGGGATTTGAACTCACAACCTTCCGATCACAAGTCCAACTCACTATCCACTAGACCACCACTACAGACTACTTTGTCTGTGTCTCAGCCCTTCAAAGATCCTCTGCTGGCATCACAACCCCCCTGTGATGATGTAACAGCATCAAGAACTGTTTCTGTGAAGAATTGGAAATAATAACACCGAAGAAAAGAGGACAGGTTAAGAATAGGACATTCCCAAGTTCAACTTCAGACAGTTATGAACGTGAATCAAACTCTACATAAGTGGTCACATGACCAACTAACACAAGTTAACATTACGTTATATCTGACTCCAAAACATATTTGGTGATTGATAATGCTTTTCTCATCCCTGCGTGGCATACACTCGATCATATTGAGATTCCATTAACAATACCCACAATTATTTAACTATTTTAAGACGTCTGGTCCACGTCTACATCTGTATTAAGCCTTATGGAAATATCACGTGTGCAATAAAGGCATACATGTCCAATAAATGACACAGCCTATAGGTTAAGTTCTAGTGTATTTGGGTGAAGTGTATTTGGGTGAAGTGTAGGAGAAGTGTATTTGGGTGAAGTGTATTTGGGTGAAGTGTAGGAGAAGTGTATTTGGGTGAAAATGGGGGGGGGGGGGGGGTTGCACCCATTGACCCTGTGGTGTTTACGTGTGAAGAGAGCCATGACTGCTGACATGTTGACCTGTCCCATACAGCCCCTTGCCACGTCACATAGGGGCAGCCTGGATTAGCTGGGTAAACTGCACCTAGTGGCCTGGATTAAGTGCATTAACCCACCGGCGGGCCTTCAGCTGGGATGCACTCTCCCACACTGCTGACTGTCTCCCTTGTCCGAAAGACGCCCGCTCCCAGTCACGCCACCCATTGTGTGCAGTGCATTGTGGGCTACCCATGGCATGTTGACTCAGCTTGGGAGTTGCGTCAATGTCGAGTCCTCCTCCATCTGTGTGCCTTTGGGGCCTGGGGGCTGCAGGTTTAATGCGTGAGGATCATAGGGATTGCCTAGGCCTGGAAACAGAATATTATATTATAACATCCCTCCCCTCAATTTCTCCTCATCCCATCACTGGGCCCACCAAACATGTGATCTGCTTCTTCTACTTTAACTTTCCATCCTTTCCTCTGCTAAGATCACCTGGAAATCGTCAGAGCTAAGTATTTCTCGGAAACTGGAACTGGAAATGCCCTCTCAGACTGACTTTCCCACACTCTTACTGGAAATCTAAACAAAAACCAACCCCCCATCCCTCTGCCTCATCAAAGATTTTTGTAAAAGTCATAAATTGTGTCCATGAATAGCCATAAAGGCACGTTGAAAAGTCTATGTTTGTTTTAGTGAGTAAAACAACAGCTTTGTCCAGTCTTATCCCTCTTCCATGTGGTGGTTGGAGATGGAAAAGAATGACAAATCTGTTTCCATTCCAGCAACCTAATGCTAGATGTTCTCAACATTTTCAGGGTTACCCCTCTGCTTCTACTCTCCTTGACTCTCCTCTAATGTATCAGGGTTCTACCTGAAATTATTCTCTACAACCCATACAACCATACAGTATGTTTATGAGACAAATATACATGATTATAGAAAAAATATATACTGTATATTTTGATATGCTTACTTGATGTTTGTGAATCCCACAGGGCTCCATGTTCAGCACACAGGCTCCAGGTTCATACAACCTCTTCCTCACCAGTGCAGTCACAGATGCTGTTAAGCTGTGGGACTTCCGTACACTCAGGTTGGTCACCTCAACTGAATATCTCCCTTGCAATCTACCAAGTCCCAGTTGCTGGCAACATGTAAAAAAATATGCAACTGCATGTATGTTGTGACAACAACTACTGTACCATGAATAAGTCTGGGTATAATGCATTCATAACCAATTCAATGCAGGCTTCTCATTACATCACAAAGGAATTGAGAGACTCCGCTTCTTCAAAGGTTACGGGACTGCTTCTCTGATTCTTAGACATGTCAGTGATCTGTATCCCTTTACACTTCAGCACACAAAGAGTCAGATACTCAGATGCAGTTTGAACCCACAACCTGTGCTCCTCTCCTTAGGCTGCAACATGACTAAGGGTCTGTCATCGTGTGTTCACTGCAGAGGGTTGCATGTCTCTCTTGATCTGATTGCTGAAGCAGCAAGTCTGTTTTGGTTGAAAGTAATTTGTCTCCAGTTCAAGGTCTTGCTGCAGGGAATCTGAAACATGTCCTCCTCAGAGAGCTGGTGTGGCATCTCGCACGCTCTGACCGCGGCCATAGTGAGAATGAACTTGGGTAGATTTACAATCCAAAATGTTGGAGTATAGAGCTAAAAGAAGAATGCGTAATCTTTCCAATACATCTGGGGGGCACTGTATGACGATAATCAAGGGTTTTCTAGGGTATATACAGTATGTATATTTTAATACATTTTCTAAATTAGGTTTTTGGCACAGTGGGAAATAATACCATTGTGTCCTTCTTTCTTTAGAATACTTCCATGCTTATCTTGACAGCCCAGACACTGTCAGTCTTATTTCGTTCTGATAAATATTTGTGTCACGTTCTGGTGCTGCAGCCAATCAGCGAGCAGTCCACTATTCCTCGGAGGAGAAACACATGGGTGGGGTGTGCTTAAGAAATATGTGTGAGGGCTTTATTTCTCTTTCTCGTCATTTCCCTCTCTATCCTTGACAAGTGCTCAAAATGAAAATCTACTCGTGGGACACTACAGTACTTTTCAGAAAAGCGGATTCTTTTAAGCCAGTTCAAGCTACTTCAATATAGTTTGCACTTACTTTCCATATTCTACTTGCCATATTCTATGTTAGTGCTCATACTTATCTTACCTATGTTCTGCTGTAATTATTCATCTTTGATGGCCTCCTTTACTCTAATCCTTGCCTCACTCATTGGGTCAAAGCTCTTCTCTTCAAAAATCATGATGTATAAAGCACTTTACCAGTGGAGGATGTTTGTCCTTTAAGTGTCTGGTTCCTCTCAAGGTTTCCGAAGTGTACTTACAGCCTACTACGTTGTTATCATAGAGTCTAGCATTGTATGGGATTAGGTCTGGGTCTGTTGTTCATCTCTAATGTGTCGTAGTGTCAAAGGTCATTCTAAAGGCCTTCAAAGAATGCCTGGCATTGATGTTGTTTGTATACTAAAGCATGCAGGTGCGCAGGTAACAGCTGCTCATAGCATTGGTTGTGTGTCATTTAATGACTTACTTATTAGTTACTTATGTACTCTAATAGCATCTAAAACCATTTTTTAGTTATTTTCCATTTTCTCAGGGCCACAGCTTGATATCCAGTACCTGAAACGACTTGGTACTGAAGAGCTCAGAAAAGGTTTTATTTCCCCTCAAACTTCATTAAAAAATAAAAGTGACATCATCTCAGAAACTGAAAAGTCAAGAAGAAAAATAAATGTTTGGCCATGGTCATATAGGCCCTTCAGACGGAGGGAGGAAAAACGCCCCCCGAACACAGGAGATTTGCTCGGGGTTTTCTCCACACACTGGACTGGGTTATTATAGATGACTTTTCACATTCCAACATCGTCCAACTCACTTAACTACTCCCTGAAGGGTCACAAACTTGTGAGTGAATATTGTGACCACATAGAAAGAGACAGCTGTGAGGGTAGAGGAACATGTGTGTAGCGGACACAATGGGTCGATGTACTCACTAGGCCAGAGGTGGACTGTGGGGCCATCCTTCGTGCTGCTGCATCCCCCTGTCAGTGCACTAATCTAGCCTGGGGCCAGAGGAGAGCTAGGCTCCACTGGTGGGACTCAGATGAACAGTGAAATTCCCTGCATGTTTAAAATCATTACTTCGTCATTTGTAGATTGAAATGTTAATTGTATCTCTATCCCTATGCTTTCAGTCCATGGTTTATTTACTGTCTATCTCTTATGACTTCTACATCATACATTGTTACACAGCTCTGTTATTAATTGTGCGTGTTCCTCTCGGCTACTAATTCATTATGTTAATATTGTTTTGCCAAAGAATTAAACGTTTGTTCTGCAAACATTTTGTGCTCCTCAGGTTCATAAACACAGGGTCCAATGTACTACAGGGTGGCCAGTTTGTTGTTTGTTTCTGCTTGAGTTATCCAGGAAATATAAGGGCATTTATAAATAATTTTGTTTATCCCTATTCTTAGTCGCTGTAATCTCTTATTCTAATGAGAAGCAGGCTATCCTGAAAAAATGAGTGCATGTTCCTGAATCCAAGTACTAAATTCTGCCTGGCAGGCGGAGAGGAACATTAACGCAAGAAGGCGTTCTGTGGGACACGCACCCAAGGCATTCTCACACAGGACGAAGCCGTTGGAATTAGCAGTCAAAATTATTTTGACCTTTACATTAATACCCCTGATTGGTCTGGCTGGGACAGTGCCATTTCTGTCAGGAGAAAAGGAAAGAAATGATTGTTTGGCAGTCTGGACAACATTATTAAAGGAGTTAATGTATTGTGTTATTGTGCTGGTCCATAAACATTGATGATGAATGGCTGCCTAGTTAAAAAAAAAAAGTTTGTGTTAAATCACTTTATCTGGCCATGCCCATTGTGCGACACTGTTAATGGAGTAATGTTCTCATTAGACACAAATCTACAGTTTATAGTAGCTTTAAGATGGGTTAAGCACCGGGGCTAATATTCCCTTTGTGTCCTATAAATTCCCCTGATTAAACTGTAGCTCTACCAGAAAAACCACAATGGGAAAGGTGCATTTCACTCAGTGGAAACTCCTGAAATGTCATATTCAGGACCACCTCCACCCGCACTCATTCTGAGATAAAATCATAGGCCTGCTCTGCCATTGGCACTGCAGCTTCCATTGAAATTCAAGGTTTCGGTACTGTGGGTTCTTGTATTTTGAAATGTTGCCACAGTTGGAGAAATTGGTTCTGTAAGCTATGTAAACCACTGGACTAACCACCATTTATTTTTGTTCTGCAATCTCTTATGCCTACACACGTCATTGTGTATGCATTTGTGGTCTGCCCGCATTTCCAAATGATGAGATAACCCCTCACACAAACCATTACCCATTGAATTGTGCAGGATAACCAGTGTCAGGCTCTGGACATCAGAATGCTTCACAACATTCCTGTTTCTGAGGTGAAAGTGAATATCTGGTCTGTTTCTGCTTAGTTCAGTAATATCTTACTCAAATTTGCTGGAAACTGTTAAATCCATACTGTAATCTAGCATTATACAGTGGAACTTTTAAATTAAAGGATCAATGGAAGAGCGTGGGCCAACTTCCCCCTTGTTAAAAGTCTTCACACTACTTTCTCTCAAGAACAATGACATCATACAGTATAGTTAAAAAGAAGAAGAAATGGGGGCAAGAATAAAAAGAAAATCATACTGACATTCATCTTTATTGTCAACTAGAAAATCTATTGCAGTGGCTGAAAACATAATGGGATACAAAAGAAGCATTTGTATGGGAGAATGAATGATCCTATGGTGTGTATGGATTGATTGATTGATTGAGTGAACTGAACTGCGTATGGAATGCAAGTGTAAGCAATTCTGTGTACAGATGATGAGCTATGATTAGCTGGTTGATTGTCCTGATGAGTGACTGGAAAGGCCCTGGTGGATTCCGTAACCTTGTCGGCTCGTACCTAAGAGAACAGAACGTTCAAATTCTGTCTGTGTTATTAATCAGGCACATGCTGGGTTGTCATCACTCACAGAGCACTGGGAATGCATGTTGGACTGAGTTCTGGTCCTCCCCTCAGTCAAAACATTATCTCCAACCACCAAGAAAACAGGATGGATGTGTCCTCGGTAGCCCATGTGTCTGTTATCAGTGTGAGGGTGATTGGGTCTGACACGTCCAATGCCAGTTCTCAGTCTCTGCAGTGTTGATTCTTTAACACACAGCTGTTTTTTAATCAAAAAGAAAAAGTTGACTTTGACTTTGATGCCATCTTGTTATGGCTCCAAAGCATTACTATGATAGGGCTACAAGGACAATTGCATGATATATGTAATTCACATACAGGTTCATATTTCATAAATCAATTCATCAATTCTTTCATGAGTTTTACAAACAGAAAATAGTAGCCGTGTAAAAGTCAACGAGAGGCCATACTACAGTAGGACCTGTGAAAGCCTTGGTCATACCAGCTTCGTTGTCCGTAAGCAGGAGTTTGCTCAGCTAGCCTGCTGTGGCATGGTAAAGCCATTACACGCTGTTGCTACTAAATGAATGAGCATAGCAGTCGCGTTAGGGGGCAGGTTGTGGTCCGTTCCTGTCTGTTTCCTGTGTTTCGTTTGGGTCATGCACAACTTCCCCTCCTCCTGTGGTAATTCACAGGGTCCCACTCCCACATCCACAACCAGGGACCTGGTATAAGGTGCATTCTCCGAGGCTTCTGCTCCTTGATTGGTCCCTTCAGGTAGCAGCCCTACACTGTTGACACTGCTTCATGACAGTACCAACTTGTTAATTGTGACCTCAGCCATCAAAGTTACACAGTCATTTATTATGTCCAAAATTCCCCATGGCTTATCATTTCACAAAGTTTGAAGTTTTCTGTCAAAAACAAACAGAAGGATCTGACCAAAAGCATGGTTAATTCCAGTTAAAGTTGGATCTTAATGCAAATTCCAGTCATCTGAAACAAATAGTTAATTACATTTTTCGACAGATGTCAGAAAGCTACTGGAGAGCCAGTGGTTCTCTGATATTCAACAGCACAGCACTGATTAATGCTCTCAGATCCTGGCATATATTCTCTTGCTCTCATTCTTCCCACTTTCTCTGTCGCTCTCTCACACACAAGAGACCTCACGGTAAGATGTTTGACATTCCCAGCACTCTTAAATCAGAGTGTGTGTGTGTCTGTGTGTGTGTTTGTAATTTTTGCAGTGAGTGGAAACATTTGGCATTCATTGATGGGTTACCACACACACACATGCACAACTACCCACATGAACAACACTGGATAACAGGATTGAGGCCAGCATTTGGCCAGATTAATTGATTTGACTTCTGCATGTGTGTAATGAGAATCATTATTTTGTCCTGTACTCAGCTTAGCGCTAATTAAGTAAACAAAAATACAAAGTCACCAGAAAAGATTTCCCTGTGGTGGTAGTGTATTCCGGGTGCCGGCTAATTAACCCACTGCAGTTCGCCTACAGTCAACCAATCAATATGGGACTCCACTTCATCCTCCAGCACCTAGGGTCCTGTTTGTGGACTTCAGCTCCACATTCAATACCATCATCCCAGCTCTTCTCCAGGACAAGTTGTCCCAGCTGAGCGTGCCTGAGCCCACCTGTAGGTGGATCACTGACTTGCTGACAGACAGGAAGCACTACGTGCGGCTGGGCAAGCTTGTCTCGGAGCCCCAGACCATCAGCACTGGAGTCCCACAAGGCTGTGTGCTCTCTCCTCTACTGTTCTCCCTCTACACTAACAGTTGCAGTTCCTCTAGCCACCCTTCTGTCAAACTCCTGAAGTTCGCGGATGACACAAACCTTATTGGATTAATCTCCAATGGGGATGAGTCCGTCTACAGGAAGTTGACAGCCTGGCTTCCTGGTGCAGCCAGAACAACTGGAGCTGAAAGCTCTAAAAACTGTAGAGATCTAGTGGACTTCAGGAGGATCCCAGCACCAAGCGCCCCCCTTATCATGTGTGACTCCCCAGTTAGCAGTGTGGAATCATTCACCTCCACCATCAAGAAGGCCCAGCAGAGGATGTTCTGAAGCAGAAGAAATATGCCGCAGAAAGTGATGGTCGAGTTCTACACGTCCGTCATTGAGTCCATACTGAGCTCACCGTCTGGTTCGCCGCCTTCACTGCCAAGGACAAAGGCAGACTACGGCGGATTATTCTGTCAGCCGAGAAGGTCATTGGCTGCAACCTGCTCCACTCCAGTACCAGTAAGAGAGCAGGAAAGATCATCGCTAATCCTTCCCACCCCCCTGTCACGACCTCTTCCAAAGACTTCCATCCGGGAAAAAGGTTCTGGTCTATCAAGACCAAAATCTCGCGCCACCTGAACAGCTTCTTCCCCTTGGCAGTGGGCCTCACAAACGAGCCTCTCACTGACACTGGGAATTCGACTTCCCCCCCGCCACATACACACACACACACACACACACACACACACACACACACACACACACAATGCACTGACAGTGTAATTTATATTAGTTTTACATTTATTCTACATTTATTTTAATTTGCCATTGCCTCAGCCTTTTAAACTATTAAGCTTTTTATAACTCCCAATTATCATCTGGTTAACCAACCAATTCTACCACTCTCAACTACTCAACCAACCTCTTCTAGTCCCAAGATGGCGTCGCGCTCAGACGCGAGGCTCGGAGTGGCTCCAACGCTGGTGTTTTTTAGTGTTTTTAAGTACATTTGTATGTACATTTTTATTTTAGTACTTATAGGGAACAGTTGTGTAAATAGTACCTACAGCAGGCTCGACTTATTAGAAGTTCCTAAATTTCGTTGTTTGGTACCTGTACTGTAGCAATGACAATAAAGTCCATTCATTCATTCTACCCACTCCACTGAAGTACCCCTGGTTCATCCTACCTATCTATCTATCGATCTATCTATCTATCTATCTATATATCTATCTATCTATCTATCTATCATTCTATCATTCTATCTATCTATCATTCTATCTATCTATCTATCTATCTATCTATCATTCTATCTATCTATCTATCTATCTATCTATCTATCATTCTATCCATCCAACCAACCAACCAAACCATCTCCAACGGTATCAGCTACCATAATAACACTAACTCACTTTCTTTTAACTACCGTACTTAGCGAATCTGTCTATTGACACATCTTTAAACCTTTCCCTTACCAAAATAACACGCTGCAAGCCCAAAATGTCTTCTGGAACTTGTTTTTCAAGTTAATTTTACATTCACTCAGGTGCTAGATGAGACCCTATGTTTATTGTTGAAGATAGAGCACCATAAATGTTTCCATTCCACAATGGCTCCCATGCAAGAGTACCGTAATAGTACCTTTCATCTGCACACCTCTTTAGCTATCTCTCTCTGTTTTTTTTCTCTCCCAAGGTGTGTGCGTCGATACGAGAACCACCTTAATCGCTGTCATCCATGCACTGCGGCCATCTCACCATGTGGGCGGTTTATTGCATCTGGCTCTGAAGACAACTGTGTAAGTGGTGAAGCACTATTTTCCCATCCCACCACTTGTGTCTTTTGTTGATTTCATGGCTCTAGATTTTGCATGATGGCATATTATTACTGTGTATATTATGTAACATGATGGCCTATTATTACTGTGTATATTATGTAACATGTATGTGGAAGAGTGAAAGTAAGATGCCATTATACAAGGTATACAGGGTGGACTTCAGATGATAAGAGAGACTCCATTAATAATGGTAATTGGGCGATCAGTGTTCGTCTAGTTATGACTTCATTATGCCTACCATTGAAAATACCGAAATGCCTATTATGCTAATATGCTATTTCGTATATCTGCTCACGGTGCCGATGTCTACACATCCCCTGAAAATGGAAACAATTAGTTCAGCCGTTTTCTTTTATCAGGGACCTTAAAAATTAAGACATTTTTCTTATTACAAGATAGTTTTTGGTAATTAGTCTTAGTATTGTCACTTATGACTGTTTGAAGTGAAAGTGTATCAGAATGTCATGGTAAACATCTCTCATACCTCCTTCTGGTCATAAATCACTAATTTTTCACAGCGCTGTGTGAGAACCAGTTTAAGAGCCACCACGGCCGCTGTGGTGCGATCCCCGGCCAGTTAGCAAGGTTGTCCCACTGAAGGCACAGACAGACCACTGGAGATTTACAACGGAACAATGTCTACGCCTTTCAACTCCTGGTAGAGATGGATTTGCAGAACAATGCATTCTGTGAATATCATTCATACTGGCATCCATTTCAAGTTATGGCTCAAGTTGAGTTATGAAACCTCTAGTCTGGGCTGGGTAACTTCTAAAGCCTTCACTTTGTTGGCAGTCTTGTGCACCTGGGCTTGGTCGACTGCAGTGTATTTGCCATCAGCACATCCAACTGCAGGTTAAGGTTCCGTGGTTGTGCACCACATGATATTCGGATATAGAATACCATGCTAGTGGTGTAAGGTAAATGTGACCAACTCTTTTTCAGGGTAGCGGCGTAACACCTTGTTGCACCAAGTTCATAGGCAATCTTCTTAAAATAACCTGTAGGATGAAATACTTCCCTGAAATAAGCCCCTCATGGTGCATTTTAATCAGTTCTGTGACCATTGTTTTAACAGCACTGCAGTAGCAAATCACTGGATAGGGATGCAGTGCTCCAGATTATGTTTACGCCCTGATCTGTAATGTATGCCATTTATGAACCTGCTCATTTATGAACCTGCTCTGGCCACCATTGACATCACATAGGACTCCCTACTGTTTGCTGCATGGAACTAAATTGAGTGCTAGAGGCAGGGAATAGGACAGATAACTTCAAAGGCCAAAATACCCCAACATACACACCTAAAACCACATGCTAAAGAGGTTAATGTATAGAGGGCACAACACACATTCGTTGTCAAATGTTATTTGCTCTCCTCCTTCCTTCTCTTTCCTATGGCCACTTTTTCCAGTCAGGTCTTTCCCCTTCGGAGTAAATCTTATCTCTGCTCTTTCATTTAGCAGCTGCCTTGCATTTAACATTGATCCTCTCCATGCCTGGCGCTTGGTGCCAGAATTGTCAAAACAATTCTTTCCTCAGAAGACAACAGTGGAACGTCCATGATTGTCCTGCATACCCATGTCGAGACATAGATTGGAGAGTTCTGTTTACAATTATTAAGCAGTAAAAAAACATCAGTGAATACAATCCTGAACTTATTTGAACTAATCATCATCCTACATGCTCTTTCCTGGTTTTATTCCAGGGATTTTGAATGGTGCTTTATTTCTTTTTTCTTTACCTATCTATCAAAAACAAGATATTTTCGTTTTGGTGGTCGGAGGGTCTTGGTCATTGAGGACTTCTGTTTAATGGTGTATTCGCTTATTCAGCAACGTTCTTTGTGCATTGACACTGACAGAATGTGTTTGCCTAACTGGGTTGGATATTACACATGTCTCTGAGTGCAGCATGTTTTTCTCTTGACATTAACCTTCTAAGCAGCCTCAAGGTCAATGGCCTCAGGAAGGGTCAGATTGATTGATTATTCATCTATGTGAGAGGGTCAAGTGTCTCAGCTAAGAATGTCGGCTGCACAGACAAATAGTCCACTGAAACATCTCAACCTGAGACACCAGTCATTAAGATCAGCTTTTGATGGGCTGTTGAGCAAGAATAGAACTGTGGGGGTTTTGGGGGCTTGGGGGCTTGTAATAAGAAACCCAGGCCCAAACTGCATGGCTTGAACCCTTCCTTCAAGTGTAAATCTGCCCTGGTAGAGCAGGTCAAAGCAAGTGTTCCTATACATAATGATGTATGTTTGTAATATAATCAAGCCAGTTCAGCCAAATCTTTGTGCCACACAAAGTGTTGTATCTCAATTCCAATGATGTTCATTTACTCATAGACCCATAGCTATGAGTGTCAGTATTGTTGTTTAACAGACGTGTTATTTTTTTTAACATCACAGGAAGAATGGGATTTTTGATGGCATTAACACTTTAAGCTTTGCGTTACGCCTCCTGTTTTAATGGACGACCACAGGGCCGACCACAGGGCCGTCCAGGCCCTGAACACAGCAAAGACCTAAGTTCTGGGCCCTGGACAGTCTGGACGGATTGATGGCAAACTGTGACACTTTAAATAAATGTGAAATAATACTATTGTGCAATATGACAACCCTAGTCGTCTATCTGTACAGTATAGTACAGTGGATAGTGTACATAGCCTTTATTTATGTAAACCAGCTCCTTCCCTTCTTGTGATTTCTTAAAAAGTTTTTTTTTTCCCCTTTCCTAACACCAGGGGAGCCACCCCTCCTAAATTTCGTTGTTTGGTACCTGTACTGTAGCAATGACAATAAAGTCCATTAATTCATTCATCATTAATGACTGTTGTAACAACATCGTATTAACATGTTGTTACATAGTTATTAATTAGTGAGTTTAGCGGTTTATATTAGTACACAATTGGAATAAAGAGTTATTATTACCATTTGTGTAATGCAACATAAACCGTTATACTATTACTATGCAATTACAAAGAAATTGCCCATGTACTATGCAACAGCATACAATACATACAATGTTACTAGTGTATTTACAGAGTTACTATAGAGGTACAGTATATGGGCAACTAAATAAAGTGTGACTGATTTGTTTGAGCTGTTGTTGTTAACAAGGCTGAAAGAAACCTTTTACAGGAAAACCCCATCTGTAATTGTCTGTACTGTCTGTATGGATGAGAACTTTATTCCCATTCAATTCTCTGGACATTTTACTGCCCCCACAGAGTTTCATATGGATTTGAATTTAGTCTATAGGCCTTTTCCGTTGAGGTCAAATGCAACATTTCTTTTGAGACAGAATTGTTTTAATTACTTTACCAGAGTGTGTCTGAATCTGGCTTTGTAAGATATCCCAGCTTTTTGGAAGATTGTCCCCCTTTTCCCTATGCGGCTCTTCTTTGCGCCTGGTGTGTGTGTGTTTGTTGAAAGTAGCGGAATAATATATGAATGCTGATGGTTGTTATTAATCGCAGGAACTCAGCAAAGCACAGAAGTTTGAGAGTGTCTCCACAGAGAGACGCTTCCAGCGTTTCTTGGAAGCTGATGGAACGTACGGTAGTGAGCCACACCGTCCTTATTTGTTGCTGTCCTGAGAGTTCCAGAAGCCAGAAGCATTTGTACTTGTCTTAATATTTCACAAGGCAATCACACAAAAAAATAAGCTCCAAAAAGATTTTACTCAAAAGAACCTCTCTTGATCACATTACACAATTTCCAACCACAAATAAGACCAAATTCAGGAGAGATAATAATTCTGATGTGGAAGATGTTTTAATACGTGCGTATAATATTTCTGGATCCAAAGTTAGGTTCACTCGAATAGTTTCCAACACAGACATGGTGTGAGAATGTGAGATTTCTCTCTCTCAGTTTGGAAACAGAATGGCATGTTGGCACGTCTACTTATTAGAGATTTTGAATATGAGACATTAAGCCTAATGATTCCAACATGGTCTCCTTCTTATTACGTTCGGGGGTTATCATTTCTGCAGACCAGGAAATACGGTCTGGGGGATCATATTATCTGGCTATACCAACGTTTGACCACCTGTTTTGACGTAAGATGTTAAAAACTTAAGATATATCTTTTAAAAAAAGTAAAAAAGTAATGTGAATTTAGAGTTTTTGGGTGGTTAGGCAGTATTAGCCATTAACTTTGAGTGGTTAAGATTAGGGTCAGTTGTCAGGGGAAGGCATTAGCATAAGCAACAACAATTAGCAATGATTAGCACACAAAAAAAAACTAGTGTCCCCAGGGTGATTACCTTGCAGTATAGCTACATAATAATATGATGTTATGACCACTGTTATGACCACACAGATCGTATTCTTTGGTCTGCAGAAACGATCCCCCTGAACATAATAATTTGGAGACTAGGTTGAATGATTCATGAGTTGTCACACTTCAGGCGTCAGAGCCCTCGCCCCCCTACCTTAACTGTTGTAGAGATATATTGGTGTCTCAGGCAGGAATGAGGCAATGTGCACAAGACCAGAGGGGACCCCTGTGGTGTTGATGGACCCCTCACAAAGCTTTGGTTCCAGTGGCCTGATGCCTGTTAGGTACCACACGCCTGGGTTGCTTTTAAGCAGGCTCTCTCTGCCCATAGACCCTTCAAGGGACACTGCCTGAAGCCTTTTCGGGGAAGCCTGATAATAAACATCTGCAGTAATCTGATGAGTTGTCATCTGGTAACAAACATCTGGTTTTATCTGTTCATGGCATATCACAGACAGACAGACAGACAGACAGACAGACAGACAGACAGACAGACAGACAGACAGACAGACACACACACACACACACACACCAGGGTTTCCGTTAGAAAAATTTGCCGTCGGACATCGTGTCCGGGAAGAATTCGATTTACCGGACAAACGTGATATATTCCGGTCATCATATTAAAATATAATAAAAAATTTTTTTTTCAAAATCATATTTTTTTTCTTCTCCAAATCTAATATAGCTGTTTGTCGCGGTGATTACTGTTGTGTAGCGGCCTATATATGCCATTTAATGTCTATTTCTCATCCGATACGATTAGATGCGAGCTATATAATATATAATAATATAACATGATTTGACGCATGCGCGCTATGCCATGCGTCAAATCCAGCGCTGAACGGGTCCAGCGCTGAACGGGCGCCTCACTGGGAACTGAACAGACAGCATCGATCAATGAACGGACTCCACATTACGTTAACTGAAGTTTGTTAAATTGTTTGGGATTAATGTGAGTTTTCTATTTTCTCTTTACAGTTTTACCCTTTTTTTTTTTAAATCAATAAAACAACGTCATTTCTATAAGTCTCGCTGGTTGGGAAGGCATTTCGTTTAGCTCGGAAGTATGACAATGGGAAGAACATAACTGTTTATTGAGAAACAATTGATAGGCAGTCTGGGATACGTATATAAAGAAATACCACAATGTCTAGATGTATAACATTTTATTGAACAGTAACAGTGCAAGCATGTAGGCTACGGGGAACAGGGATTTTGGTCAGTAGGTCCTTTGTACAGGTCCTTTGTACAGAGGGCGTTTCTCTCCGACAACGCGTTCCCAGGTACCATGGAAGTCAGACTTGAAGTGGCTTTGCTTGATTTCCATCACAGATTCAAGGATTGAAACACTGATGAAAATAGGGAGTAATAGTGATGGGATTATTTTAGATTATTTTAGATTAGATTAGATTAGGTGAGATTCAACTTTATTGTCATTGCAGAGTACAAGTACCAGACAACAAAATGCAGTTTAGCATCTAACCAGAAGTGCAAATAGTGATATAAAAACAAACACTTAACTTTCGGGGAAACTGCTAAAATAAAATAAATTAAATAAATTAAAAAAGAAAGCGACTATTAGCACCGCCGAATGACAACAAACGTATGAGTAATGAGTAAAACAATGTCACTTTTATAGTATGTTGTTTAACTTGCCGTTCGGTCGCCATGGCTCTGGTGTGTGTAGCAGCTTCAGCTAGCTGGCTGGAAACTTCTAGGGGTGCGTTCGTAAACACGCTCTGAGAGCGCCGGAGCGCACGCTGGCTTCGATGTCACAGAGCGACCGAGTCGTTCGATTGGACGAGAGGCGTTCCGCGAGTGCTGATCGGATTTCCAGAGCGTGTTTACGAACGCACCCAGCCAGCTTTAGCGAATTGTATTCAAAGGGAATTATTTTCACCGGACAATATGTCCGACGACTTTTCCATTTGTCGGACTTCACCAAATTTTACCGGACAAAGACCGGTAATTGCCGGTTAACGGAAACCCAGACACACACACACACACACACACACACACACAGAAACACACACACATCAATATCACAGGAGAATGTCAGTGGAGATGAGCAGTAAGCGTCCTTGGGCTTTATGAAAGGCGCTATAGAAATCGAAGTTATTATTATTATTATTATTATTATTATTATTATTATTATAGTGATTAGCATAAAAAAGGAAAAGCTCACAATGTCGCAATGATCACATTCCTTGACACCTAAAGTCAACACTCCCCCTGAGGTGACAAACTAGCATCATTTGCTTAAATGGTGGTTATAGCAGTATAGTTTTACATTCAGGTAGCAGTTAACCAACCTGGTTTTGATGTTGCTGGTCATTAGCTGCCACGTTACTCAAATACAATGTTAGATATACTATACTTACTTGGCCCTTCTTCTGCTTTCGCAGGCATATGTATATGATATTCGCAGTAGCAGCTTTCTACACAAGCTCCAGAGACAATCGGACACCGTCCTTAATGTGGCTTTCAACCCTTCTACACCTGAGGTGAGGATCGGATCTGCCAGTTTCAACCTGTCTCAATCTTTCTAGGGATCCCCCCCTCTATAACCCACATTCTGTTGTACTTCTTCTCTGAACTATCTTTCTGTTATCTGTGTCCACACTCACACACCCCTTTTAGTTCTACCGCTCAGACTTCCCTGGAAATAATCCTCCCCACTCAGTTCTCTTGTTATGTTATCATAAAAGAAACAGACCAGTGGCAGAGCACCGGGTAATGCGTTGACCAGACTCTGGTTATTTTACCCCCTTTAGAACGTCTCCTCTATTAATCGGATATTGGAAAGCCTCTGAGGCCTGCTGAGTATAAAAACACACCACGCTGTGTGGATTCCATGGAAAACCCCCAGCATTATGGAGTGGGCAGTGTAGACTGGCCCCCTCTCTGGGGGGGGGGGAATCCTTGCTGCAAGGCCTCCATCTAGGAGCAGAGTGAAGTGTAACCCAGTAACTCTCTCAGTCTCAGGGATGTCTGTGCCAGGGGGTAGCCGGGCCGAGGAGCCAGTGCCTCAGATTGTTTTAGGCAATTCGCAGGTCTCTGTGGGGGCGTTTAAATAGCACACTATTTGCACGCTGTGTGTCGAGAGAACACTCCAGACACTCCAGACCATAGCACAAGCTTTTACCTGTCACTCGACACAGTCTTCACTGAGTTTCCTTCAGATTTACCTCGGGAGTTGAACTACATTCGTGTCTCTGTTTAGGCCATCGGAAATCTATTTTTAATGTCTACCGTTCAGATTTCAGGATTCAGCTTAATCCTGCTAGTATCAAAATCTACAGTGCAGTAACATAATCCGTCCTCAAAGCCTTGGTGATGCTGTTGGATTTACAGTCATACACCGGGGCTGTGAATACACCCTTAGAGCAGACAGAACTACTTCATCAAACTTTATTAAGTCTGCTAGATGGATGTGAGCTGCCTACTGTATGTTACTGCCTGTCAGAACAAGCGCAGTGCCCCATAGGCCCCTGTTATCCAAATTTGACTCAAGTGGATGTTAAGTGCTCCCTCCCATCGGTATGTATGTTGAGGACTGCAAACCACCAGATGGAATACCTCTCCCAAGCTCAGGAAGGGCGCTAAAGCCCACACAGCACACTGCCACAGCCATTGTAAGATTTGCATACTCAGAGGAGCCGCCGTACCTCTGTTGTGTGATAGACTTAGTGAGGTGATTTATAGAGGATACTGAGTCACTGATTGACTTATCATGCAAAGATCATTATGTCAAGGAATAACCCATTTTAAGATAACCTAACCTAGATAGGATTTGGATTTTGGTGTTCATGTTTTTGTATGTGTTTGTTGCTTAAGATTAAGATTTCATTTGCAGAAATTGTTCTTAAGGAGACATGACTGGAGCCTCATAATTAACAATGTCTGGGGGCAGCTCTATCCAACTTTTCACTGTGCCTTTGGATTTAAAGGGCTGAGACTGAGAAGAGAAGGCTTTAACTGATTCTGGAAACAAAGAGTCTTCTCTTTCCATTCTGACCTTGGTGTTACTTCTTGACGTTATTGTCTTAATATTCAGCCCTCCATCACGACTTGGCTCTCTGTAACACCTTCCTGAGCAGCGCAATGCTTTTAATGACTTCATATGGCGTCAGGACTCTCCTTGGCCCATTTAGCAGCTGTAGGAGCGATGCCTCACTCCTTAAGGATGGGATGCTCAGACTGAAAACTCCTGGATCACTATAGAGCCAAGACCTTTTTTCTTTAACTCATCTATCTGCTGAAGAGATCATCTGCACCACATTCTTTATCAGGTCAAAAAATAGCCACCCATTTCCCCCCCCACTCTCGTTTTTCCTTTAACATTTTTTTTAAGGGGATGTTCCACCTTTTGAACATTTTCCCAGTATAGCCCTGAACTTGGGCTTCGTAGGGTTCAGCCTGTTATATAGGTCATGTGATTTCTTCGTTATTTTGCACTAACTTTTGGCCCAAGACTAATGTTATTGTGGAAACTTGCAAGGACGTTGCCTGTTTTATGGATATTGTTTCAGGTTTGTTGTCAGGGTAGATAATTGTAGGTATTTATGGCTGCAAAGATGTTATTGATGATCACTTTTATATGTTACAAACAAACATGGAAAACAGATAAATTGTTTTTTGGTTCATCTCAGTCAAATGTGTTGTAAGGGAAGAATTTATTCTTTGTGATTTAAAAGCCAGTTTTTTTGGGGAAGTTACATAACTCACTTGGAGCTTATCACTGCTAAATCCATTAGAGAACAGTTAAAGGTAAGAGGAGGTCCCATGGAAGATAGTGAGAAGATAACATAAATATACTGAACAGTTAGAGGTTACATTATAAAGCAAGGCTTTAAAGATGTAGAATTCTTCACTGCACATCGTGCCACAAGAAGAAAGGAAAATAAGGAAAAAATGACTTAACCACAGACGCAGAACTATTCCTCACTCGAAAACATAGGCCTAGTCCCTGTGTCCTAGCTTTCCCTTAGATCTGTGGGGACACTCACACAGTTGCCTATTCTATTCACTCAGGCCTGGATAGACAGCCCCTGTTCAAACAATCAGAGTATAGGGTATTGTGTCACTTGGCCTACTCAAGGTAAAGCAGGGAAGGCATCCTCAGGTAGAGGCCCCATAGCAATGCCTCAGGGGGATCAGACAGCCTCATGGTAGGAATACAGCCTATTTATCATCTGGCTGGATCCTTCCTCAGTGCTGCTGATGGCAATTCATATCATCACAGGAGTAGAGGCTATGCCAACATCTGTGTTAGTACTCAGACAACCATGATAGGCAATGTTTAGGAGTTGTTTTTAGATCTGAAATGACACTGCACGCACTGTCCTCCATCTACAATGGCACTTTAACCACAGCAACTGATACGTGTGCGTGTGTCACTGTAAATGACCAGCTTTCCTTGTTCCTAATGCTGATTTTTGCTAATGCCTTCCTTCGACAACATACCCTTACCCTAACCACTCAAGATGATGCCTAATACTGTCTAACCACCACAACGCAATTTGAAGTAAATTAAGATTATGCAAGCCATCAACCTTACCCATCGTTTTTTTTACGTGTCGTCTAATGTGAACCAGGACACGTAATTGAGAATGTGTACTGTTGTGTATAGGTACACATTTTAAATAGGAGTCTGTGTTGCATTATGTTGTGGGATATAAATGAGATTAATGTGTGGTCTCTGGTCAGCACATTCCTTGGCCTCCTGTGTAAAAGTCAGGCGCGCCAGCCCATTATTACAACCGCCTCTCAATGACATTTGCACGGAAGGTGAACGCATAGTCATGGAGTGAGTCCTCGCTGAGCTGGTGAATCAATTCTCTCAGCTGCTTTTCTGTCCTGGAGCAGAAACCCTGTTCTTAGGTCTGAGGAGGACAGTGGGTTATTCCTGTTCTTAGGTCTGAGGAGGAGAGTGGGTTGTCCTTTGAAATGAGGGGGCACTAAAATCCTCAGCCAAACAGACCATGAAACAGAGCTACATTGAGGCAGTGAGTCATTCTCTTTCTTGAATTGTCATCTTGAGGAAGTAAAAGTTAAAAGCTCTAGTAGTACAGGCCCGAGTCTTGACAATGGCTTATCCAACACATGCCTGGGGCCTCCTACAGCAAAACAATTTAAAAGGGAAATACGCTTTCGTCTGGTTAAAAACACCCCCGAGAGCACCAATTGGCCATCTGCAAACAACCCCTTAAAAACAGTAACAACCTCTGTTCCTTGTTTTAAAGGGGTCCTCCTTTACTTGCTTCGGATACGATCTGATTAGGACTCATGCTTTGAGTATGCATGGCCTATTGTTTTGTTCCGTTCAGATCTCAGGGCTTCAGGTTATTCAGATGTATTCAGATTAGCACGGCTGAAAGTGGAATGTCTGAACTGCGGCCATATACTGGCTTGATCACAGTGATCTAAATTAAATTAAATTAAATTGATCTGTGGAGTTTGAAGGCACACTTCATCAGCCTGAGCATGCTTACCTGACTCAGACTCACGTCTGCTTAGACAGATAGGACACGTGGTCGATGTATGGCCTTCACATACTGTAATACAGTTAAACACTCACTATGGTTTTCCATTTTAAATGTATTGAATTATTTCACTTAGTTCAAAAGAGTATTTAATACGTAATGCATCAAAGGACACGCACCTCCCTATCTACAAGAACTCATCACTCCACAAACCTCCACCCGCACCCTCAGATCTTGCTCCTCCAGGTCCCCAATACCGCACCATGGGGGACCGAGCCTTCTGCTCGGCTGCACCACGCCTGTGGAACAGCCTTCCAAGCCAGTTAAGGGCAGTACAGAGCCTGGACTTTTAAGACAGCCCTAAAAACCTTTTTATAAAAAAAAAAAGCCTTTGACTGTTGAACCTGTGTTCATTCTTGTGATTTCTTTAGTGTTTTTTTTTTATATATATTTTTTTTTACTATGTTTTTAACTTATTATGTTTTTAGGCTGTTTTTTTAAAACTCTGTAGCACTCTGAGATTCATTTAGATTTCTATTACTCGCTTCCAGCACCCCCTTGGCCAGCAGTGGCCCTGAATCCATAGCCCTTGATTTCGTCTGTTATCGTACGTTATCTTCAGCAAATATTTTCCCATTGCTATACAGTCCCATGTGCACATGCTGTTATAATGTAGCGAGTTTGAGTTATTTCCTGAACTTAAGTGAAACTGTATTGCACAAACAGCTGTGACTGTGTCTCTTGGCTGCTGCTCTGGGCTTTGTGTTGTTGGACAAATCCCTGTTGCAAAATCAACTATGGTGAGATTAACCATTTTTTCCATTGTGTGATGGTAAATATTTTTGATAAGGATATAAACTGTACCGGACTGTAGCTTTTAATTTCTTATGAATCCATATGATTTCACTGATGGTGATATTGGGGGAAAAACACTTGAGGAATGGCTCATTTCAATCGCCTTGGACAATTTGGCCTTCCATTGAGGGTATCAATCTCTGGCCCTGGGTGATGTACTGTCAACCACAGTGTTTACTGCCAGATATTACAGGAGGAACCATTGGGATCCTAAGACCTACCTGGCTCTAACTTGATGCCTAAGGAACAAGACCTGTTCTCCCACAAAGCATGCTGTTTTCTGCCCACTATGTGTATGGAACAAATGTTTTGGATTTCACCAGCTTCTGCCTGTATTTGGCCTCAAATGCACTGCATAGTTTCCTTTCCTTGACCTGCAGGGATCAGGGGTGGGACCAAGTCAACAGACAGTGCTCTGCATGTGTGTTTCATTATTTTCAGGGCATTGTCTGTCTGTCTATCTGCCTGTCTGTCTCTCTCTGGTCTACTCTCTGTGGGCTGAACTCTCTCTCACACAAAATAAAACGCACGCTCATTCATCACTATTGATGTCTTTGGCGTCTATTGGCGTCTTTGAGCCTCGGAAAAGCGCTATATAAATGTAATGAATTATTATTATTATTCTTGTTTAGGATGTGAAAACTATCAAAACAACTACTACTAGCTACTGTACGATTGGGATATGAAGAGGTCAGACGCCGTTCTTGTTGAAGGTTTAAGAGGCAAACACGCATGCCCTGTTCATGGCAAAGGGCAATATGAATATATAACATCACTCTGAAGAGTACATGTATGAATAAGACTGTTTGAGAGAAGCTTTGAGCTCAGTAGTGAACATGTTGCTTGATGTCGAGTAGACCAACATAAAGCGCACTATAGCAGGTATCAAAGCCATGTGCTGGAAAGCCTTGTTAGTGCATAAATGAACTTATAACATAACAAATCCAACATTCGCACACCCTATTGTCACGCTTAATGGTAACAACCTGTACTGTAATAATGTTGTAACATTTTATATTGTAAATAATTAGGGTTACCATGCAGAGGTATAAACAGACACATGATTTATATCGCTCATTCATTAATTCATTCTCCTTTAGCTTTGAAACAGACATAATCTATAGAGCGGCTCTCGGCTACTGTATATATGTATCTAGCCACTTTGTGAGATGAACAATTGATGGTTTTGAAACCCTGGTGAAACTGCCGATTCATCACTCCTATAGCCCCCTGCTGGCCCCTCTGAGGCCACACCAAGGATAATTTCCTTCCTCCAAGATGCGTTGATGGCTCTAATGTAACTGTGCTTTGCACCTGTAACACTTCAGCTGTTAGGAAGAGGCTGGACGTTCACAGACAGGTCAGGCCCTGCATCTGGGAAACACATCCTGTCCATGAGAATTTGTGATTCTTTCCGGGACCTTGGAGGGTTGAAATGAACCCTGAATCCAGAAGCAGCTGCTTCCTCCTCCTCTCACTCTCTCAAGAATCCCACCAGTCACAGCACCCTTCCTAATCCCTATCCCTAGATGGTAAAGGAACCGTCAGGAAGCTCAGAGCCTTTTTAATGGTTGAGAAGAGAGTCACTTGAGTTCCATTCCTGGTCAACCTCCCTAAACCTCGAAAGGGGCTAGTTAGAAGGGGCTCTAATTTGGCTCTGTTGTCTTCAGTTGGAAATTGACTTGGATGACAATTCATTCTCTCTCAGACCTCTCTTATCCCCTATTAAGATCTGATCTGCTGAGGGCTAGGCCAAGTTTGGGGCTGGCTGCTTCTGATTAAGTTTGATGCCATTGATCTAATATTTGGCTTGAGTGGATGTATTTCATACTTCGTCTCTCTCTTGTGTGGGGCCAACAACCAAAAGTGTAAATAAATGAGAGATTACAGGATTAAGTTGGACCCAGCAACAAAGACAGTCCTGTTGAATGGTTTTAAATCCAACTGGGGAATGACCGAGACAAAGCCCATGTGTTTTGTTACCCTGGCTCTTGAGTCTGTCCTAGTTCCATATCAAGACTGTCCATGTCAATCCTTCAACTCCCGTCTACAGCAGTCATGTGCTGTATGGGACTCTACTATTCACAGTGCATTATCATGCATCACAGGGGTAGTTGCACTCTCTTTGATGATGTGTTTAAAAAAACATCTTCACGCAAGGGCTGCTGGAAAAGACTGGAAACCCAACAAGTCAGCACATACCGTACTTCCCATTTGAAAACACTTTCAAAAACCTGTAAAGCTCCAGGGTATGTTCACCCAGTCTGTAGTTTGCACATTAATGATAGATCACAGCCCTAGCTTTACTGTCATTCCACATGGCCATCTTGTAAACTCCTGTGGGTTTCTTACGGCTTACCTCTGTAGACTTTTACTAGCTCTCCTGTGTAAGGATTTAAATCGGTTGTCATAAAAGTCCCCTCACAAGTGGTTGTCAAAGCACTTTCACGCTAGTAACTGGGAAGATGCCATGCGACGATGTCTGTGTGTAACTTTGGTCAGATTCATGTTTTCTGTTTTCTTTTCTTTTTTAAAATCTCAGACTGGCCTAAATTAGCTGTAGTATAAAGGCTTTAACTCTAACCTGAGAGCATGGCAATCCCCATCGCCACCCCCAACAGTACTGTAAAGCCCTCATGGTTGCCTCTAGGCCTCCCAGGGCTATTAAATCAAAATTGTAGCTCTTCTGAGCTGAAGGAAAGACAAATAACCAACATCAAATCCACATAGAGTTCAGTAGAACAGGTTAGTGGGTCAGACTTGAGCAATGGACTCTGGGGACCTGTTATGTTTTGGTTACCAAAATCTGTGTTGTCAATGAACGGCCCTTCATTCTACCGCCGTACTCAAGTTGTGCCAAACATGAGGTCATCATCACCAGCTCCCAACATCAAACCACAGGCTCCCTGTGTTTTAGAGAGAACAACCTGGTTTCTAGGGTTCTAAGTTGGGTGTCGTCCGCACAACAGTGGAAATTAATATTATACTTACGTATGATCTGACCCAAAGGCAGCATATAGATAGTAAATAATATCGGGCCAAGAATTGACCCCTCGGGGGTGGGGATGAGGATGGGGGGCTGGGGATGAGGAAAATTCTCCCATTACAAAAGAGAAAGATCTGTCAGAGAGGTAGGAGCGAAACCAGGCAAGAGCAGTGTCCTTAATGTCAACACAGTTTTCCGATATCATGGTCGACCAAATGAATGTACCCAAATTCAAGGAATCAGAAGGCAGTAATGGCTCTGACAAGATGGTACCATAAGATGGAACATTTACAAGCTACAACCATCCAATGAAACTGCTTTGAATAAGCCACAAACGGAAAAATCATGAAGTTTGAAGATCGTCAAGGCCAGGTGAGAAAGAATTCTATTTCTCTGTATGCATGACTCATGGCCCTCTTGGAGTCTGACTCCCATAGCCTCCTTGATGGAAAGCTGATATGTATACTTTTCAAAGGACCCCATGAGCCATGACACACCACTAATTGACCTTGACTCTGTCCGACAGACGCATTCTGTCAGACCACCAATCAAACTTCAAAGAGAGAGAGAGAGAGTACATGAGATATCCAGACCCCATTCCCCAGGTACATTTGTGATCGATATGTGGAAGTTAGTTAGTGCAGGAGTGTGACCGTTCTCTGACACCACCAGCTGTCTGTAGAAGGAGAAGACCTCTGACTGACTGTCATCACGACAGGGCAAATTAATGGAAGATGAATCGTCCCAAAGACTCTCAGCACTATTCCAGTCTCCATATCTGTCTGTATGAAACATTAGATCCAAAGCAGGTGCTGAGGGAAATGGTACAGCAGGTGTCCCTCTGGCCCTATTATCTACTAAATCATCTCATTAGTGTACATTTGTATTTTGAAAAGCTATCCACACATCTCTATCCTTGTCTTTTTAACTTTTTTTTTTTTGCTGCAGAGTGCATAAGGCTCTCTTCACAGAGGTCAGACGACAACCACAGTGCAGGGTTCTACTGGCTGCTCCAGTATTTCACACCAGAGTGTGAGACTGACTGACCTGAGAGGGCTTTTCTAAGACAAGCCCAAATCCAAAGGCCAGTCTTCATAATGACGGCTCAGACTGAAGAGGAAGTGGGGGTATAGAGGAATTTCACTCGGGAGGGAGTGTGGCAAGGTCCACAGCTGACTAACTTCTTGGTGGGTTCATTGCGGTTATGTGGTTATAATGCTTCCTGAATACCATCTAGGACATTCTAGGACTAAATGATATACAGGTAGTAGGGCACTGTATGTCTAATCATGCAGGGGAAAAAAGCAAGTTGCCTTACTAAGGGTCCTTTCATGATTTGATGTTGTGTTAAATGAGAGCAGTAATTGTGTGGAGCTGGATGACTTTTCCGTATTCCCATCAGCTGTGGGTGTGCCCTGCAGTGTTGTCCAAGGAGAGCCTTTAACATTCCAAGCCCAGCTTCCAGAGCAGACACATGGAATGCCCTGAGCCTGATGGGCTGATCTACATTCCTCTGACTTGTTCCATTCACCCATTATGGGCCTGCTCAGGACCCCAGAAAAGGGACCCACCTACAGTCTGTCTGTGTGACTGACTGAGGAGGGTTGATGGGTGGATGTTGGACAGAACTGCATGGGGAAATACAGACAGACTCAAAGATAGCTCTATAAACTAATGAATGATTGGCTGTACCTGTACCCGCAGACATAAAAGTCAGACAATGGAGGTAGAGAAATAACTTTTACAGGAATTAATGGGTTTCTATCTCTCCAAGACCCAGGTACCTTTTACAGTATTGTTATATAGTGAGGAAGATATTGCCTTGATAAGATCCAGCAGGATCATACAGGAGTATAAATCACCCCTTATAACCGCCAATACACTTTCATTTCGACCTCTCCTTCACTGGGGGCTCGTAATCCGCTCACAGACACTCCAGGTGTCTCAGGGCAGAGAGGTTCTGGAGAGAACTGAGGGGTTGACCTCAGAGTCACTTCCCCCTGTGCTCCCTCTCGTCAACTCCCACCTGGATACCCCTCCTCCCCTCTGCACTACTATGGAACATCCCATAATGATCTGTGTGTCGTCTGAAAGTCTGGTCGATAATTCTGATAAATGGCATCCGCTGGGAGAACAAGATCTCTGTACTAGGTGTGCTACGGAGCATTCATTTTCATTCATATTAATATGGAGTGTGTGGATGAATGTTGTCTCTCGTCCAGAACGCTGATAACTCATCCCATTCCCTGGCACCGAACATTTAACCCATGTTGCAAACTTACGGTAATCATCTGCTCTCTTCTGTCTTTGAACTATTGATTTGTGCATCTTTCTTCATAGAATAGAGCCAGTAAGCCCTGCAATAACTCAGATTATATAACCTTTGTGAACCTCTGTGCAATTTTAATTCTGATTTACTGTTCTGGAGCTCTTCAAAATATGTCTAGGGTGAGCCTAAATTCATTTATGAGATACAGATAGCAAAATTATCAAAAAGACCAAACAGGTATATATATATTTAATATATCACACTGTGATCAATACATACTTTTTTACAAATGCAAGCAGTATATGATTTATTGAATAATACCGAAGGACACTTTAATATTACCAAAGGTTGATAAAAGCAGCCCACAGTCAATACACGACTTCACTTGAGTTTTCTCAGAACTAGACTGTTGAGGAGAGTAAGAGAACCACATCACTCAATTCAGAGAGAGCATAGTGTACCGGTATGTGAACTTGGTGCATCATGTCACATGTCTGTACTAGTGTATTGTTTCACATCAACCTCTGCCCTCCGACCTTGGGGGTCATTCCAACACTTCACTCATAACCCGCTAAGATGTTGCCTTAGCCCCCAGTAGTGAACACTCATTGAAGAGAAAGAATGTGAGGTTTCAGGGTGATGGGGTGTGCTTTGGAGATGTTAACAACTAGGCAGCAGCAACCAATGCTTTTTCCCTTACTCTAGTACTGTACATTTCCTTGAGGTGGTAGAGATGCCTGACACTGTACCATCCATACATGTCCAGCGTATAGGGATGCCATTAGAGAGGGACAATACTTATGTGTGTGGAGAATTAATGGAGCTGCCCTTTGACCCCTTACAGGTTTTAAGGAGCTATTTTAGGAACCCTAATGCCAGGACCAACACAATTGGTTTATTGTTCAGGAAGTCGCGTGAATGGGGAGTAAAGGTGTAGGAAAACCCATTAAGGACACAACAGCCCTTGTAAAATTGTCCTGGAAAATGGCCAGTGGTTTAAAATGATCTGCATGTGAGGTAAGCCTCCCTTTCCCACATTCACAAATAAAATGGAACACCAACCCGCACTCCTACGCCCTTTTATGCATGTGCATGTGTGGTCCTTGCGCCCTCACCCAGCTCGACAGTAAAGAGGAGCTGCTACCTTTGCTTGCAATAACTGCCTGAAGTCTGTGACCTACTGACCCCACCAGACGCTCTCTGCTGATGCTCTGCCAAGCCTGTACTTCACTGAACACTTTATTAGGAACACCGGTACACCTTCTCATTCATTCAGGTGGTGTAATGGTGTGGGGAATGTGTTCTTGGCACACTTTGGGCTCATTAATACCAATCAATCATCGCTTGAATGCCACAACCTATTTTGAGTACTGTTGCTGACCATGTGCATCCCTTCATGGCCACAATTTACCCATCTTCTAATGGCTACTTCCAGCTTGATAATGCACCATGTCACAAATCAAAAGTCGTGTCAAACTGGTTTCATGAACATGACAATGAGTTCAGTGTTCTTCAGTGGCCTTTCCAGACACCGGATCTGAGTCCAAGAATAGAGCACTTTTGGGATGTGGTAGAATGGGAGATACACAGATTGAAAGTGCATCTGAAAGATTGCAGGAATTGTGTGATGCAATCATGTTATCATGCACCAGAATCTCAAAGGAATGTTTCCACGTGGAATCAATGCCACGAAGAATCATGGCTGTTTTGAGAGTAACGGGAGGCCCTACCCAGTATTAGAATATTGTTCCTTATAGTGTATTTCAGTATCATGTAATGGTCTTGTTGACAGGCATGACTTTCGTAAATCTTTCTTATTTTCTACTTAACCAAATGTCACATTAAAGAGTTGACTGATACTTCTGCCGTCCATTTCACGCATCTCAGAAGCAGATTGGCTGCCAGAGCAGTGAGGTCATGTTCACTGGCCCTGGCTCAGTCCACTGGCTGAAGGGGAGAGATGACATAATGGTCACTGACAGATTCAGTTGAAACACTGGAGGACAGTCACCTGTGTGTGTGTGTGTGTGTGTGTGTGTGTGTGTGTGTGTGTGTGTGTGTGTGTGTGTGTGTGTGTGTTAGGCTTGTGCCCGTGTCAGAAATACACTTTCCTGCCCAAATACCTGCTAGACCAGTAATACCTTTCAATGTTTACTTTTTTTATTTAAATAATTATATATTTCATATATTTTTATTATTATTTAATATTATCTTTGTGCCACCTGGCACAGCGGCATCATAGCAGAGGTTTGTTCTATGTTATTGTACTGCATATTCACAAGCTAAATCAAGTGGCTCATTCAATTAGTCTAACAAAAATAATCGCGGTAATATTCTGTCATATGCTTGGCAGTTAATGTTGAATTATGTTTTGAAACCTACAGTACATAAGATTAGCCTCTACATTGGTAATGTTGCTATCTGGCAACAGGCCAGATGCCAGTACTTGGTGCATAATACACACACTGGCATATCAGACGTGATAGCCTTTGTCATCTGGTTTGAATCCTCTTGAAAAGGTTGGTGACCACTGGTATGGACGGTGTGGCGGGAAATACACCTGTGTAAGCTTGTACACTGTATGCTACCAGTAAAACCTTCCACCGGCCCATCCACCCATACATCTATTGTATACGCCCCAAACTGACAAGCTGCATATAAAACAAAGTTACATAACCAAGTTCTGAGTTTTGATGATGTGCTAAGTATGGTCAAATCGCTACGAGAAACATTATGGACATTATAGTTGTCAGGGGAAGGCATTAGCAAACATTAGTATTAGCAACAATAATTAACGAATTTGTTGTGCGATTCCAACCAGAAACGTGCGGGTTGCAAGGCAAGCTGCTATGGCTCCCACCAGCCTCATTATACGGCGTTCTGCCTTCCATATTCATCTCCCAGTAGCTAAAATCTCCAACCAGAACACACAATTAAGAATGCGTGCTATCATGTATAGGTACACGATTTGAGCTGGAAACCAGTCTAGTACAGTATAAACACCCTTGTTTTGAATGAGTAAAAACTCATGCATGATGTCATCTCCTTTCTCTTTCTCTCTTTCCCAGCTGCTGAGCGGGACTCTGGATGGGAAGCTGAGTCTGTTTCGGCCCAGCGATGGGGCCTCTCTCTCATGACAACAGAGCTGCTGCTGTGGTTGCTACAGCGACTGTGTAATTACACTGTACTGCCGAAGAGTGGGCCTCATTAGACAGCTTCCAGCCCCCTGGAGACTTCCCTGTGACCACGCCAGAACTAGAGCGCCTCAAAGAGGGCCCATGACCTCACCGACCGCCTGCTGCAGCCTCCATGGCGGACACACTGACATTACTACACACTGACGCCCCCATCGACATGTATAGATGTACTGATATTAGAACTCAAACTCACAGACCTAGACGTGGAAAAGCAGCCAGAATGTACTGTACCTTTACCCATACCTGAATTGCACACAGTAAATGACAGGTCTCGGAACCTGATGAGAACAGGCCATGAAGCCAACTTTGCTTATTCAAAACAACTCGTTGCCTATTTCACCTGTTATTTCAAAGTAACTCATTGTTACTTAGAGCAATTTAAAATGATACTGGATGCACTTGTCCTTTCTTAATCCAAACTAGGCTATATTTTGAAAAGCATTTTGAATGATATACTATCACAGACCCATAATCAGATAGAATAAATAAATAAGAAAATGTCTGAAGATTCGGAGAAGAGAAGTCATTGTTTGTTTTTCACCGTCTTCTTGTTGAGGAGATGGCTATGAAGCGGTTTGTTAAGAATGGTTTGTTATGTGCTTAATAAAATGGGGTCAGAGAAATATGTGACAGCAGTTGGTGAAAGCGTCGGCAACCGACCAAATGTTCAGACTTTTATTATGAACTATGAACTTTTTTTGAAGAAATGTCAACGTTGTTGAAAATCAATGACACAGTCAAGCCAAAATATTGCAATGCAATGGATTCAGTGAGTAATCCCCACTACTACATAGTTAGTGTAGAGTAGTGGGGATTACTCACCGAATCAGATGTTTCAGCATTTAGAAATTACAACTCTTTGTTGACAGGTTTTTTTTGTGGTTACTCAGGCATACGCTGTCAATGTCTAGTATTGATTCTAGGCTTTGCATTTGGCTTTGATATTGGTGTCTGTCAACATGTGGACCAAAGAGACATCAATGAAGCCATTATGAGGCTGAAATATCAAAACAATCTATCAGAAACATAGCCAAAACCTTTGATGTACCAAAATAAAATAAAAAAAGTAAAATAATTTAAAAAAGAAAGAAAACACTGGTGAGCTCAGCAATCACAAACGGGCTGGTAGGCCAAGGAAGAGTGTGTCGGAGACTAGACCATCTGCAGAATACATCACCAGAGGCTTCACTGTAACATGTAAACCACTAGTTATCAAAAGGGGTAGTGGTGGTCTAGTGGATAGTGAGTTGGACTTGTGATCGGAAGGTTGTGAGTTCAAATCCCACCTGAAACCACACCACTACTAGTGTGTCCTTGAGTAAGGCACTTAGCCCTCAGTTACTCCAGGGGGAATGTCCCTGTAATTCGTAATTGCAAATCGCTTTGGATTAAAGTGGCAAAATTAATTAATTAATTAAATTAAAAGGATGGTCAGGTTACAGTTTGCTGAAATAATAAGTAGCCTACCTAAAAAGCCTAAAAGGTCGGGAAAACAGTATTGTAGTCAAGTCAGGCAGCCATATAAGACAAATATGGTCATGTACTAAAGCGATTGCAAGAGTAATGTTTGGAGAAAAAAGGATCGGCCCAAGATTTACAGCATGCCACCTAATTTGTGAAACATTGTGGAGGGGGTGCTATAGGTTTAGGCATGTATTGTCTTAATTGATGTTACTGCTGACAGCAGCAGCAGAATGTGTTCTCAAGTGTACAGAAACATCTCGTCTGCAAATGCCTCCAAATTCATTGGATGGCACTTCATCTTACAATAAAGCCCTATTCGTTTAGTATTATCTGAGGACGTCTGGTAAATTTGTAATAATTACAGAGGTCGTCTGTGTTCTTAATCCCATGCGAATCGGCCATGTCTGTCCATAAAAATGTCAGTAACAATTCCAACTGCATCAGAACGATCCCTATTATTTTCCCAGGATCAGATCGAGCTGGCTGATATTTGACCCTCTACGAGTCAAAATCAGCCAGATAGATCTGATCCTGGATAGCAAAAAAGAATCGGGATCATTCTGATCCAGATTAGCCTAAACTTTTTTAAGGGCCGGCTGTGGCTCAGGAGGTAGAGCCGGTGTCTAATGATGTCTGATGATGTAATTAGAGAGTGGAGTTTCCCTTTAAAACCTGACTGTGAAGGAGCATAATATTTATCAGACTTTTCATGTTTATCGATCTACAGTATATTCATATACTCAGATACACTTGATAAACATTTTTTGCTTTGCTTTTCTGAAAATGAAATCTGTTAAACAATTAATCAACTTTGTATGGCCTTGGTCTCAATGCATGATCTGTTTCTAATCAAGAACTAGGACACACATACCTTGGCATGGGGAATAGTTAGTCGTTAGTCGTTTACGTTCGAAAGATTTTTGTTTTCAATTTATGGTGAGACAAAGATGTTCTAGTGCCCATCCTTTGTGTTTTATGAACATCTGTACCTCATACTGGAAAATGCTGTAATCGGATGACGGTTTATTATATCGATGTTATTAGTTAGATCAAATCTGTTATTGATGTCCCCTGTTCAGAAGACACCCGTGTCCGTAGGCCTTATGGATGTTTATAAGTAAGTTTATTGTTTTTATGGTTCACGAGCATCCTGCAAATGTTCAACACACATTCTGATGTCTCATTCAGCATAGATGCAAAGCATACTGCGGAAGGTTTGGATATTATTTAGTTTTAATAGCTTATGCTTATTGGAAAGACATCTGAAAGTATTAGGCTACAATGTTAACCATTTGCTTTGACTTCGATACGTTACACATTGCCTATTAACAAAGTTGCATGAAACTAATGTATTTTGCAGTAAATCTAAATTATAGCTAGGCCTAGGCTATATTTTCTTTCTATTTGATGTAGGACGCAGTAGCACATTCTTATAATAGGGCTATACAATTTATAGGAGTATACATCACTTTAAGAGTATTTTAAGATAAATTGCAGTTCTTATGGTTTATTTCTTCTGACAGTCCCAAAGTAAATGGAACATCATGAACATATAATTAAACTATTAACTTCTCAAAATAGAGTACCTATCTCTAATTGAACAAAACAGTTTTCCAAATTCCAGTCCCCCCTCCATGATTTGTTAACGACTGTTTGACACACTTCTTGTTCCTCAAGGCTATTCTGTCTGATTACATAGCTAAAGGTTGTCTAAGTACATACTGTAACAACTGGGCCAATAACTTGGGTACTGAACTGGCTATTTTATACAGAACTTTTCTCATTGTTGTGTAATCCTCTTTGTTATTGTCCTTGTGGAATTGCACAACACTACACAGTACCTAGCCAGTGCACATTACACCCGTGTCCATGCTGATTTGTATCAATAAGCTGGACAGTATCAGAACAACAAATTAAACTCAGTAGATAACAAAAGTGGCAGTTTTCTGTGCAGAGGGATTTAGTAAAGAGGGACATAAAAAGAAGGTCTTCAAAAAAACAAAAGCTTAGCCTGCAAACCGTTTTAGAAATCAGTCTTTACATCATAACTAAAGAAGGCAAGAATGATCTTGTCTATGTCACAGTAGTAGCATGTGATTGTTTCTGTCATGTTGAAGATGTGTACCTGACCTGTAGGCCTATTTCAGAGGCCCTAATTCAGCTTGTTTTACCTGTCAAATACTACACTTCTTCTGTGTTCCACTGGACATTCACTACCAGAGCACTTTCAGTTAGACGGCTTGTCAAAGGCACAACAGTGATGGAAACCCCTCCAGACAACAATTAAATTCAAGCCACTGGTAGTAAACCTATTTCTCTAACAACCAGGAGGAGATTGGGGTCATAGTATTATCAACCTGATCTCATGCAGTTAATGGGCTCAGAATATCTCTGGGAGATACAGGGCTCAGAATATGCTAATGTTTACGTATGCTTGACCACATTAATTATGAATTGCAGTATAAAGCAGAACTTTTGAGTGGTAAGGTTAGGGTAAATTGTCGGGGAAGGAATTAGAAAATATTAGGATAAGTAACAAACAAATAAGCACAAAAGTGGTGTCCCAAGCACAATTCGAACCATGCAGTGACGTTCGGGTTGCAAGTGTCCATATCATGCACCGACAGTTCCCCTTGCGGCCACTGGAGGCATATAGTAGGCCTATAGTATGTAAATCATTGGACGTTTTCTGAACAATCAGAAAATGCGTCCGTATCTCGCGGTTAGCAGGGTGGGTATTGTTAGTGTTTGGTATGAATGGGATTGGGTCCTCCGATATTTAGACTGATGTACAGTAGGAGGGCTTGCGGCCTGGGTCTACAGTTTCTCTGTCTACATACTGTAGGTACTGAGTGTGAGGTCAGGTATTCATATTAGACAGATCCAAGAAAGTGATAGCCTTCATTATGTAGATGGATGAATATAAGATGCCTCTGGTTTCATCTTTGGCTCCTCTTTGGCTCTTCAGAGAGCTCCTCATCCCATCACCAATAATCTGTAGGCCTACTTGATCCATTCTATCGGTTTTGACTGTATAGTTTAATTGATACTGAGTCAGATTCTCGTCTCTGTTCATCCATCTAGTAGTAGGTCAGACCAAACACAGCTGTGCTTTTGCATAGAAAACACTGCCAGACCTTCTTCCCAAAGAACTCAGGAACTAGGCAAGGTTGTGCAAAAGAGAGTATCTAATTTTCTTCAATGAAAAAAATAATCGTCTCTTCCAGTGTCATATGTCTGGGTGTGTGTGTGTGTGTGTGTGTGTATTTGTGTGTGTGTATGTGTGTGTGTGTGTGTGTGTGTGTGTGTGTGTGTGTGTGTGTGTGTGTGTGTGTGCGTGTGCGTGTGCGTGTGTGTGTGTGTTTTTGATTGATTGATTGATTGAAAACCTTTATTGTCCCCAATGGGGAAATTTTGTTGTCAAACAGCTTAGTTAGGGCAGACAGAAAACATTCAATAAAATACATAAAACAGTGCAGGCTCAATAAGTAAAAAGTTCCAAGTTCCAAAGTTCCAGCAGTGTGTTCCAGCAGTGTGTGTGTGTGTGTGTGTGTGTGTGTGTGTGTGTGTGTGTGTGTGTGTGTGTGTGTGTGTGCGTGTGTGTGTGTGTGTGTGTGTGTGTGTGTGTGTGTGTGTGTGTGTGTGTGTGTGTGTGTGTGTGCGTGTGTGTATGCCACAGTGACAGGCATCCTGGCAGGGGTTGCATCTAGGTTGTCACTGTGAGCTTTAGTGTTCTTGGGACCAGAGACATTCTACTGGAACACAATATCATAAATTGTCTGTAAAGAAATTTATGTAGTCATCTCTTCTCTCAATTTCCTGTGATGGAACTACTTTTAGGTCAAGTAATATAACCGATTCCAGAGGAATCTTTTATAGTTAGAATAACTTAAATGCGAAAATGTAAGACACATTACATTTTTAAAGTTTTAAAACACATTATGATAAGGGAAATAAATACATTATGTTATGAAAACAACCATGTCACTGATTTATCAGGTTAGTGGAATCAGGAATCATTCAGAAAATGACGTTTTTACTGTTAAGAAAAATAACACATTTTAGAAAAGCATGCACTCATACAAGCAGCGCAGAACCCTGATCGTTTTACCTGGCCACAGCTTACAGAGGGGAGCAGAAGGACACTGAGCAGGGGAATTTAGGAAATGTTATTTTCTATCAATTAATTCAAGCAAATGCTCTCATCAAGGGCAGTTGCAAGTGAACAATGCGAAAGCCCAACAAATTCCATGTGAAGAAACCTAAAATGGTTGCTATGTGTAATATTTCTGGTTAGAAAAAATGTGTTTTGGCTGTGATTCTCTGAGGTAATTTGGCTGCACTTTCCACACTGATCTCATCAGAGAGGAATGATGTGAATACACAAGCAAATGAAAGCGTTTCAGGGACAGCCAAACTGCTCACCATAGGCCAGGTTTGGAAGAGCAAAGTATGGGTAAAGTTAGAAAGGTCCATGGTGGTTTCTATGGAACATCTCATATTCTACTATTACTCAATAGGGGAACAGTGGCACATTTATCTACCTCAAAGGTTTCTTTCAGCTGTGTGTGAAAGAGATGAGGCCTGTTCTCAACCCACAGTACGTAAGTCCTGTTGGAAGAGCCTAGTGATCATTTTATGGTGCTCAATTATAGGGCTCAACCCCCAGAGAAACATCTGCTGTTTCATCTATAATTTAATAAATTTGCTACATAATACAGGTTTTAAGTTCCAAAGGCCAACCACTGCCCGAGAAACTCATACTACATGCTGTACGTCCTCTCAAGCCATACGGTCAGTCCACATATTCTTTTGGAGTTTGAAGTGTTTACTAGGACCCCCATCTTGGCGTTAAGTTGGCTCTGGCCTGACTGCCGGAGCTTTCTCTTTGCTACAAGCGCAGACCTCCTTAACGGACCCCCGGCCAGGCTCTCCAAGGCTTTTCCCAACACTCTCCTCCCCGGTCCAGGAAACCCCTACTGGGTCCCGAATAATGAAGAGAGCTCCCTCCCCCTTGCTAACATGCAAGGTAAGCCAACAGTGGCACGTTCACGACTCCCCAAAGAGTTGTGCTGGTTTCTGCTCTTTTGTTTTCACAAACTCAATGGAACACAGAAAGAGTAGATTCTCTCTGTACACATGCCACATACTGACACTGTTTGAATTCAAAGTTCACCCAAAGAATATTGCCTGCAGGAAATAACTTGTGTTCAACAAATTACAGTCTCCTACGTAACTAATGGGACAGTGAAGCATTCTTTCTTCTTTTGGCTCTATACTCCAAAAGTTTGGAGTATGATTGCACAAGTGATGTGACGGAACACACCTAATTAAACAGAAACCCCAGTCAAGCCAATTGTCTCATTACTTTTGGTGCCCTGATAGGGGCACTATGTATAAAAAAGGTTGTCATTTCTAAATGGGAAAACAATATGTCCACACAAGTACCATCAAATAACTTTTGGGGTAATGTGTAGAGCCAAAAGGAGGAAAAATGCTTCACTGTCCAATTGCTTACACAGGGCACTGTGTCATCATGTGCTTATCACATTCACACTCAGTGTATTTATTTTTGAAATGTCATATACAATAAGTGAGAACAAGGGAAAGAGCATGTCTTTGTGCTCACAAAAGATTTTTTGGTCTCTGGCGACGACATGTGCAGTTCTTGAGTTATTGTTGGAAACAATGTAGTAAATTAGCTAAAACCTACATTACTCATAACTTCTTGGTAGATTTCCCTTTTTCCAATGAAACGTGTGTGAGTGCGCATAGATTGATATGCAGATGTAGATAACATCTGAGATACTGTAGAGCAGAGAAGTCTGTTTTTTTTTTTTACTGTTTGAAAGCAATGCTTGAATGTCACATTTTACTTGGAATTAGTCTCGACTGTACCTAACGGAGCTGCAAGTGTTAGAGGATGCAATCTGACAGATCGAATGAAGACCTTAAACCTCAAACATATGGTCACCAAGAACCAAAGCGCAGGGGTGAACTGTTGCCTCCAACATGTTTCAAGTCAGCCTTACATCTGCACTGGGGAAATGTACATTGCGTTCAGAAGTGAACACATTTTCCTCATAAAACACTCTGCATTTGAAGTATTTATTTGAACCCTTTCCTTAAACATGTTTGATATTATTCAAATAGTTTATGGGAATGGGAGACTGTAAGGCCAATGGGCTTTTCCATAGCAGACAGCTGCTAGGGGATTCTTGTTAGAAGGTATGTGTCAAAACCTTTAGTGCCATGTTTGCCAGAATAATTCTGCCAACAAAGTTACTGTACGTGGGCTACAGTATGTGATCCTTTTAACAGTTTAGCGTGCTATATGAGAATACATCAAATATCCTTACCAAGACTAAATAGTGTGATAATACAATATCTCACAAGTTATCTGTAAACTTTCACAGTCAAGTATCACAAATTAAATCTTTTCAGGATAGGGAATAATACCCTTTATGAAGGGTTCTACCTAGAACACTTTTTATCTGAAGAACCTGCAAATCTGATGAAAAAGGGTTCTTTGGATGAAAAGAGTTCTAGATAGGCCTAGCCTAACCCTACTCCTCTGCCAGGAACCCTTTTGAACTTCTTTTTTTCACTAAGACTGACACAAAACAAAACATTACAGGCATGATCACCACAAGAATTCCACATCATATTAAGGGTTTGGATTATGAAAGTATGATGAGCTATTGTTCTCCTCCGATAACCCTCGAAATGGACCAGAAATGAGTATAGAAAGAACAGTGTATGATTCTTGAAGGATGTACATGATGTAAGCAGAAGACATAATACATCTGCCCTGAATTTTTAGAACATGTAGAGCAGAGTCTGAATATACATCAAGGAGAAGCCACCAATGTTGATGGCGTATGGGACAGACAATCAGTGATATCAGCCTGTGCTGACTGAGCGGCATGCTATGAGGTGCTTTGGTTTGGCCTCCTCTCTGAAGGCGATGACTGATGCAATGATTAAGAGCAGATGGTGTCAGCCGGGTACAAGGCATAAACACGGGAGTGTTCAACACTGAGATAAATCAACAAAAGGCCCTTGAAGTGAGAGATCTTGAGGAGACGATGAGAGACTCATGTGCGCGTAATACTGGGGGTCAGATTGTCTGAGCTTCGGCACCACCAGGGCAATTGCTTTGGAAAGTTCTTTAAGACACCAGACATACAGACATAAATGTTTCTTTTTCTGAAAGATTCCCATGAGAGCGGTTTGACGAGATTGCAGTGGGTTCTCCTTCAGGCAATTTTTTTCGACCCCTCACTATGGGAAACGCAATCTTGTGTATCTTTCGCTGAAGTCCCCTTTTAATCATGCCTGGTACTGGCTGGTGACACTTGACGCTTCCTTTCTGTAGCATTGTCACTGCCAATGGCACTTGTTCTTAATCACAGGTTTTACTTACGATGACTGTTGTACAGTTGATTCACTAATGTACTTATTGTAAGTCGCTTTGTATAAAAGCATCAGATAAATGACTTAAATGTAAATGTAAGTCATAGCCCGCCTATCACACGTCCCCTCTCTGAGCTAGCAGGCTAACATAAGAAGGTCTTTAACAGGGGTCTCAAACTCAACTTACCTGGGGGCCGCTGGAGGGAGAGTCTGGGTGAAGCTGGGCCGCATCACATGAACGGTTCTTCAGAACATAGACTTCTCTTGCCTACTCCTTGCTGCCAGAGACCTCTCACACAGCTGAGCCACATTTGGCTCGAGGGAGGAAGCAGTTGAGACAGTTGAGTGTGGCTTGAAGATGCATGCTCATCAGTAGGTTTGGACCTGTACAAGTTTTGACTTATTAAAGTTCATGTTGAAGAGCTTTTCATACTATGTGCTCCCAAAAAGGCACTTTAACATCCTGGAAAGCTTAGGGAAGGTGGGAGGCAATTCTCTCAGAAATTGTCCAAGCTTGTCTGCTGTTCCACTCACCTCCCTGAACTTGGCTTTGAGTGGCGCTGCAGGTCAATGAGCTCCATTTGAAGCATATCTTGCACATCGAAGGAGAAGGGGTCAGCAAACATTTTCATTTTCAAATTTTCATCATTCTCTTTGCTTGCTTTCTTGAAGAAATCTTGTCGCCTCAGTAGACATGTTTGAAGATTGGCGACCTGGTTCTCTCTCTCATCTCCATGGTATGTTGCATACTCCTCAGCATGTCTAGTTGAGTGATGATGTCTGATGTTGTATTCCTTAAGACACGTCGGGGTGCCCCTGTGCTCAACAAACATTCTGTCTCCCACTTTTCCTGAAATTCGTGACGTTAGAATTATAAGGTTCTATCTCCATTTTTGTCAAAATGTAGTGTTTTACATAATCTGATCCATTAGGTGTTTATTAATGCCTGTGTGGTGTTATTTTTTAAATGTTTACATTTTTGAGTTAGTAATTCATAAAATACAAAGGTTCCATCTCACAAAACATAATGGAATGTAAAAACGTTGACGCTCAATATCTCTGAACTGCCCTAAACGGAGATAGAACTTTATCATTCTAAACGGAGATAGAACCTTATCATTCTAAACGGAGATAGAACCTTATCATTCTAAACTCACGAATTGTCTGTGCTCGTCGCCAACCTTTCTCTTCACGGCAGGTGTTGAGAAAGACATGACTGGGGCTTGGGTGACAGGATATATTTTAATTCCACTTACTGTAGTGTCAATCCGGAATCACATTTCAAGCAAGTGACTAACGTTACTAATTTGCGTTGGCTAACTTGACAACAAACGCGAAACGCGAAGCTGTCACGTGCCTGAGTTATGGTAACCCATAAGTGAAAAAAAATAATCTATAAAAGCCCAGGGCAAGCGCGGCACGCGCAACGACTCGGCAAAAAGGTGCGTTTGAGAAAACCGCGCGGGCCGCACCAACACTAAACTTTGATGTCAAGTAGTAGGGGACCACAAAATATCGTCCCGCGGGCTCCCATGGTCTATAACTAGCCTGTGTGCTTGGAATTCTTTGGAATTGTTGCACTCTTGCTAGCTCAATGATAATTCCTCAGGTATAACTCCTTATAACTTGGTAGGGTAGCACTTGGACGGTCAGCTTCTAGTGACACAAACATTTGATTGTTTATACATAGTAGTACTGACACAGTATATAAAAACATTAGATATCTAAAATAAATAAATACATATTTATAAGGCCATGGGGGACCTGTCTTTGTTTTTTGAGGTCCTCACGAGTGACTACTTCAACCCTCTCAGACTGTCAATGTAAAGATGTAGCTGTCTTACTTGCCCTGGCCATGGCCATGCCTGTGAGGGATTTGTACGCGGTCCACACTACATGTGCTATCGGTCCACACTCTGTTGCCCTTTGCGACATTATGGTACATTACAAACTTTCAAGAATTCATTCCCCTTTCGTATAAACACCCTCTGTCCGGTACACACTCTATGCGTTATTTGAACAGCTCAGCATCCTTCCGGGTTTGTGATCAGCTGTTTGCCTGCTCTGCCAACCATGCCAGGCAGGGGTAGGGCATGCTGTCTACACAGCGTCTCTCACATTGGATTGTGCGGGCCATTGTTGAGTCTTTACAATTGTAGGGGATTGCAGTCTACTGTGGGGACCTGGGCATATTCCATCCACAGGTGGGGTATGCACTGATCTGAAGCCAGGGGGGCTTTTTCCTCTGACATTCTGAGTTTGAGGTCTTGATGTGACTTTTTGTGGCGCATTCCGTCGTTACCTCTGGGTTGGAGTCTGTGTGATGCAGAAGGGGTATCATTTTTGTATCTGTACAGGTTTCCAGTTCGGATCAGGCAATTGGGACGTTTTGCTGGGTTGATTGAAAGAGAAGTGAAGACAAACGTAACCTACGTTCTCTGAAGGAGATGAGATGTACAAAACTACATTATGAACATAGGTAGCCCCTAGTGTGATATCAAATGATGGATGAATGTCAACTCTGTATGAATTATAAATGTACACAGATACTGTTGGAAGTACAATGCTCTCTGTCTACCTCTCTATCTGTTTGGATCAGGAGGTGTTGCCCTTTTCATTGACAAAAGTACATCTGAGACTGAATTGGAAGCAAACAGTGTTGTTTTAAGACAGATTCTATTGGATCCCAGACAAGGAGATTAGCTGACATCCTTGAGCATCCAAGTCAATTGGCTCAGTTTGAATGTCTCCCACAAATCAAGGTACATATACACAAACAAGAGGAAGGGAGGAAAGTCACATTTGCAACACGGGGAAACTACATCAAATGCATCTGTCATTGTTGTAAATGATGACCAGGGGAGGCTTAAGCCAAGGACAGATTGTTTCACAGTCAGAACAACCCAACCTTGGTGAGGTAACATGCATCGATCAACCAACTGTCGTTTGGATTATTTTAGTCAATGCTCCTCCCAAAAGTACAGAAATATAGGGAGAGCAGAGCCACCTCTATAAGTGTGTGTACTGTATCTCATCCCATTTACAGTGACTCTCACTCAACTTATTTTCTCCAAACTGTGTCAGAATAATCCGAAAGTAAGACTAGGTTGTGACAGGCAGTGGAGTTATAACTGTGTTGCAGACAGACAGTAGAGTTATAACTGTGTTGCAGACAGACAGACAGTAGAGTTATAACTGTGTTGCAGACAGACAGTGGAGTTATAACTGTGTTGTAGACAGACAGACAGTAGAGTTATAACTGTGTTGCAGACAGACAGTGGTGTTATAACTGTGTTGTAGACAGACAGTAGAGTTATAACTGTGTTGTAGACAGACAGACAGTAGAGTTATAACTGTGTTGTAGACAGACAGACAGTAGAGTTATAACTGTGTTGTAGACAGACAGACAGTAGAGTTATAACTGTGTTGCAGACAGACAGTAGAGTTATAACTGTGTTGCAGACAGACAGTAGAGTTATAACTGTGTTGTAGACAGACAGTAGAGTTATAACTGTGTTGTAGACAGACAGACAGTAGAGTTATAACTGTGTTACAGACAGACAGTAGAGTTATAACTGTGTTGTAGACAGACAGTAGAGTTATAACTGTGTTGTAGACAGACAGACAGTAGAGTTATAACTGTGTTGCAGACAGACAGTAGAGTTATAACTGTGTTGCAGACAGACAGTAGAGTTATAACTGTGTTGTAGACAGACAGTAGAGTTATAACTGTGTTACAGACAGACAGTAGAGTTATAACTGTGTTGCAGACAGACAGTAGAGTTATAACTGTGTTGCAGACAGACAGACAGTAGAGTTATAACTGTGTTGTAGACAGACAGTAGAGTTATAACTGTGTTACAGACAGACAGTAGAGTTATAACTGTGTTGCAGACAGACAGTAGAGTTATAACTGTGTTACAGACAGACAGACAGTAGAGTTATAACTGTGTTGCAGACAGACAGTAGAGTTATAACTGTGTTACAGACAGGCAGTAGAGTTATAACTGTGTTGCAGACAGACAGTAGAGTTATAACTGTGTTGCAGACAGACAGTAGAGTTATAACTGTGTTGCAGACAGACAGACAGTAGAGTTATAACTGTGTTGCAGACAGACAGTAGAGTTATAACTGTGTTGCAGACAGACAGTAGAGTTATAACTGTGTTGCAGACAGACAGGCAGTAGAGTTATAACTGTGTTGCAGACAGACAGTAGAGTTATAACTGTGTTGCAGACAGACAGACAGTAGAGTTATAACTGTGTTGCAGACAGACAGGCAGTAGAGTTATAACTGTGTTGCAGACAGACAGTAGAGTTATAACTGTGTTGCAGACAGACAGGCAGTAGAGTTATAACTGTGTTGTAGACAGACAGTAGAGTTATAACTGTGTTGCAGACAGACAGGCAGTAGAGTTATAACTGTGTTGCAGACAGACAGTAGAGTTATAACTGTGTTGCAGACAGACAGACAGTAGAGTTATAACTGTGTTGTAGACAGACAGTAGAGTTATAACTGTGTTGTAGACAGACAGTAGAGTTATAACTGTGTTGTAGACAGACAGACAGTAGAGTTATAACTGTGTTGTAGACAGACAGACAGTAGAGTTATAACTGTGTTGTAGACAGACAGACAGTAGAGTTATAACTGTGTTGTAGACAGACAGTAGAGTTATAACTGTGTTGCAGACAGACAGTAGAGTTATAACTGTGTTGCAGACAGACAGGCAGTAGAGTTATAACTGTGTTGCAGACAGACAGGCAGTAGAGTTATAACTGTGTTGCAGACAGACAGTAGAGTTATAACTGTGTTGCAGACAGACAGACAGTAGAGTTATAACTGTGTTGTAGACAGACAGTAGAGTTATAACTGTGTTGCAGACAGACAGTAGAGTTATAACTGTGTTGCAGACAGGCAGTAGAGTTATAACTGTGTTGCAGACAGACAGTAGAGTTATAACTGTGTTGCAGACAGACAGTAGAGTTATAACTGTGTTGCAGACAGGCAGTAGAGTTATAACTGTGTTGCAGACAGACAGTAGAGTTATAACTGTGTTGCAGACAGACAGTAGAGTTATAACTGTGTTGCAGACAGGCAGTAGAGTTATAACTGTGTTGTAGACAGACAGTAGAGTTATAACTGTGTTGTAGACAGACAGTAGAGTTATAACTGTGTTGCAGACAGACAGTAGAGTTATAACTGTGTTGCAGACAGGCAGTAGAGTTATAACTGTGTTACAGACAGACAGTAGAGTTATAACTGTGTTGTAGACAGACAGTAGAGTTATAACTGTGTTGTAGACAGACAGTAGAGTTATAACTGTGTTGTAGACAGACAGACAGTAGAGTTATAACTGTGTTGTAGACAGACAGTAGAGTTATAACTGTGTTGTAGACAGACAGACAGTAGAGTTATAACTGTGTTGTAGACAGACAGTAGAGTTATAACTGTGTTGTAGACAGACAGTAGAGTTATAACTGTGTTGTAGACAGACAGACAGTAGAGTTATAACTGTGTTGCAGACAGACAGTAGAGTTATAACTGTGTTGCAGACAGACAGTAGAGTTATAACTGTGTTGCAGACAGACAGTAGAGTTATATCTGTGTTGCAGACAGGCAGTAGAGTTATAACTGTGTTGTAGACAGACAGTAGAGTTATAACTGTGTTGCAGACAGACAGACAGTAGAGTTATAACTGTGTTGCAGACAGACAGTAGAGTTATAACTGTGTTGTAGACAGACAGTAGAGTTATAACTGTGTTGCAGACAGGCAGTAGAGTTATAACTGTGTTGTAGACAGACAGTAGAGTTATAACTGTGTTGTAGACAGACAGTAGAGTTATAACTGTGTTGTAGACAGACAGTAGAGTTATAACTGTGTTGTAGACAGACAGACAGTAGAGTTATAACTGTGTTGTAGACAGACAGTAGAGTTATAACTGTGTTGTAGACAGACAGACAGTAGAGTTATAACTGTGTTGTAGACAGACAGTAGAGTTATAACTGTGTTGTAGACAGACAGACAGTAGAGTTATAACTGTGTTGTAGACAGACAGTAGAGTTATAACTGTGTTGTAGACAGACAGTAGAGTTATAACTGTGTTGTAGACAGACAGACAGTAGAGTTATAACTGTGTTGTAGACAGACAGACAGTAGAGTTATAACTGTGTTGTAGACAGACAGACAGTAGAGTTATAACTGTGTTGTAGACAGACAGTAGAGTTATAACTGTGTTGCAGACAGACAGGCAGTAGAGTTATAACTGTGTTGCAGACAGACAGTAGAGTTATAACTGTGTTGCAGACAGACAGTAGAGTTATAACTGTGTTGCAGACAGACAGTAGAGTTATAACTATGTTGCAGACAGGCAGTAGAGTTATAACTGTGTTGTAGACAGACAGTAGAGTTATAACTGTGTTGCAGACAGACAGACAGTAGAGTTATAACTGTGTTGCAGACAGACAGTAGAGTTATAACTGTGTTGTAGACAGACAGTAGAGTTATAACTGTGTTGCAGACAGGCAGTGGAGTTATAACTGTGTTGCAGACAGACAGACAGTAGAGTTATAACTGTGTTGCAGACAGGCAGTGGAGTTATAACTGTGTTGTAGACAGGCAGTGGAGTTATAAAGCTCTGCAGCAGTGCAGCACCTTCTGTGCCCAGGGACCCAAGGCCAGAGCTCCTCCTCCTCCCAGCTACTGGACAGCTGAGAGTGCACACTCAAACTCTCTCTCTCTCTCTCTCTCTCTCTCTCTCTCTCTCTCTCTCTCTCTCTCTCTCTCTCTCTCTCTCACACTTTCGTATTTCTCTGGCTATCACTTAATGATTCTTTTAATTAATAATAATACCTTATTTATTAGTATAGCTTTAAATATATATTTATAGTGTTTCTAAACAAGGTACAAAGTGCTACTGAACAAGAGAACAGATCATAGACATAGATCAGCATAAGTACAATTTCAAACATTCAAATAATAAATATCAAATATTTAATACTAATCAAATAATATTACAAACAATAGACAACAGTCCACAGTAAAACATATGCATAAATTAACGAGCATTAAATGCAAGTTTGCCAGCTTTATCTTCAGGCAGGCCATTATAAAGTCTAGGGGGCCTAATGCCTGGTCACCTTTACTGTACGTACTGTGTTCATTCTACACTTTGGAACAGGCAGTAGAGCCTTGCCTGAAGATCTAAGGCTTCTATTCATATGGCGTTAGAAGGTCTGCAATGTACAGTATACTGAGGCTAAATCATGTTATCAGAAGTTATAGATGTGGTCCTCTGTGGCTCAGTTGGTAGAGAATGAATGAATGAATGGTCTTTATTGTCATTGATATAGTACAGGTACCAAACAACGACATTTGTTTAATAAATCACTAAAAACAAGAAGGGAAAAGAGCTGGTTTACATAAATAAAGGCTATGTACACTATCCACTATACTATACTATACAAATAAAACACTGTGCTGTACTCTATGCTATGCTATACCTATTCTAACATTTCCTATCTCTGAACCTTATGTACCCGAGGGTTGTCATATTGCACATAGTGTTATTGCACATTCATTTAAAGTGTCGCAGTTTGCAGGTTTGAAATGTTCACAGTTGTGTTTCAGTATTGCACTTGATTTCAATCTAGTAGCTGCCATCAAATTGTCTAGATTGTCCAGGGCCTAGAACCTAGGTCTTTGCTGTGTTCAGGGCCTGGATGGCCCTGGGGTAGAAGCTGAGCTTCAGTCTGTTTGTCCTTGCGAACATGGTCCTGAACCGCCTGTCCGAGGGCAGCCGAGCAAAGTGTTCGTTCCCAGGGTGGGATGGGTCTCTGGAGATCTTGGAGGCCTTCCTGAATGGCGCTAACAACGCTTAGTGTAACCAGGGAGTAGCTGAAAAGGACTGTATACTTTAGGAAGGGGCTGGTTATCTAACTAAGGGAGCTAAATAGGCAGTATAGGAGGATACAGGCAGGGGGCGACAGCAAACCGTTAGACTAGCAGTTAATGTCGTTAGCATTAGCAAGGGAACTAGCATTAGCATTGGAGCTACAAACAACTAGCATTAGCATTGGAGCTACAAACAACTAGCATTAGCATTGGAGCTACAAACAACTAACACACGGTATTACATATGAACACACATTTATTACACATGACGGTTGTATACATCCCCAAATACACATTCCCTCCCGGCCGGCCACACACACTCTCAATCACTCACTGATAGTCTCTGGCCTGAACAGGCTTATAGTCCAGTGGCGTGGTGCGCGTTGAGGCCTGGTTGAATGGCCTGTGCGTCGATGAAGTGGTCCGCATCGAAGCTCCGCTGGAGTCTGTGTTCGCTCGTGGAGGCGACGATTAATGTCCAGCTGGCGTCCCGCTTGGTCCAACGTTGAACACAACTAAAACGGGCTACCGTGGTACACTCGATAATCGCTTTCCTGGCGTCTTCAGTTGCTGCACGGGGTGCGCGCTGCTGAATCCGCCATCTTGGATCGGCTTCTCGTTATTCTCTCTCGTTCTGCTTCTCTCTCGTTCTGCTGCTCACCACACACTCACTGACTGACTCCGCCCTTCCGTCTCTTATATAGGCACCACCGAACGTAACATCCGGGTCACAGACACACCCCGGATATACTACGTCATCAACATATACATAAACAGTACAATAATAATACATACACTTCACAAACGTATATAATTGTATAGAAAATAACAAAGGAAATACTAGGGGCAAAAATAGGGCTGGTTTGGGGAAACTAAACTGGCACTAAACTGTGGGCCTTCACAACAGCCGCCCCATGAAACCCTCGGTTTCAGTTAACTAAGAAGGCACACTGGCTAGGCTGCTCTAGCAGCGAGAGGTAGGAGGTGATAGTGTCGACCACTCTGCCTGTCTGCCAGGCGGCGCGCGGAAGGGACTGGTCCCTCACCAGTACCACGGCACCTTCGGACATCTTGTCTCTCTCCCTCAGCAGAATCGTCTGCTTCTCCTCCTTCTCCAGGGCGCGGATGTGCTCCTCGAAGCAGAGCAAAGCGTCTTCCTGGTTCATGTTCTCCAGCGCCTCGTACTCAGCGAAGGAGGGGTCGTCCAGCAGGTACTGCTGGGCCTCGGACCAGGTGGTGCAGTAGGTGACGTTGGCCATGTTGTCCAGAATGCTCGTCAGCGCCTCACAGTTCCTCTTCCTGAGCTGCTTGGCTTGTTCCTTCTCCTTCTTAGCCTGGTAGGCCTTAAACACTTGCTTCTTCTCACTCAGCTTGGGCAGGGCGCTGTAGCGTGGGTCGTTGATGATCATTCTCATGGTTTGCTCCCATGACGCGTCGGATGAACCACCATCCTCCTCCAGAAGCTCTTTGAAGGCCTGCTTGGCCTCCTCTTCTGGGTTCCACTTTACTCTCTTCTTCGCCAACTTCGGCCTTTCCTCCTTGGAGGCGTCTACAATACTGGCTGAGACTTTCATGGCTGACGTGTACTTGACGAAGTTGACGGGTGCGTCAATGCTGACCTCGGCCACGTGAGGGTGCATGGCCACCTGCAGGTGTTCCTCGGCAACAGCTGTTGCCGCCATGGCACGGTAGCGCCACCACCGGGACTCCTTAGTCTGGGAGTTGTAGTAGTAAGGCTTCCCATCCAGAGACTTATGCTCTGTCCACAGAGACTTCTTCCTCGGTTGGTCATCCTGTGGTGAACCATTTGTGGTACTAACTGTTCCAGGTGCACTGGCAGCAATAGATTCCACTCCAGGCGGTCCGGTTGGTTGGTTTGCTTCTTCGGTTCGGACATGGAGGGATGACGTAGCTCTCCCGTCCCTCTCTCTCCACTCGGTAGCGCCTTGGAGGGCCCACCCAAGCGCCGTCTTAACAGCCATCGGGCAGCCTCGTGGTCCTCTCAGCGGAGGACGGAGCGACACGATCAGTTCAGCGTTGTCCGAGCCGATGAGAAGGGTTGGCTCCGCTCCTTCTATCGGATGTAGGTCTACTCCCCGTAGGTGGGGATATCTTGCGCGTAACCTCTCCAGGGGGTAGTCGTAGCGGGAGAGCGCTAGCTGGTCGGCGGTGAAGACATTCTGAAGCCGATGTCTATCCGACGGCCGCCCCGCCGGGGAGATAGAGAAGTTGATTCTCGCCCCGGTGACCTCTTTAAGGTCGCGACGTATCGTGCGCAGAGTCAGCTTCTCCGCAGTCCCTTGGAGCCCCAACTGGCGCACTGCCCCCTGGAGAAGGATGGTCCGTTCCGACCCGTCGTCTAGAACGGCGTACGTGTCGTACACAGCGTTGTTGTGGTGAAGTCGGACCTTCACCACCTTCAGTAGAACCTTGGAGCCGCTGCTCTGTGGCGAGTCTAGGTAGTAGACAGGGGTTTCCTCTTCCGGTGCGCGACCGGACCTAGGGCTTCTGTTGCCCTCCGTGGACCTGGCGAGGGAGACCTCGTGTAGGATGTGGAGGTGGACCTCCTCACAGCGGTTGCACTTCCTCCTCAAGGTGCAGTTCTTCGCCAGATGGTCGCGCCCACAGTTCCAGCACCTCTGGTTCTTCTCGAGCCACCTCTGCTTGGCCTCGGTACTCAGGTTGTTGAAGTCACTGCACTCATTGAGCCAGTGCTCGCTGGTGCAGTACGGACATGGCGGTGGACCTCTCCGTCCCTTTGGAGGGGGTTGAGAGGAATCCTTTCCCTCAGGTCGGGTGGTCCTCTCTCTCCGAGGCTCCTCCTCCGTGTGCAGCACTCCTACTGGGCGTCCTCTGTTCGAGCTCGGCCCGTCCCAGCGGTCTCCCTTCTCCCTCTCCTTCTTCGGCTCAGCGTAACCCATGGCGTCTACGTTGGTGTCATGCACTTCCTCCAGTAGGAACTCCGCGAAGGCAGCCATGCTCAGACCCAACTTCTCGGGGTTACGAACGCGCTGCTGTCTCCGGAACCTCTCCTGCCGGAAGCGTGGGATCTTGCGGAGCAGCCGCTCTACGTTGGAGGTGCTGTTGATCTCGCTGGCGCCAGCTGGGCCCTGCGTCTTCAGCATCCCAACCAAGGTGTGCACGCGGAGCGCGAAGTCATCCAGCGCCCGGTCATCCTTGATGGGGGCCTGCTGTTCGAGGGCTTGCAGTTCAGCAAGGGCGTGGTTCCAGGGACGACCGTAGCGGGCATCCAAGTCAGCGAGCGCTCTGGTGTAAGGTGTCGGTGCGGAGGCATGGGCCAGTACCATGTTGTGGGCTCTGGGGTTCCTCACATGCTGAAGGAGAATCGCATATTTGTAGGACTCTGAGCAGGAGTTGTCCAAGAGCGTGTCTAGGCAGATGCGTAGCTCCACATACTGGCTCCTGTCCTCGTCCTTGAAGAAGGGGAACTTGGGTCCCTCCACCTGGGGGAACATCCTGTAGTGGATCATCGGTGCTGGAGTGACGGTCTGGGTGTCCGGCCTGCATGCATTTTGGTGCACTGGAGGACCTAGGGGTGTGCTACGCTCTTGGGGGATGACTCCCCTCCCGGGCAGCGACGCTGGCTCCCTCTGGGCCGCGTAGCGGTCGGGTCCCTGGTCCTCTTCCTTCCAGGTGGTCAGCTGGGCCTGCAGTTGGACAGTCATGGCGGGGGTCATGGAGCCATCGGCGGGGGGTTCAGGAGATGGCACTCGAGAGGGCCGTGCGGATGATACTCTGGAGCTACGGGCCGACGGAGTTCTGCTGAGGCACACGTCGCGCATGGTCTGCATCATTTCCTCCATCTTCTCCGCGTGCAGTTGCTCTCTCGCCATCTGCCTCTCCGCCGCGCGTTCCGCCCCCTCCATCTGGAGGCGCTCGCGCTCGTACTGGATGCGTTCCCTCTCTAACGCCTCCTGGCGCTGTCTCTCCGTCTGGAGGCGGTCGCGCTCCATCTGGAAGCGCTCACGTTCTAGCGCTGTCTCTCCGCCTCGCGTTCCGCTCCGTTCATCTGGAAGCGTTCACGTTCTAGCGCCTCCTGGCGCTGTCTCTCCGCCGCGCGTTCCGCTCCGTCCATCTGGAAGCGTTCACGTTCTAGCGCCTCCTGGCGCTGTCTCCCCGCCGCCTCCATCTGGAGGCGCTCGCGTTCTAGCGCCTCCTGGCGCTGTCTCCCCGCCGCCTCCATCTGGAGGCGCTCGCGCTCGAAATGGATGCGTTCCCTCTCTAACGCCATCTCGGCCTGTTGGCGCTCCCGCTCTAACGCCATCTCGGCCTGTTGGCGCATACATTCTGACAGCGCGGCACTACTCCCTCTGGAGTGCAGGCTATCCGCCCCAGAGGCATAACTGCCCACGGAAGCCCTGGACCGGTAGGAAGCCACTGAGCGGCAGGAGCTAGGTCTCGAGCGCGCCGTACTGGGAGGCAGATCGTTAAGGCTGAGGCCCTCCCTCTCCCGCCCGCAGGCGCTGTCGGACCGGGCCTCTCCTTCCTGTTCTTCCGTTTCCACGGCAAAACCCTGCGGTTCTGCCATCTCATCCTCAGGCTGGTGCTCGGTGAGGGCTGTCTCAGTGCTAGCCACCCGCGCGCCGGCGGACACCTCGGCCTCTCCGACCACGGTATCCCGTGGAGTGCGCTCCTCGCTACCACTCAGTGAGCTTTCGACCTCGAGCTCATACTCCTGTAACCTCGGAGGCAACCGCGGGACTCTCTGTGGTCGTGGCTCTGGCTCCGGGGGCGGAGAAGGGGGGGTAACTGTCTGGTCTGGTTGGCTGCGCTCAGCCATGCTATCACTACACTACCGATCCGGCTCGAAGGACCAATTGTAACCAGGGAGTAGCTGAAAAGGACTGTATACTTTAGGAAGGGGCTGGTTATCTAACTAAGGGAGCTAAATAGGCAGTATAGGAGGATACAGGCAGGGGGCGACAGCAAACCGTTAGACTAGCAGTTAATGTCGTTAGCATTAGCAAGGGAACTAGCATTAGCATTGGAGCTACAAACAACTAGCATTAGCATTGGAGCTACAAACAACTAGCATTAGCATTGGAGCTACAAACAACTAACACACGGTATTACATATGAACACACATTTATTACACATGACGGTTGTATACATCCCCAAATACACATTCCCTCCCGGCCGGCCACACACACTCTCAATCACTCACTGATAGTCTCTGGCCTGAACAGGCTTATAGTCCAGTGGCGTGGTGCGCGTTGAGGCCTGGTTGAATGGCCTGTGCGTCGATGAAGTGGTCCGCATCGAAGCTCCGCTGGAGTCTGTGTTCGCTCGTGGAGGCGACGATTAATGTCCAGCTGGCGTCCCGCTTGGTCCAACGTTGAACACAACTAAAACGGGCTACCGTGGTACACTCGATAATCGCTTTCCTGGCGTCTTCAGTTGCTGCACGGGGTGCGCGCTGCTGAATCCGCCATCTTGGATCGGCTTCTCGTTATTCTCTCTCGTTCTGCTTCTCTCTCGTTCTGCTGCTCACCACACACTCACTGACTGACTCCGCCCTTCCGTCTCTTATATAGGCACCACCGAACGTAACATCCGGGTCACAGACACACCCCGGATATACTACGTCATCAACATATACATAAACAGTACAATAATAATACATACACTTCACAAACGTATATAATTGTATAGAAAATAACAAAGGAAATACTAGGGGCAAAAATAGGGCTGGTTTGGGGAAACTAAACTGGCACTAAACTGTGGGCCTTCACAACACTTAGGTTGTGGGTTTGATTCCTGCTGGGACTATATATATTGAAAAATGTATGCACTGACTGCAATGTAAGTCGCTTTTGATAAAAGTGTCAGCAAAATGGCATTATTTTAAAATCCACTGGAAGCTGACAAGGCTACAATGGGTCACTTCTCTTACTTCTGGTGAAAAGCCTGGCAGCTGTATTCTGCACACTAGCTGCAGACGAGAGAGAGCCCTTTGAGCTGCCCTCCCTACTGGTCTCTCACTGCATTTCAGACTGTTGGAACTGTCCATTTATTATCCATCTCTGTCATGCACCACGGTATGATGATGAGAATGAGTCACAGTGAAAACTTAAAACCTTTTTATTAAAAGGAATTGGCTACGCTACTGTGGCTTCTGATTGGTCTTGTCTAATAATTGATACGGATAGGTTAAAGGTCTCCAAGGCAGATTTGATTCTATAACAGGAACTTTATTATCACAAGCGACAGTATATTTACAATCACAAGCAGGGATGCAGCCAATTCCATTTCAGTTCAAATTCAATAAGAAAACATAGTCATTTTGTTCCACTGTCACAGTGGAATAAGCTATATCAAAGGCATTTTAAATGTTTTACAGCAGAATCTTTTCCCTTTGAATATCATTTAATTTTGTTGTTTTATGGTTATAACATGTCCATGCTTGACTTTGAGACATAGGTTGGGATCTCCCTATGCTCTTGTTCTATTTCCTGCTTAATTTCTTACTTCCTCATGAAGCCATTTATTTTTTTAGTTTTATGATGGCAACTTTTCAAATGAATGCCAATTTGCTGAAAATATAATTCATGATGACCTAAGAGAAACTAAAACAATATATGAAACAGTAACACATTTTCCACCACTCTGAGGCTATATTGGTGTAGGGTGACGGAGTAGTAATGCCTAGCTGTGGAATATGCAGTTGCTCCACAGATCTCCGTCATCAGCACTCTGAGACACATGTGAATCTGGAAGTCATTACCAATGATTGCATTACAAAAATGAAAATAGAAGTGCAGAGAGGGTAAGGGACACTGTGATTGCTATTATGTAACACCACCCATTGACTTCAATTTAAATGTGCATGTCACAGTCCAGTGTCTTGTTCACTGCACAACTGTCCCTGAGAAAGGGTATACAGTATGTGTATGAATGGGTACACACGCACACGCACACACACACACATACACGCACACATGCACACACACACACACACACACACACACACATGCACACACACACACACACACACACACACACACACACACACACACACACACACACACGTTATGAGACAGACCCAGTAGAACATTTTATTAAAGATGTTTATAACATGTTGATAAGTAACAAAAAGTAGAGATAAGCCTCTCCTCGGTGGCCATTCCTGTCTCATTATGAAGCACTCCCTCCAGGTTCATTATTTATATCATGCACCAGAGCACTCAACTCAACCTCAATATGCACCTGGTTTATTTCACAAACCATACACAGGATTACGCTCCGCGGACGTTTTGCCCGTGTGCAAGTCCAAGAATCCAAATCACCATCTGGGAAAAAGTCCTTCCTATTGAGTTTGCCTCATAACGGAAAATTCATATTAGTGAACTGAGATCAGCATGGTTACATCACTTTGACAAGCCATGTTGCCTAACCATGGCAGTCATACATACTCCTGATCAAACTTACCTCTTTCCAGCAGGCATCTGGGGCCCCTTAGTGAAGGAAGTTAAAGTAAGTTTAAGTAAGTAAGTAATGTAAATTATATGTCAATAACAAAAGTAACACTTATCAGCTTTTCAAACAGGACATGATATAAGGACATGCTATTGATGCTAACTTTCATTCAGATTCCTACACACACCCAGATATCACTACACAAAATGTGATTGTATTTTTTGTTTTTTTTATCAAAATGGGTTTTAATTCCAGTGTTGAACAACATATGGGAATAGACAGGATTTGATCTGATTTAGACTCACTTTGAACTTAAATCTGTGTGGTATTTCCTGTGGCATCCATCTCTCCCTCTATCATTCCTCCCTGTCTACCTTAAAACCCCTTGGCAAGACAAAGAGGCCCTTTTCTACTATACAGGGAAATATATCATTTCACAATAAGATGAGCCCAAGCTTCTGTAACAATACACCACCTGTAGAAGCTTATAAAACACAAGTGTGTGGTACACAGTGTAAGGTTTTGGGAAACAACCTTATCAGGCCAACCATTTGGAACTGGGTTTCACCACCAAGGAGTGGTATTACATGAATATGAATATGTTAACGTTTTGTATAGTGCTTCAGACTGGGTTAAAAACACTACAAGGGCTGGGGGAAAATGCAATTCTTGGTTCAGACCCAACCTTAAATTGCACTAGGCAGTGTCTTGTGCAGAGTGAGGATATGTGTATTGATGTGAGGATGGAATCTTATTGGTCATCGGATAGTGCCTGTCCCAAATCATGCTCCCAAGCTGCTTTAATCCTGTCCAAAGCATGGAAATGTTCCTACACAATGTGGACAGTGCCCTTCTGGGTAGTGAGTCAAAAGAGAGAAATGTATCAACAGGATTAGTGTCAGATTCCTCAGGAAAGCACGGTAAAATAGAGTGCACATGATGCCTCTGATGCCTTTCCTGTGCCAGTCTTGAAAGACTGAGTCGTGTCGGGATGGGGCGAAAAGATGGTTGGAAGCAACAGGGGTAATAAGAGAGAGGTCCCCATAGCCAAAGCCAAACGTCCTCCTGAACTCCAAACCAAGATGGCAAGATCAGAAATGCCAAGTTCCTCCAGAATATCCACCCAGTCCTTCTATTCTAGGAGAACCTTGCAGGTCGAATTGTTTTTATAACATCAAGTAACATCTAAGGAGTCATGTCATTGTTAAAGTAGCATTACGAGGAAAACGGACAACACCTAGTATGCATACCAAGAAAGACGCTAGTTGAGTGCTAATGTCAGAGGAAAACTGTCCCTTCCCCATCTCCCAATAGCTTTAAAAAAAAAAGTGAAAGCACAAAAAAACCGAAACATCCAACCGTAGATAGTATCACAAGCTGGACTCAAGTTATTTTGTATAATTTGTGTGATGTGACTTAATTTGCTGTGAATCATATCTCTTATGTAGCAGTGGTGTGCAGCTTGCTACCTTTTGCCTATTTCCGCTGTGTTTATTTGAGTTATACAGTGATACATCTCTGTGATTGCGTTAGTGTGTTTTCTTGATTTGATTATCGTATGCGTATGATTACCGCACTCGGCTGGGTTCCTGGAGCCGGCTTAGCTGTATTTTTTGGCCTGTTTCGGTGACATTGTCAAGTTGTCTTGGCATAGGATGTGTGAAAAAAAGAAAACACTAATAAGTTTCACTTCGCTGCGTGCAGAAATTAGGCTTTAGAATACAGACAGTTAGCTGCGGTTCCTCACATCTGCAGCTTTAACGAAAGTGCAGACAGCTTATGATTACTTGTGGTAAACAAGCAATCAGAGGTCTGAACTCACTTTTTGGGGATACACCAACACAGGCAGACACACAAAGGCAGGGGGATAGATTATCTGTTGATACAGTAAGGTTCCCAGTAGCCCCAGTGCATCAAACAACCACCATTACACACGCACAGGGTCACACACCAGGGTCACACACCACAGCACTCGGTCATCACCGCAACAGTGAAACCAATGTCTCCCGGAGACACAGACTCACTGGTTAGGAACCTGCTCAGCTGGACCCTGTGGAATGTTTAACTACGGTACTCTAGAACTTAAGTCTGATTTACATAACTTAACTGATTGTGATGTGTTGTGTTGATCGCTTATCCGCCTAATTTTTTGGCCAGCGTTCTTCCTCAGAATATACAGACTATGAATGCAGATGCGGAAGCTAGGAAAAAGACTGTGCTTGCTGTATTGGGCACTTATAATAATAATAATAATAATAATAATGGATTTTATTTATAAAGCACTTTACATTTCAAGAATCTCAAAGTGCTACAGTCAATAAGAGAAACAAAAACAGCACAACACAATAAAGATCACTAAAAACATCAAAAGCAGAAAGGTTAAAAAGACACTGTGGCATAAAACTAAAGAAACAAATAAATACAAATCTGGCTACTGGAACGCTTTGTTAAAAAGATGAGTCTTAAGTCCGCTCTTAAAAGAGTCGACCGACTGTGGTGCTCTCAGGTGGGCAGGGAGGGCGTTCCACAGTTCGGGGGCGATGGAGCAGAAGGCCCGGTCTCCCATGGAGCGGAGGTGGGTTTTGGTGGGTTTGAGGAGGTTTGCATTTGATGAGCGGAGAGTGCGAGTGGAGGGGCTGTGGGGTTTGACCAGGTCCTTGAGGTAAGGGGGTGCGTTGCCGTGAATGCATTGATGATTTAACAGTGAGATTTTGTAAATGATCCGAGAGGAGATGGGAAGCCAGTGTAGTGAGTGGAGGATGGGTGTGATGTGATCGTATGTGCGCACTCTCATCAGTGTTCCATCCACCATCCACTTGTTCAGTAGATTAGAAAAAGATAATGTTGTCAAGGGAACATCCGGCAGGATATGCATCCAGGTTATGGGAAGCTTTAAATTCATACACTGACATTGTTGGGCTAACTCAGAAGGACCCTCTTTTTGATGCGAAGTGGCCAAGGAGGCAGAGACCCTCAACATATTATGACTCAGATGGAGTTATTGTTTGCAGTAAATGCGGGGAGAGGGGGCACATAGCAAGACATTGTCAAAGCTTTCACAGGGGGTGATCCTCACATGGTTTCTCCTACCACTGCTGTGATGATGACTTAACTCTTTCTCTCTCCCCCCTCCCTCACAGGTGACCCCCCCTCCCTCACAGGTGACCCCCCCCCCTCTGCGTGCCTTGCAGACATGTCTGCTTGGATGTCAGCCCACCACCTCGAGCTCAACCTTAACAAGACTGAGCAGCTCTTCCTCCCTGGGGAAGCCTGCCCTCTCCGAGACTTCTCCATCACAGTCGAGAACTCCACTGTGACCTCCTCCCAGACAGCCAAGAATCTGTGGGTGATCCTTGACAACCATTTGAATGAATGAATGAATGAATGAATGAATGAATGAATGAATGAATGAATGGTCTTTATTGTCATTGCTACAGTACAGGTACCAAACAACGAAATTTAGGAGGGGTGGCTCCCCTGGTGTTAGGAAAGGAAAAAAAAAACTTTAAAAAAAAACACAAGAAGGGAAGGAGCTGGTTTACATAAATAAAGGCTATGTACACTATCCACTATACTATACTGTACAGATAGACGACTAGGGTTGTCATATTGCACATAGTGTTATTGCACATTTATTTAAAGTGTCGCAGTTTGCAGGCTTGAAATGTACATATTTGTGCCTCAGCACTACACCTGATTTTTTCAGTCCAGCAGCTGCCATCAATCCGTCCAGACTGTCCAGGGCCCAGAACCTAGGTCTTTGCTGTGTTCAGGGCCTGGACGGCCCTGTGGTAGAAGCTGTTCTTCAGTCTGTTTGTCCTTGCGGCCATGGTCCTGAACCGCCTTTTCGAGGGCAGCTGGGTAAAGTGTACGTACCCAGGGTGGGTTGGGTCCCTGGAGATCTTGGAGGCCTTCCTGAGACAGCGTGTGTTGTACAGCTCTTCCAGAGAGGGGAGGGGGGCGCCGGTGATCTTCTGGGCTGTTCTCACGACTCTCTGTAGCGCATTTCTCTCCGCGGTTGTGCAGCTGGAGAACCAGTTGCAGATGCCGTAGGTGAGGATTTATCCTGTTCGGCAAACATCACAACTAAAATGTACTCCTGTAGATTCTTCCTCTTACAACATCCGGCAAGGATACATCGATTCCTCACAGAAAAGCGGCACAACTCTTGGCCCAGGCACTTGTGATCTCCCCAGCCTTTGACTACTACAATGTTCTCTTCGCCCCGGGTCTCTGCCTCCACCATCAGACCTCTGCAGCTCATCCAGAATGCTGCTGCCCTTTCTGGTGTTCAATCTCCCCAAACTCTCCCATGTCACCCCCCCTCCTCCGCGCCCTTCACAGGCTCCCGGTAGCAGCTCGTCTCATCCTCTACCAGGATGCAGTGGTCGCATTGTTCAGTCACAGCTTTTCTCCATCTTGTCTCCCCACTGTTGTCAGGTCTGCAGAGTCACTACCTATCGTCTGTCATAGACTGAAGACCCATCTCTTCAAGCTACACCTCGACTGTCCCTCATGAAGACCTCTTCACCCCCCACTACCACTTTGTACAGTTCCTCTACTTCTAATAATAATAAATAAATACAAAATCCTCCCTTCTTCTAGCATTGTGACTGCCAATGGCACTTGGTCCTAGCATAGATTTGTTCTTATGATGACTGATGTGTAGATGATTCACTCACTTTAGACAAATGTACTTGTAAGTCACTTTGGATAAAAATATCTGCTAAATATCAAACATTTTTTAATGTAATGTAAATGTATTACATGTGGCAAAACTGGGTATATTGCGAGACAATGTGAGTCCCAGAAAGTTGATAGACCAGGCTATCTGGACCTTTTGCGGAAGGTAGAGCAGTTGGAAATTGACATGGCAATACTTTTAGCAGTTTAAAATACGACAACGGTTGGTATTTTCTTGGTATTTTCTTACAACAGTCATTATTCTGAATCTGAATCTGAATCTGAATCTATTCACAGGACAAGATTTTTATGACAGGGGTTGTAACTTGTACTGTAGAAGTATGCATCAATGTTTCATGGTGAGTTAGATTAGCAAGTGTTCCTATTCCTCCATAAAGTCTCAGTAAAATCAACATCATATCAGTCACCACGCCACCCAGAAGTCTGAACACATCATCTAAGATGATACTGTGCATGGCTTGGCACTGCTAACACTGGGTTTGGATGGAGGTACTGTTCCATAAACAATTTCCAGGCTGTTTTTCAAAGTATTATAAAAAAAAAAATAGGAGTGTGGAACTGATAGCAGTTGCCCCAAATGTTAATCCCAGTTGATTATCTTTGCTAAAGATAACATGTTTGGAATCTGTTCCATTGCGAATATTGCGTCAATTAAATGCATAGGAAATGTGAGATTTGATGATTTGTTGTCATGCCTCTAATCTTTACGATTACATAAAACAAACCCCACAACGTAGGCGTATTATAAATGACAGTGAAGTGTTATATTCACCCCAGAAATATTCCATTGTATATCAACAAATCCCACTCTCAAAGGTTGCATCTAATCTCCTCTAGGGTGGACCAGTCAAACATTGGTTATCTCACTTGCATACAAATGATTGTAACATGTCAGTGATCGACAATGAACTCTGAATGAAACCATGCTCTGATAATAACAGTAACTACTTTAGTTAAGGGAGAAAACTCCCTTGGTGAAGTGGTTTAATGGCATGTACTGGCCAACTTTTATAGTTTCAACAGTGTTCTGACTCTCATGTTGACTTCCTCACCCCCTTTACAAAACCAATGTCGACAATTCATGCAGCGCTACATTCCAAGTTAATAAACAGGCCTGTCCAGCGACTCAAAGCCTGTCGTAACTTACTGCCTACTAAATAACACTCCTTCACAACATGGGGGGAATACTTGCTGTGTTCTAGATATTAGATATTAGATATACTGTATGAAACCATTTCTCCAGGAAATCAAACTAGCGGTGAATTTCAGAAAAGAGAATTATTAAATAACTATTGCTTACAGAAGTTGGTGGGGAATAACTGAAGGTCATTAGGACATTGCTCTGAAGGCAATGATCTAATGCGGAGTAATCTGCATGTCTGTGTCTATGACCTTAACTTGGCTTGGAACATTCCTCTACTTTACGAAAGATAATGTAATAATTCATTGTCTTTATACAGTTCTTATAGTAGCTCTTAGAGTAGGGTTTTACTGAGTCGTGGGCAATAACTCTTTGGAATGTTTCTTCTTTTTTAAAACTCAAATCTCATCATATGGGTGACCCTCTCCAGGGACATCCTCTGGAACATATATTGACTGGTTAGCCATAGCCATACAATCATGTCAGCCCTGAATGTCCTCTAAATACAGCCAAAGAAACGTCATCTAAGTAATATGAATAATATAATAAAATACTTTGTGGTAATCCTAGATTATACCACCTTTCCAGCTGGGAGAATTGTTAAAGCAGCATTTTACAACGCCAGCCATTCTCGCCAAATTTGTTTTACTGGCATGACTCAATATTTGGCGTAATCAACATTAACAGGCAATTTGCAGTAAATCTTTAGGAATAAAGTCAACAAGTTGACCTTTAAAGAGATGAGTAGAAACCTTGCCTTAAGCTCTCTCCATCACATTCTCCAAATGCCCTGCAGTGCAAAACGTTTAGATGCCAGATTTCCCTTGTGATTTCTCCTCTAGTGTCACTCTAGCCCACTTACTTTTAAAACCACATATGCCCCTATGATGAAGTCACTGTTTTTAAGCAAAGTGGGGGGAAACCAAAATTGTTGATTAACAAACTGACATGCATCAGCGCCTGTGCTCGAGACTGCTTTCTCAGATCAAAATGGGGGAGTCCACGTTTCTCAATGTAAAATGTTGATCTCAGCAGCCGACTAAAAAACATGTGACTGGCGGACCCGTGCTGTGAATTGGCTATTCCAACTGGCGTTGTTTCCCAACAAGTAACTAGAGAAAAAGACCAAAGACAGGCATGTGCAGGATCTGGGTCAGACCACTACCACCGGGCAACTGTTAAGATTCCAGCCTTTTAATTTAGATTCTCAGTTTATAGCACCGTTTAATAGCTAGGTACTATATATATAAGGCCTTTGTACAGAGTTCCTGTTGAAACAATGCCTAAGGTTAGGGCTTCCACATGACCTTTATGCCATAAGTGTTTGAAATAAATAAAATACTGTATAGAAAAGGTGGTTTGTCAAAGACTAAATAGATGAAAGTCTCCTTTGATTGGACTGATGGGCATAACTTGGCATTTTCTCTCCTATTGCTACCATAGGTCGGAAAATGACCATATAGACACCAAATAAAAATCCAGCCTTAATCTAATGTACCTTGGTTTGGCTTGACCTCAGCCTCCCAAGACTAAGTGGGCCAAACCCATAGGTCCAACAGTTCGGGTCGAGGGTGCAACAATTGACTGCACTGCAACCTCCAGTTGGGTCTCTTGGGCCAATTTGGGAGAGAACGTTAGCTGTCACTCTGTCGGCCAACCTTCCTGCAAACAGGCCGCTAATATTTCCTGCATGAGGACCGCCCAAGTGCTACAGTAGCCGTAGCTTAAATGATGGGTCTAGCAAGTTGTCAAACTTGAGGAATTATAGCCATGCTAGCAAGAGTTCAAACTATTCTGTGGAATTGTGAGCACCAAGCTAACTATCGACCTACTTGTGTTTGACTGCTAACTTGGAGAGGAGCAGATATGCGTAAGGTTGAGTTGCATTTCATGTACGAAAGGCGCTATATAAATAAAGCTTTACTTACTACTTACTAAGGTGAAAACCCTCAAACTTTCCTTACCAAGTTCATCAGTGAATATCGAACTAAAACAATAAGGTTTGGGTAGAGTCAACCTAACCCCCCAGGAGAATCGTAGCATTCTCAGTAGAACAGCTTCAGACAGTCAGCAAGTGAAGAGTGAAAAGGTTGCATTGACCTTTATAGGCCGGGCAGTAGGCCCTGGCTACCTGCTTGCAAGTGTCCCCCGCCTGTACGGCGTGATTGAATAGGGCTTAGGTGAATAGGTACACTGAGTTCAGTCCCACAGTGAGGGGTCGAGCTGAGTCGAGATTGAAAGAGAACCTGACTGACGCATTCTTGGACACCATTTAACAAATCTGTTTTTTCCAATAAATGTCACATGAGAACATTGTGTTTTTTTCATTTGGTAAGAAACTGTCTGTTCTCTTTTTTAGGATGAGGTGTCCAAATGATGAGCCACCTCCAAGGTGTTCTATTGTGACATATCCTCACAACCTCCGAACGAAACTCCCAAGAAATTGGATTTCAGTGAAATACGCAAGCCATTCCTTTCTGACACCATAGAGGGGACCAGAAGTATGGGGAAAACTAATTATTTCCTGATCCCAGACAAGAGGTCTTGCCAGCAACGTATTAGGAACATGATATGATATGATATGATATGATATGAAAGCTTTATTTCGAACATGTGAAGAAAAAAAAATAGCAAAGACAAAATCAAAAAGAAAATAGAAAAAACAAGAAAAAAAAACACTATTAACTTAACATGTCCGAAAAGGAGTAGGAAGAAGCATAAGCTTATTTAATCCTACCCCTTCTCCAATACTCAGAGATTAATAATTAATAATCTACAGTTAACTTCAATATTAATATAACATTCGAATTCTCTAAACATTTAACAGACACTTTTGTTTTTAACCCTGAAAATCCTAGCTAGTTTCCACAATGCTGGTCATGCCATTAGTGAATCAACATAGTGTTCTCTTAGCAAATAGCACCATTATCATTCCATGGTACACATGAATGTAGTTAATGAATTTCTTTTTATCTGTTTAGTATCATGTTTCATTACCAATTGCATGTTGAATAATTTACTTATTATACTTATACTTACAGTAGCCTATATGCTAATGCTAATATAGGCTACTAATGCTGGAAGTAGATTAAACAGTATTTTTCATCACAAACTAAAGCACTACTAAAAGCAGACTAAATGATAAGCTCTTTACAGTGTGATGTAAAGAAAACAAATCTATGTTAGATTGTTGTCTATAGTGTCATGTTGTAATAACTGTGCCGGTCTATTATATTAATAATTCCAAGCAATACAATGCCTAATCTTTATGATAATCTGTGTTTTTAAAGGATTGCAAAAGTAGAGCGGAGTTACCCTTATTTATTTACATCAACACAGAATTCATTTATTTATGCATGTCAGTTTTCGCATATCCACAGAAGATATGAGTAGTGCTACACTTGGTGCGCACTACCAAAAGGTGACGTTAGAATTATAAGGTTCTATCTCCATTTTTGTCAAAATTGAGTTTTTTACATAATCTGATCCATTAGGTGTTTATTAATGCCTGTGTGGTGTTATTTTTAAAATGTTGACATTTTTGAGTTAGTAATTAATAAAATACAAAGGTTCCATCTCACAAAATATAATAGAATGTAAAAACTTTGACGCTCAATATCTCTGAACTGCCCTAAACGGAGATTATCATTCTAAACTCACCAAAAGCCAGTGCGCACCAATGCTCGCAATCACTTGATCATCCTAGGCTCCTAACTCCTCCCTGAAACTAGACTCCACTCCGACTCTGGTAATGAAGTGGGTTTGATAGAGAGGTGGGATTGGGGCAGGAGTGAGAGGGAGGGGTCCATGGGTGGCCGGTAACTGCCCCTGTAAACAGGTATGAGCAAATTACGATATCAGAACGGAATGATGTAATTCGGCCTCAACAACGGATCCAAACATCTCACACTGAAGCCTCCCTGACAGACAGGACCATACTGAGCTGTATAAAAGAGGGGAGGGATGTTGGTGCCTCAGCCACTATCGCTCCAGCCTCTAAGTATGTGGATCTAGTCAACCAAGTGGACTTTACATTTGACGCGTTGGGTTAAAGGAGGTCACCTTTTATCTACACTTTTGATATTTATTATTAGAATAACATTTGCTCCTGTTTAACCTATTTTTTTCGTTGGATATTGATTAACTTGAATTAAACGGATTGCACATTCACCAGGTAAGCTCCTAGAATGGGTACATTTACTTTATAGTTTTCTATCTGCGTGGCAAATAATTATTGTGCATTATTTGTCTTTTTTTTTTTTTTTTTTTTTTGTCATAATAGGTCATAATAATCCGTTCCTGCTGTAATATCTATGTGTGTCTTTAGTGGTACTGTGCCGATATTTACCTGGATATAAGTGTGAACGTAGGCTACGTTTATTGTTGTTGTAATAATAATAATAATTTAAAAGGTATTCACACATAGAAGTTGGCTGACGCGCTATTAATTAACAGCTAAGCTCTTAGTGCATAATAGGGCGATAGGGGGGGGGGAAAGAAAAGGCAACTTTATGAGTTATTCAAGTGATGGAGTAATAACATTCCTGAAAAATGATCATCAGCATTTGTCTTTTGTGTTTTGAAGGAGATATGATACTCAGGAGATGTCTCTATTTGCTGCCCATTTTATTTCTTTGCTCCCCAGCGCTACCTCAAGGTAAATACACAGGCTTATATATCTTATGAGCTTCTTCTTCTTCTTCTTCTTCTTCTTCATCACCATCATCATCATCATCATCACAACGTGGATTCTCAGTAGAATCCACGTTGTGATGATGATAGTCTCTGCATAGTCAATAGATTTCACTCTTATTCAATTTCTTCTAAATGTTAGTATATGTTGATGTCATGTTGCATGCATAATGGAGAGAATGCACAAAGTTAGTCTTTTTAGGTAGTAGTAGTAGTAGTAGTAGTAGTAGTAGTAGTAGTAGTAGTAGTAGTAGTAGTAGTAGTAGTAGTAGTAGTAGTAGTAGTAGTAGTAGTAGTAGTAGTAGTAGTAGTACACTTCTATTAGGAAATACTTTTGGTCAGTGCAATGGAATTTACATCTTTTAAGTCTACTGAGAGAATATTGCAGTTTTATCAATTTCCCCCTACACAATACCCCTTAATTAACAACCCCCTGTCCTGTCCTTACTCCTAAAAGATGGTGAGCTGGAGGACGACACTATGTTTGACCTGTTTGATATCAGCCATATCACACGCAAGACTCTGGGGGCCAAGCAATTCCGGGGCCAAGACTCAGAAGCACCTGCTTATCGCTTCATTCGCTTTGACCAGTTACCCTCAGTCAGCGCGCCCGTGCTGAGACAGATGCTGCGGCAGATCCAGAACAACGAGGGCTTCGTGTTCACGGCCAGCATGCGCCAGGACCGCGCGTCGCGGGGCACCCTGATTGGTCTGGAGGGCCCCAGTGGTCGGCGGCAGTTTGAAATCGTGTCTAACGGGCGCGCCAACACACTAGACCTCGTCTACTGGGTAGATGGTTCGCAAAATGTGGTGTCCTTCGAGGATGTGGACCTGTCTGACTCGCAGTGGAAGAATATCACCCTTCATGTTCATGGAGAGAATGCTAATTTGTACGTGGGCTGCAGCCTCATAGACAGTTTCATCCTGGACGAGCCTTTCTACGAACACCTGAGTGCTGAGGGAAGCCGCATGTACGTCGCTAAGGGATCCACCCGTGAGAGCCATTTCAGGGTATGAGTGTTGGCCTACCTACACTGTGCTCTCCTACACTGTGTAGAATAGATGATGTGGTTACCGTACTAGAGATCCCTGTACTGTATGGGAAAAACCTCCATATAGGCCTACTGTAATTGTTTGTGTCTGTATTGCTAGACATCCAAGGGAGCAACTATAGTTTTCCATCTCTCCTCTATCACTGTGTGGTCTCATAGGGTGTGTTGCTTAGTTGCAAGGAGGTCTGTCCAATATCCTACTCATAGTCACGCTGGTAATTAAGGTTTAAGAAACAACTTCAACATCTGCTTTGCAGACATCATCATGCAACATTTGCAGAAAACTGTTTCGTTGACAGGTCATACAGTGTTATCTGTGCTTATTATTTATAATTTGTAGGCCTATTTCACAGAGCACGCTATCATAGAAACCCATGATCCTTCCTCAATGGAGAGTCGGGAAGTAAGTGTGACCTATTGCAACCGCAGTCACAGTGACTGGTCTCTTATTCAACACACAGGGCTTACTTCAGAATGTGCGTTTCATCTTCGACACGACCGTGGACGACCTCCTCCGTAACAAAGGCTGCGAGATCACAAAGCCAGGTAAGAATTGTGTTGGAAGGTTTGAATATTTAGTTTGAACTGATTGAAACCAGCCAGTAGGGGGTGCTATGTCGAGGTACCCCAAGGACATACGCTGAGAGGATGTGATGCTGTACTGTGTAATGTGATGCCACTCTTGTGTGTGTCATGCTGGTTGTGCACGCTCTGAATATTTTGGTGATGTGACCTCAAGTTGTCCTCACTGATCTTCATAAACCCCAAATTAAAGTCCCATGCGATGCAGATGTGACTGCAATCGTGACTCACATGCAATATCTTGGTTACTGTATTCCAGTCAGATAAACCATAGCAAATTTCCAGACCAAACCACTTAGATAGATTTAGATTTCTGTCTTCCATTGTTTGTATATTGCCTTTTGGTCTTTCGTTTAAGTGTCACAAAGCTTGTAGATCAGATATATGGAAATATCTTACAGTATTACATCGTGTTTATGGAAACAGCAGTGTCGGTGTGGTGATGTGAGGTCAACCAATGTGCACAGTGAACAAAAGGAGATACATATGCTTAGACTTATTTCCATTGGCAAACACACACACACACACACACACACACACACACATATGAAACGCTTTGTTAACACTGGGCGTGGTGCCCTTTGGTCCTCAGCAGGGCTCTCATGCAGAGGGGGCTGCTGAGATGGTCCAGATACTCCATAGATATGATTTTCTTTGGGCTGTCTTCCTCCACCACCTCTGGATACACTGTCTCTTCATGCTGGAAGTAGGGTGTCTGTGGACCATGACAAAGCAAAGCCATATGAGCACTGTGTTTGTGAGTGCTTTTGTGAGTTTGTGTGTGTGTTGTCACGTTGCAGTTGTCACCCGTGTGTGTTAAATTCCAGTTGAGTAAGCGTATATATTTAACAAATGTCACAAAGGCTTTCCAGTCGCTGGAAAGTGTCTAGACACTCCTACGAGCCCAGGCTTTGCCAGTGCAAAAGTCACTCATAAACTCACACAAATCACAGTTGTAAAAAACGGTCACATTGGACATTAATGAGAAGCAAGAAATCTGTGAAATTTTTCTTCGTTTTTTTCTCTCTATCTTGATAGAAAAAAAGGTAAATGCGTCCAGAGGAAGCAATTGAAAACACATCCAGAGACAGACAGACACACACACACGCACGCACGTACACACACACACACACACACACACACACACACACACACACACACACACACACACACACACACATAGATTGAAACATACTTGAGATTTGAATGACTCCACCAGACGTTCAAAAAAGAAAAGAAAACATAGCATTGGCTGCAATGGGACCACTTGATGTAAAACTGGGTCAGCACAACTGCTTGATTTAGAGTCCCTGTGCTCTCATTAATCCACGCCAATTTACATACTGCAGATATCAAATCGACCTCTTGGCTGATTAATCAGTGTTCCTCTGTCTTTTGTAGACCGGAGGAGCACTCTCTGGGGCTACTAATCAACGGAGATCTTATGTCTCTCCACAGTTTATCATGTATTAGCATGTATGTATGTCATAAATGTGTAGTGAGACCTCTGGGATGTATTGAGACAATGGGATTCAAGCGAGACAATGTGGATCATAGACGTCATGCATAATGCACTACAGCAGTTTTCAACTCTAGAGAGTATTATAACCACACAATGGGTGGTTAGTAAGTGTATGTTTTCACAAACATAGGAGCCCTGTCCTGTGGAAGGGATATCTGCCCACAGTATGTTAGAAGTGCACAGCTGGCAGACACATCAACCCACCCCGGTGTGTTTAAACAAAAAATGTAGGCCATGCCACTCTGACTTCCTGCCCCACATGTGCACTCCGTGGAAAGAGAACCCAGGGAACTCTGGGTCTTGCCATGTTATTTTTCCCCAAAGCTTGGGGAGAAGAATGGACACACAGACAGGCAGCGGCTGACTGACAGCCACCTGGGTGGAGACTGACGGATAAGGAGACACTTCCTTTTCAAAACATGCACTGTGAGACGAGAGCAAAAGGGGAAGTGTGTCCACAGCCAACACCTAGCTTCCTGTGAGAGAGCCCTGATAATGCTCTCTGCACCGTCAACTGAAGTGAACCTAGACAGGCGCCCGAGGGCTGTCTCTATCCTGTGGATTCGACTGTAAACCTTGCAGAAGAAAACCCCCTTATTTTGTGGTGCCTATTTTTGACTCCCTTTTGGTCTTTTTAGGGGGAATGCTCTCTAAACAGGGAATGATTAGCGAGTCAGAGGCTGAGACCATTCTCTGAAGGAAGACTTGATGCAAACCATGAGTCTGCCAGCCTGCCCACCACAGCGGAGCTCTGTTTACACCACACTTTGGGGGCCTCTGTGATGATTTGCTCAAAGAGTGTGACCGTGAAACAACTTCCTTTCATTGGCTTCTTGTAAAAATCCATCTCCACCCATTATGGTCCACTCGAGCTTGTTAGGCCCACGCACATAGAGTTGAAGTGGGGCTGACGAAACCAAACAGTCTGCTCTTCTATGAGGACTCTTTGACTGCCCTCTCATCTCAGGGGTAATGAAGATTTATGACATGTGGCGTGGCTTTCTCATCACGCGCAGAAGCGGCGCACCCAGATGTGTATTTTGAGTTTTATGGTTTTATGTGCATCCCTCACCCCTCTGTTCAGTCTTTGTGTCCTGTTTGATATGTTACTTTTCCCAAAGTGAAAGTTTCTCTTTGTTGGGGGCATCTCTTTAAAAGAACCATTATTAGCATGTTGCTGACCTCATTGTTCAGTTAGAAGACTCCCAATTATTGTTAAATTCCATGATCAAGTACCTTTTACCTTGTTCCCTTGTTGCACTCTTGTATCATTGTAGATAATCCTTTGTAATGTTCCATCATGCATTCATTCTAATTTCCCTTTTTTCGTCTTTTCTCTTTTTCTCAACCCGTCCTGTCCAGATGAGGCCAACACAGTGAGCGAGAGCACAGAGATGGTGGACGTGAGTCCTGCCATCACCACTAACTTTATCGGGCAGAAGACAGAGAAGCTGGGGGCAGACATGTGCGAGCGCTCCTGTGAGGAACTCAGCACCATGTTCCAAGAGCTCAAAGGCCTCCGCGTGGTGGTTGGCAACCTGATCGACGGGCTGCAGAAAGTGGTAGGTGCTCCATCCATGTGTTAGCAACTGTCAGTCTGTTTATTATACTATAGGTTTGTGATAGAATAGAAGACAGGTTGATGTCAGGAAAGTTACTGTATCTTTTACTGTACATTTAAGTACAGTCATGTTTATAATATGGTGTATATCTGCTTATCTACAGTTTGAATGCTAAATTGTTATCTTGAATCAGTGTATGAACACATTTTTTCTGGAGAGCTATTGTTTGATATCAATTTAAAGAATAGGCTGTTGAATGCCTGGCATTATAATAACCTTGTAATAACATGATAATCGCATGATAAATAGAGACAGAATATTTAGACAGCGGATAGCCTTCATTGATTTGGTGGAACACGTGTGTTTTGAGAGGTGCTGGTGATGCCTTACCTATGAAAGTCGTGCTAGAACTCCCGAGCCGAGCCTGACAGTTGGAAGTCAGACAGTTTTGTTATGGCATGTTACATGTGGATATAGGAAGTGTTCCCTTGGCAGCGATTGGGTCCAGCCTAATGTCTGGCTGTGTTTAAACAGCCCGTGCGCTTCCTCTGGGAGCCTCCTGGCAATAAGGGAGTCTGGGCATGATCCTTGGGAAAAACCTGCTGGGATAAGAAGGGATAAGAAGGGTCCCTTAGGCTCTTCCAGACCAAGTGGTGTCTCGTAGCCTCGTAGAACACTACCGTCTCTCTAGTCAAACACACACACACACACACACACACACACACACACACACACACTCACCCACACACTTTGGCAGTAGCTCATCTGCTGACAGCTCCCAAGAGTTCAGAAACTCAGCCAGGAATCCTTTAAACTCCAATCTGGTCAGAGGTTACAATGTGCAAAGTGAACACGTTTGGCCGCCTTCACATGATAATTGCATGATAATGGCTGCCGTCACATTTTCGTTATAGCAATACACATTTCTGCAGAGAGACAGAGCATACCCCCACTTAATGAGTTGTAACAAAGTCTGTTTGCACATCTTCCCCCCATATGGATAGAGTCTTTCTTTTATTGGGCCTTTGTTGTCATGTTTTTTTTTGTGACAGCTTTCTTTCCAAGCTTCTTTCTAAACGGTATGTCTGTCATCTGCTGTAACCGTCAGACAGAGGAGAACACAGTCATGAAGGAGGCACTGGGGAAGATGAAGAACTCCAAGGAGAAGAACATGTGTTGGCAGGACGGTCGACTGTTTGAAGATAAGGAGGACTGGGTCGTGGACAGCTGCACCAAGTGTACCTGCCAGGTAGGTTGAAGCTATATTGACACATAGAAGACAGAGAAGAGAGATGGCATAACATTAACATGCTGATATGTCACAGATAAGAGAGACACTAATTATCTTCTTTATCGTGGCAGGAGTCCAAGATTGTCTGTCACCAAATTACATGCCCCGCCGTAGCCTGCGCCAGCCCGTCGTTTATTGATGAAGAGTGTTGCCCCGTATGTCTACGTAAGTAATCACTCATCTGTGAATGATCACAATAATGACCGCTTAAACAAGTTGTAAAGGAGATTGCATTTAAGTACTCAACTCACTCAAGTACAGTAAAAGGAATGGCATCGCATTGGCTAATAAACACACCCCCACGCGCACACACACACAGTTAATTTTATGCTTTGTTACTTTTAAGATACAGGTCCTCAGATGCCAGATAGTACCGGAAAAAAACAACGCTCTGTGTATATTAAGTTTGAATAATAAAGCTCTGTTATTGTTATATAAAGCCAGTTTGTTTTTAAGGGCCAACCACAGATTGTATTATTAAAAGCTAACCACCAATTCTAGATGCTTCCAAACATTGAAGTGGTCACTGTGGGACTTAGAATGATGATGTCATGCAAACCCAGGAACCAAAACAGCCTGGACAGATCCTTTTGTCTGAGCTTTTTAAACCTTTCAACAATGAGAAGAACTGCAGAGTATAGTAGGGAAAGATGCATTAACGTCATGGGTGTGTGGAGTGCACTCCATTAAGAGCCAGGAATGAGTCTTTTGTTTTATTAAAGTTGTATGTGTTTCTCTTTACAGTATGAGTGTTTGTATTATGTCCTGTGTGGATTTGTGTGTGTATAATAGAATTGTGTGTAATACAAACGTAATGAATCTAATAATTAATTCCAGCTAAAGACAGTGAGGACGGCTGGTCTCCCTGGTCAGAGTGGACAGAGTGCACTGTGACCTGTGGAACAGGAACTCAGCAGAGGGGTAGATCCTGTGACGCCACCAGTAACCCCTGCTCTGGCCCCTCCATCCAGACCCGCAAGTGCAGCCTGGGAAAATGTGACAGCCGTGGTGAGTCTCTGCTGCCAACCTCTCCCATCACTACCGGTACCTTATACAGTATCTGCTCATAGACTGACTGACTCATAGACATGGACTGTAGGTCTCTCTTGTTATGTTATGTTAATTTTATTTATAATGCGCCCCCCATCCAACTTTTACATCGGCCCGGGGCGCAGCCCGGGTAAAGGAACAGATAAAGACAAGGACAAGGACAAGGAACACAGAAAGCAAACAGACACAGACGACTTAAACGTACATCTCAAGGGATACAATTCACAACAAATAGGGAGTAGACTTAGGGAACATCATTGACGAAGAGGTGGGATTTTAACTTGGCTCTAAAGGAGTCCAGAGTGGGGGCAGACTTGATGGCGGAAGGGAGCGCGTTCCACAGGGTCGGTGCTATCACCGCAAAGGCACGGTCACCCTTGCTCTTGAGGTTGGTGCGGGGGACCCTCAGGCTGAGTTGGGCGTCGGACCTGAGCCTGGGCCTTGAGGTGGAAGACAGGTCCAGGAGGTCCTTGATGTAGGGTGGGGCGAGACTGTTGGAAATGTGATTCCACACCTTAATGACAGTTCACTAGGTAAAGGATAGATTAGATAGACAGGCGCTCAGAAATACATTCCCTTTACACACCTCTAAGAACAGCAACAATGACATGTTAACAGAGTCTAGAAGAGCATTGTAGCAGCGACAGTTGCCTGCCGCTTCCATAATGTGAGTGTGTGTGTGTGTGTGTTTATAAAGTGATAGAGGCTGCATCGTACTTTAACAAAGGATCAAAGTCAGAGAAACAAGAGGATGAGACCAGAGAGCCCTTTCATTATGACATATAGGACAGAGTGACTTAAAAATAGAGAGGTTCTTCTAGGGTGGAGTTTGTTGAAGAAGGACCTCTTCCAATTCTGTCTCTTTTATAACAGTCTGGAACTCAATGCCACCAAGCACTCTGGTCGTTTGGTTAGATTTGTTTGGGTTTTGTGTCCTCCTTTTTTCTCTACTAAATGTTTACATTGATAAACAGTGGGCTGATGAATAACTGGTTCGCTTTGTGGAGCATCACCAACTGTGATACACATCATTCTGTTCCTCCACTTTTGGGCTTAAAGAAAATACAGACAGCGGCTGGCTGACTGTGTCATGGTCTAAAATACAGTCTGACTGGTCTACCTACAATTACCTCTGTTTGGATGGAAAAGTCCAGTTTAAACCACTGGCCCACCTATGATTGATATAGAGAATAGGAAGATGGCTTGTATGAATGAATGGACTTTATTGTCATTGCTACAGTACAGGTACCAAACAACGAAATTTAGGAGGGGTGGCTCCCCTGGTGTTAGGAAAAGGGAAAAAAAAACACTTTAAAAAAAAATCACAAGAAGGGAAGGAGCTGGTTTACATAAATAAAGGCTATGTACACAATCCACTGTACTATACTGTACAGATAGACGACTAGGGTTGTCATATTGCACAATAGTATTGTTTCACGTTATTTAAAGTGTCACAGTTTGCAGTTTGAATGTATTTTTCATTACTCATTTGCTACAGTTGGTAGTGTAGCTATTGAAGGTATGTGATTTAATTCTCTTTTGTATGACTGATTCATCACTGTTTGTGTCCAGTTCGCCAGGATGGTGGTTGGAGTTTGTGGTCACCTTGGTCCTCCTGCTCAGTGACGTGTGGAGAGGGTCAGATCACCAGGATACGCCACTGCAACGCCCCGGTCCCTCAGCTGGGGGGCAACGACTGTGAGGGCAGCGGGAGAGAGACCCAGAGCTGCTCGGCCATGCCGTGTCCCAGTGAGTACTGTATGAATGAATGAATGAATGAATGAATGAATCGTTTAATGACCACATGACCAAGGTCGGTGGAATTTGTTGTCGGTACAGATGGAAAAGCTCAGTACAGCAGTGTCAATTACATCAAACATACACACATTACACATGACTATCACAATGGACAATGTACACACACGTAACCACAAGACAAAATCATAGTCAATATTTACAACTTATAAAGTGCAGTACTTCTGGTAACAGCATTCATACTCACTCACTCACAGTATAGGTGGGAGGGGCGGCGACAGTCACATACCCAACTGATATCCTGTCTGTTGTATGAAATGTCAATTCCAAATCACCTCAGGATGGGTTAGGTTCCAAGCCTCTCATGCTTAGAGTGGAATGGCCACTCTGCAAAATGGATACAAAGTGTTTGCAGATTTGTAGGTCTAAAAACTACAGTAACTCTTTGTTTCACGTTCTTAAAAGTGACATGATGACTATAAGGTCATGATTATACGGTAAAAAGTTCATTATTATGGTCTGTTAAGTGCTTAATTGGTGTCCATGTGCAGTTGATGGTGGTTGGGGACCGTGGTCTCCATGGGCAACCTGTTCTGCGACCTGTGGGGGCGGCATTAAGGGTCGAACCCGTGTGTGTAACAGCCCTCATCCCCAGTATGGTGGTAAGAAGTGTCCCGGGGACGCCCAAGACAGCGACGCCTGCAACAAGAAGGAATGTCCCGTGGGTGAGTCAGCGTCACACACCCCTCCCTTTCTCTGTTTCAGTTAGATTATCTCATTTTAGCATAACTGTGATAACGGCTCTAATAACAAAGTCTGGGTAGATTTCTGACATCTGCACATGGTAATCCATTGTTGTGGCTGGCAGAACCACAGCGTAATCATAATAACAATTTATGACATTTATGAATGCTTCAGTGCCTGAAATAAAATAGTATATTTGAATAGAATAGAATAGAATATTTGCAAGAAAAAAAAGAAAAGAAAAACAAATATATATATACAGTATATATAGCCTTATCACTGTTCAAACCCAGCTTTAGTATGGTCCTGATAAGTAAACAATTTTCTGTTGTTTTAGTTATTAATCTTTTATGACTCCCTTCCAGATGGCTGTCTGTCCAACCCCTGTTTCGGTGGGGTGGACTGCAACAGTGCCTCTGATGGCTCCTGGGAGTGTGGGACCTGCCCCATTGGTTTCCGTGGCAACGGAACAAACTGTGAAGATATTAACGAGGTAAACGATAGAAGCCAAGAAACTGGATATTACAGATATGTATTTTTCCTCTCAGCACAACGTTACTAAATCACATTGTGTGTAATGACCCTGGTTCCCCTTCTGATCCCCCCCTCCCTAGTGTGACATGGTCTCTGATGTCTGCTACAAAGTGAGCGGAGCCCAGCGCTGCATCAACACTGACCCAGGCTACCACTGCTTGCCCTGCCCTCCCAGATACAAGGGCACCCAGCCGTTCGGCATGGGAGTGGACGCCGCCAAGAAAAACAAACAGGTCAGTCACTGGCACTTCACTCAAGGTCGTCTTTAGGCTTATAGAACACACACATACACGTGAACACCGAATTGGCAATTAGTTGAAAGTCATGCAGCTTTTCACATGTCAGATCCCAATATTTATGCCTGACGGGAGTGGCAGCACATGTTGATTTAATGGCCTCATTCTGAGAATGCGCATGCACCGTGCTGTAGGCTAGCCCCCCCAGCTACTATACATAAATGTGACACACCTTGACCCAGGCAAGAGAGGGGAGGGGGTCGGTAGCAGAGCTGGAGTTACGTAATAACATCTGCTACATGTGTCTGTTTTTCTCCTTCAATTCAGCATATTTACAGTATAAGTGGACACACCTCATCGTTCACACCTAATTGTTGTGGCCTTGAGACTGTGGTTATGTTGCTAAGTGTACAGTAGCATAGCTGACTGATCTGGTGGAGGATGTATCATAGCATAAATTATTTAATAATCTAAAAGGCTTGCACACTTTTATCAAAGGTGGTATGGAAGGAATTCTGCATGTGCTTTTGGGTTTCTCTATACCTTTTGCTCGATACCTGAGTGCAAGGGGATGTGTTTGATAAGAGACACATGTATTGCTTTTTAATGTGCTGTTGTCATGGCATTAACCACTGGCACAACATCTGTTGTGGGACATAATATTTCTCCCTTGATAACTGATTTCACAGATTCCTTGGAAAATCTAATCATTCGCCACACCGCTCTGCCAAAATGTTGCATAACACCCCAAGTAAATCCCATTGTCAGTGCCCTCTAAAACTGGAAGGCTTTGATCTGACGCCACCGTTTCACCAATTGATTTGAGGAAAGGGCAATTGTCTCATAGCTGGCAAGGCTCAGCCTCGTTTCACAGTGCAGATGAAAGTCATTCTCATGCTGTCACGTCATGCTCTATGAGTGGCGTCCAGAGTGGAATGATGTCCATCAGTTTATAATGACGGACAGCTGTGGCTTCCTAGTACCGGAATACAGAGGGCACAGCAGGGTAATAGCAGGGGGCACGTATACAATAGACTACTCACATGATAGTTGTATAAAAATATGATATGATAACAATAATAATATGATATGTTGTCTGAAATTCACTTCTCTTCAATAAATGAAAAACTGATTTCCTTAACTTTTCCTGTCTTAGTAAGTAAACATAACATGCCACGTGAAGACAACAAGGTATTAGAGATGCAATATTGTATGGGTTTATTATTTAATTATGTTAACTTTGGTGACATGCTGTGTCCCTCTCTCAAGGTGTGTGAGCCAGAGAATCCCTGCAAGGACAAGACCCACAACTGCCACAGGTCTGCAGAGTGTATCTACCTCAGTCATTTCAGTGACCCCATGTACAAGTGTGAGTGTAGGATCGGTTATGCTGGAGACGGCTTCCTCTGCGGGGAAGACTCCGACCTGGACGGCTGGCCAAATCAGAACTTGGTGTGTGGAGCCAATGCCACCTATCACTGCAAGAAGGTATGGTACCCGACCCAACTCAACCCTTTGGTCTATTTACAGATAGGTGTCTGATATAGATTCTGTGAAGCCATTCATGTGAAGCCATTCATAAATTAATGCTTTGATCCAAGCCTCTGACACTCTGTGAATATCATCAATTGATATCCATTTCTAATCAATGTCGCAGGACAACTGCCCCAACCTGCCTAACTCTGGACAAGAGGACTTTGACAAAGACAGTCAAGGAGACGCTTGTGACAAGGATGACGACAACGATGGAATCGTAGACGAGAGAGTAAGAGCTTGTACAGGCAGATTTATAGAAAAGAGAATCAAATGTCTTCTCCATGAGGAAATGGAAAATACATCAGTCAATATCTGCAGAAGTATAGATAAACAAAATGACTTCTCTGTGGTGTTAATCTATAGTGCTGCCAATATATTGAATCATCATTGTGTGGTCCGATGACATCAAAAGTGGATGCTCTGGGGCGCTTAGGTGGCGTAGCGGGTTAAGCGTCGACCATGTAACCGCAGGGTCTCCGGTTCGAATCCGGCCGGGGACATATCCTGCATGTCATCCCTCCTCTCTCTCTCACCCATCCTTCCTGTCTAAATCTTCACTGTATCTGTCAAATAATATAAAAAAATATAAGTGGGACTGCCCCACTCAGAGAAAAAAATAAAAGTGGATGCTCTAATTAATAAACACATTGCTGCTCTCTCTCAGGACAACTGTGCGCTCCTATACAACCCCCGTCAGTTTGACTTTGACAAGGACGACGTGGGCGACCGCTGTGACAACTGCCCCTACGAGAACAACCCTGCTCAGATCGACACTGACCACAACGGAGAAGGGGATGCCTGTGCAATTGACATTGACGGAGATGGTACTCATCACGAAATTACTTCACAATATACTTTGACATTATTGTCATATCAAGCAGAAGTTCGATACTGAACTAATCAGGATTAATCAGTTCAAGAAGTACTTATTTCTAGTATGTGCTTGGCATCGATTAGCAATTTACCTCTCTGCCCTCAACTGTCTAGTGATTCATTATTATCTAAATGAAAATCTAGATATACAGAGTAGATTGTCCTACAAAGACACTTAGATTTAGATTTAGTAATCTAAAAATTAATTAGACCCCTATACTTTATTTTATTAATTTTTTTGTTTCTTTTTATTTTACTAGTCGATCTTTTCAGTTTGTAAAGTGTCTTTGAGTGTCTAGAAAAGCGCTATATAAGTCTAATGTATTATTATTATTATTATTATTATTATTATTATTATTATTATTATCTCTGTGCCATGGAGTCAGATACAGTATGACATGTGCAAGCACAGGCAAGTACTGTCAATATCTAAGACTATGACTACCCTTTCCTACAGACATTCTAAACGAGCAGGACAACTGTCCCTATGTGTACAACACTGAACAGAAGGACACAGACATGGATGGAGTCGGTGACCAGTGTGACAACTGCCCACTGTTGCACAACCCAGACCAGGTAAGAAACAGAGTCAATGGACCAGAAGTATTATGGTGCAAAGCATCACTTCTCTGGGGGGCCAGCGCGGTTTGTGATTGAATAGAAATGGAACGGAGTTATCTACCAACTTCCCAGCGGGAGTTATTTACTGACAAGCGGGGTGCCAGGGGGTCCTGTTTGCGGCTGAATAACGTTGCTTTCCCGGTGTTAACAGCCAGAATTCTAACGTGTCCATTAAGTAGTGCCAGAGAGGTAAAAGGTATCGGTCTGTGAAAACTGACGGTTATCTGTCCAACAGGCTGACACAGACAACGACTTGGTTGGAGACCAATGTGACAACAACCAGGACATCGATGAAGACGGCCACCAGAACAATTTGGACAACTGCCCCTACGTCGCCAATGCCAACCAGGCTGACCATGACAAGGACGGCAAAGGGGACGCCTGTGACTATGACGATGACAACGATGGAGTGCCTGATGATAAGGATAACTGCAGACTGACTCCCAACGCAGACCAGCTGGACGTGGATGGTGAGGGTGGGGGTTTGGGAGGCCAGGTCCAAATGCTTTAGCCTCTGATGCACTTTCCAGGTCAACTGGTACCACTAGAGTGTGCTAGCCACATGCACACACAGACAGACAGACAGACAGACAGACAATTAGACAGACACACACATACACACACACACACATACACATGTGCGCACTCACACACACACACGTGCGCACGCACACACACACGTGCGCACGCACACACACACACACACACACACACGTGCGCACACACACGCACACACACACACCATGCATCAGCATGTTGAATGTCCTTCCTCTGTTTTCGCTTGGCCTGCCCTGCTCAAGACTGCAGCTGCCTGTCTCTGGAGTATTAGCCAGTAGCTACAGGTTGATTTGTGACTCCTGTAATATCCCAATATATCTGAGATACTGTCACACACCTATCTATCGATCACCCTCTTCAAAATGAGAAAATTAGTCAAATGTGAAATATGGTGGGTTATGTAAGAGTTACAAATGTAAAAAAAAAAAAAAATCAGGGTTGCTGATGATATTAGCATAATGACTTTGACTTGACTTTCAGGTTGTGAAGTTTTTATCTCCAAGGGGCATAATGTGCTGGCTTAATGCATTAATGCTTAGTTAATAGTTGCTTAATGATTAATCCTCATTGCTCTATTTCACCGGGGTTACTTCGAGTTAGTTTAGCTGCATTTTATTGGAAACAGAAGTAAGGCCCTCGAGCCAGATGCTTTCACACTATTCACACCTCATCAGATAGTGTTTATTTGCTAGAATCAAGTCAGTCCCCTGTGCAATAACTAGAGAGCTGAGAACAGGCAGCTACTTCTCTGTTGTGGGCTTTTTTGAACGCTGGCGTCCTCCTCTCCCCTAGCTGTCCGCTCAAGCCCAGAGTCTGTTTCTAATAGACTTCAGACTCTCAGGTAGTTACATGTATCAGTGAAAGTCGTCACGGCATGAAAAGATAGCTGAGGTTCCTTATTGGCCTTGGTGGGGGTATTAAAGCTGGCTTCTTGGGAGGAACTGTTTTTTTCCATTCTGTTTAAAAAAAAAAAAACTTGATAGAACACCTCAGTCCTCCCTGCAGTGGGATTTTTGAAACATTACCGTTAATATGAAAAGAAGAGCGATTTATACCTCAGTACCCAGAAAAGACAGCCTGTCGTTGAGGTAAAGATTCAGAATAAGACGTATAGGAATGTGTATATTCACTGTGCCGCTGGGTTTTAACAGGTGACGGTAGGGGAGACGCCTGCAAAGATGACTTTGACAACGACAGCATCCCAGACATCTTTGACGTGTGTCCAGAGAACAACGCTATCAGCATCACTGACTTCAGGAAGTTCCAGATGGTCCACTTGGATCCCAAGGGAACCACACAGATCGACCCTAACTGGGTGGTCAGACATCAGGGCAAAGAGCTGGTCCAGACCGCCAACTCTGACCCTGGCATCGCAGTAGGTGAGCAGGATCACTTCACAGTATATTACTTTCTTATAAGGTTGTAAAAGCATTCCGTTTAGAGATGTGACATAGCGGCACCATAGCATACACCATACCATACACAATGCCTAACTGTTCATCCGCCGTGAATAGCACTTAAGTACTGACATGTTTAACCCCGCCATTCCCAGGCTTTGACGAGTTCAACGCCGTGGACTTCAGTGGCACGTTCTACGTGAACACGGACCGGGACGACGACTACGCAGGCTTCGTTTTCGGGTACCAGTCGAGTGGGCGCTTCTACGTCGTGATGTGGAAGCAGATCACACAGACCTACTGGGAGGACAAGCCCTCCAAGGCCTTTGGCATCTCTGGGGTTTCCCTCAAGGTGGTCAACTCGACCACGGGCACAGGGGAGAACCTCCGCAACGCCCTGTGGCACACCGGCAACACTAATGGACAGGTACGTTACCGTGGCAACCATGTCACACTAGAGTGACGGAAAGTCATCCACATCATATCGGTTGTAGCTGCCCCCGCCCCCCCGTTTTCAACATACACTCCACTCCTTCACAGGTGCGCACTCTGTGGCATGACCCAAAGAACATTGGCTGGAAAGATTACACTGCCTATAGGTGGCACCTGATCCACAGACCCAAGACTGGGTTCATCAGGTGAGAAGACTCACACGCCACACAGCTTCTCAGCAATGATGTTACATACTGTACACATACACCTTGACGATGGCAGTACTGTTAAACCCAAACCCTTTTTTGTGTGTTTTCCAGAGTTGTGGTTTATGAAGGTAAACAGATCTTGGCAGACTCAGGACCGGTGTATGATAAGACGTTTGCTGGAGGACGGTTAGGGCTGTTTGTCTTCTCCCAGGAGCTGGTCTTCTTCTCCGACCTGAAATACGAGTGCAGAGGTGAGTAGTCTTCCTGTTTATGCTTAGTGAGAAGAATGTTTGGTGTGTGTAATGGCTCTCTCCTTTTTTGGACAAATTCAGATGGGTTTTTAAACCTTCAACATCTTTTCCAATATTCAGATAAGCCGGACATTCCAACTGTGTTCATCTGGTAACAATCGTAAGGAGTCTTTGTTTTGTGTCGGCTTTAGCAAAAACAATCACGCTTGGTTGCTGCTTGTCACCTTGCCTGGTAACAATGACTGAGACACTTTAAAAAAAAGGGTGCATGTGTATACATGTGTATACATGTGTGTATGGATTTGATCAAGTAGTAGAAACATTGAATCCTGCTTGTTCACCATCACATTGTTGTCGTTGTCGTTGTTGTTGTTGTTGTTGTTGTTGTTGTTGTTGTTGTTGTCATTGTTGTTGTTGGTGTTGTTGTTGGTGTTGTTGTTGGTGTTGTTGTTGTTGTTGTTGTTGGTGTTGGTGTTGTTGGAGACACGCTTTGGGATGCACACAGGCATTAACTGTCCAGAGTCGTAGACACAGTATAGGTCCTCACAACATAACGCTGCACTGCAGCTCATTGAAAACCATTGCTGAACCTGGTGCTTGGTGCCACACGGCACTGTTGTGTCAGCCTGCAAACCGATTGACCACAATCGTACAATTTCAGGACCTATAGTGTAGACATAACCTACGGCTCTGCACTTGGCTATTGAAACTAAATCTACTTTTATGTTCAAGCTTTGTTGCAGAACTAATATTCATCATATTAATTCTTTGTTTCCATGTTTCCATTTTCTTTCTCCAGATAATTGAATCAGAGGGCAAAAGATACTAACCTCATCCCCAAGTATTTTCTTGTGTCTACCAGTGAAATTGAGCTTTACTATTCAAAGTCCATAGGACCTCCTACTTTGCCTGTAACTATCCTTAGAAGAGGAAACCATGGCCGTTTCCATTTTCCTGAGTGCCTTACGTGAAAGACATTTCCCTTGGAAGTGAAAACAGATGAGAGTGGACAAATAAAAGCCTTGGCTAAAAACTAATAGTAACCAATGTTGTCAACATATTATAGGGATTCTTTGTACAACCACTTTTGTCCTTTTCTCCTATATTTTCTAGTTTCTACAGCTTTGAATTGACTTAATGCAGTACATGCAACTGTTTTATATAACATTCCTCTATATATTTTAATAAACATCAATATTGTATGGGCTGGGAGAGAAAGCAACCTGAGGTACATGTTCAGTGAATGTCAAGGCTTCCATGTCCAGCATCTAAAGGTCTCTCCGTTGACCTCTGCATTTCTAACCAAGCAGTGAACATTTGGCTCAATCTTAATTAATATGCCAAACTCTTGATTAACACCAAAGCACATTCATGTACAGTAGCTAACTTTGGCAAACGTCCCTTTTTGTATAGATTCTCACCATACTGAATGCAGTTTTGTCAAAGGGTCTAGAGTTACTCATTTGAAAATGTCTCTACATCTGTAAGCCATGAAACCATTTTATAGCATTTTTAAGTTCCTTTGGTTCAAGATGTTTATACTAAGTCTGTATTATAATTTCTTCTGTAAATTATTTATGTTATCCGATTTTGTGAGTTTATGTCGTGTTTGCTTGTTTGCTTTTTTGTTAGAGATTGTAAATACTTATTTATTTGTTTACACTGATGCAATTTCACATTTGAAGTACAACAGATAATTGTTCAATACAACCTACAAATTTCAAACATCAAGATAAAATACACTATCACAAGCTTTGTGTAATATACAGTGTTGTCATACTCAATTGATATGTTCATTAAGTAAGTTCTCAAGAGACAGTCATACATTCGGCCAATTCACTCAGATCTACTATAGAAAGCAATACTGTAGTTATGAGATATGTATTTATAAAACCAAGAGTGTTGAGGCACAGAGAATGATGTCATGTAATGGCCAGGTTGATGTGATGTAAGAATGTTGTGTTTAAGTTAGTTGTAGCAGTAGTATGTGTGAGAGAGCCACAATGTTCATTTTATTAAATGTTCACAGCATTCTTGACCTTGCCAACTGATGGTCTGAGGTTTAGGCATCTATGCATTGTGTGAGAGGGCGCATTTTACACTAATTGTGACTTTCATATGTCAGGGTTCACTCAAAAAGACATTGGGACTGTTTTGAGTGAGTGAAAATTAAACCAGATGTAGGCAATTCTAAAATCTACTTTATTCCAAATCACAAATGTTTCTTGTAACTTTTGGTCGCATCATATGGATCAAGGAATTTGCAGTGTATAGCTACTAGTTGTTGTGAGTCTGTATAGCATTTATTGTTTTGTTTTTTTGTGGTTTGTTACTAGCTTGTTACATTTTGTTGGGGATTTTGCAATGCACAAATGTAAATTGTTTCTGGTATGAGTTGTAAAATCTACATTTTCTACAAACCATTATTTGTAAGTGTTTTACTTAAAAGAGATTATCTTGTTTCATAAATAAATCACTTGTACACCACTTGTTGTTCATTATGACAATTCATTGATAGATTAAGGATTTGCTTTTAATTTTACTAGACACTTTATTTTTTGCAGATACTATAAACTTATTTAGAAAACAGTGCTAGCTATTCAGCCTATACAAAATGAGAAGGAAAATGCCATCATTAAAACATTTCCTAACCTTGGGACCTGTGTTTAATAGGAGCAGCAAATATTGATTGAAGGCAGATACCATGTTGCAGATGTAAGACACACATATCATTTTTACTATATTCCATGAAATGATAATAATAAACCCCTATTTCAGATAAACAAGTTCACCTCTGTAATCTTTCAGTGAGATTCCAAACAAAAGGATGTTTGAGATGTTTTCACAGTAAGGTTAGAGAAAGGCTATTGATCAAATTTGACCTTTTACAAGTGAACTATACAGTCATGTACACTATTGTACAACTTGACTTTAAAATATAATTAATTATTAAGTATTGACCCCCTTTACCCACTCCTAAAATGAGCTCAAATGCAGAAACGTCTTGAACAAATTACTCAGTAAGTTGAATTGATTCCATCTGAGTGAAAGGATAATTGTCCATGTGTTTTCTGAATGAATATCTTTGATTTTATAAGTTTTCTGATTTGCATAGGAATCAATGACACACCGTGTAGATCAGGTTGTCATCACAAACTGAGCAAATGGAGAGGAACAAAACTACTACCCTGTAGAGTGCTACCCTGATGCCTGGGAAGACATAATACAAACATCTACAAAGTTGTATGACTGAGAGGAAAAAGCACAACAGATAGGACATCATACCAGTCACTCTACTCACTGGCCCACTATATTGACTATTTGACATTATGGGGTATTTTGTGTAGATCAGCAACAAAACATTTTGATTAAATCTATTTTAAGGCTGTAACCGAACAAATGTGGAAAAAGACCAGGGGCAGTCTTATTGAAGGCAGTGTCCATTTGCAATGTTTTGTGGGATGCAGTAAATTGGATTCAGATGGCTTTCCTCGTCACATTGTTCAGACTTTGTTGTTGTTACACACCAGTGGTATTTAACCATACTTCCAGTGGCATGGTAGCAATAGGCCTCTCCTCCACAGAAAACCCTAACGCCGCAACACTACGAACACTGAAACAAGAGTGTACCGTCATAGTTCAGTTTACCTGATTTTCAGGTTTCTGCACCAAGAGCGAGATGAGATGCGCTGTCACAAACGTTGATCTGACGACAAAATAATCTATATTATTTCACAAAGGGAAGCTATCTGAAAATGGCTATATGCTTCATAATGGGAGGTTATTCTTGAAACCTCAACAACCAATCTGCAATTCCAATAATTTGAAGTAGCCTATACATTTATGACATCAACAATTGTGTCAACATCTTTTTTTAATACAAGCCTAAAATGCGACACCAAACCTTTCAGTGAGTGCAGGATGATTTGTACAGTAGTTCTACTTAGTTTTAGGATAATTTAGATCATTTGTGAATTTAGATTTGATATTATGTGTTTCTTTCTCTGCATTGTATGCTTCTACAACGCTCTCACTGCCGAGGAAAATAGACTCGAAGTGTAAAACGACACTGCTTCAAGCGAGCCTCGCTTCACAGAGGTGCTGTCTAACATGTCTCATAGATCACTGTGAGTTGATGAACTGCGCTACTATAAGAAACCAATAATCAAATATAACAGCAGTAGAACCCAGATAGAGCCGTGTCATTTTGCTGTTGCACAGTGTGGTGGAAGTCTTAGTGAAAGGAGCAACAGCACCAGGAAGGAATCTGAGGCATGTGATAAATGATGACAGTGGTAGGAAGAGGAAAACCACTGGAGGCTGGCTGGAGAAGGGAAGGGTCTGGGGTCTTAACATCTGAGGAACAGTCTACACTGCACCATCTGCTCATAATGGTATGGATAGAAGGGAGACTGAGGGTGCTGGCTGTGGCACGAGAGGGTGGGCCAGAATTTCTCAGCACAAATGATGGCACTTGACCTGCTCATTGTCTTGAACATGCCTATCTTACTGCTACTCCCCCACCTGGGCGCAGGCGAGACCGTGTACCAGCTCTGTGATGAATTCATCTTTTAACCACTGATACTCATTCCTATTATGCCTGCATTTGGACTCCGATTCCTGGGGGTGCACATACAGGATGACCTGTCCTGGAAGAACAACACAGCAGCCACCATCAAGAAGGCACAACAGCGGCTCTACTTCCTGAGAGTCCTCAGGAAGGAACACAACAAGCAGGAGATACTGGTGGCCTTCTACCGCGGCGCAGTGGAGAGCATCCTCACCTACTGCATCTGCAACTGGTTCTCCAGCTGCACAACCGCAGAAAGAAATGCGCTACAGAGAGTCGTGAGAACAGCCCAGAAGATCACCGGCGCCCCCCTCCCCTCTCTGGAAGAGCTGTACAACACACGCTGCCTCAGGAAGGCCTCCAAGATCTCCAGAGACCCAACCCACCCTGGGTACGAACACTTTGCCCGGCTGCCCTCGAAAAGGCGGTACAGGACCATGGCCGCAAGGACAAACAGACTGAAGCTCAGCTTCTACCCCAGGGCCATCCAGGCCCTGAACACAGCAAAGACCTAGGTCCTGGGCCCTGGACAGTCTGGACGGATTGATGGCAGCTGCTGGATTGAAAAAAATCAGGTGTAGTGCTGAGGCACAAATGTGTACATTTCAAGCCTGCAAACTGCGACACTTTAAATGAATGTGCAATAACACTATGTGCAATATGACAACTCTAGTCGTCTTATCTGTACAGTATAGTATAGTGGATAGTGTACATAGCCTTTATTTATGTAAACCAGCTCCTTTCCCTTTTTTTTTTCTTTTTTTTTTCTTTCCTAGCACCAGGGGAGCCCCCCCCTCCCAAATTTCGTTGTTTGGTACCTGTACTATAGCAATGACAATAAAGACAATAAATCATTCATTCATTTTTGTCCAGTTTTGCCCCAGCTGAAAATACAGCTCTGAGGGTTTCACTAATCTAGAGGCAGGGAGGGAAAAGATGTATATGATATGGAGGAGCCTGGGAGTTTCAAGCTGTGTTTGTGGCTGTACGGATAGGCCTTTTAGGCTGAGGCATGAAGGATGGCCCACGTGGCACGCACCACAAACCGGGCACAGGTCCGCCACATGGTCCTGGCTGCAGGCCCAGACTGCGTTCCCGGGTGGTTCACGAGGCAACGCTAAAGGATACCACCATTTTCTGCTGATGCGGGTCTTTTCGGCAACCACGAAACTCTCTGGGATGATGAGGAGGACATACTCACCCTAGAGTGAGCCGTTTTTATAACGGTATGATTCAACTAAATTTACTGCACGTCGTATTTTAATGCAGTTTGAAATATTAGTTATAGAGCTGTCGAGGACACATGAGTCATGCAAAGGGCTTTTGGTCAGTAGCTTTTTGGTGAACTTGCGCCACCTCAGCGAAAAACAATACCAACGTCAATATCAAGACAGGCTCCCAGAGGTGTTTATTTCAGCTGGGAGAAGTCAGCTAGGAAAAGTATACAAACCAGATAAGCTGGTGTCAGTGTGTGTCTGGCTTGAGAAGGACGGATATGGACCTTGGCACTAGTATGTCAGTCTAAACATCCAGGAGAGCCAGACAGGCAGCCAGAGAGCTCTGGACTGGAAGCCTGTTACGCAAACACAGGTTTAAAGGGGAAAAAATGCTGTGTGATGTTCCCCCTTCAGTCAAAGTGGTGTGAAATACCTGCCTGTCTCCATAGCTTACCCCCCCCCACACACACACACACACACACACGCACGCACGCACACACGCACACACACACACGCACACACACACACACACACACACACACACACACACACACACACACACACACACACATGCACACAACTGCTTCTCTCCAGGCTGCTCCTGTTCCTCGCCTCCCCTCCCTTCTTTGCTTTTTTCTACTCAGTCAGGATATTGAAAATGTAGGGGTCTGGGCGAAGCTTGACAGCATAACAGTCAGAATGAACTGAGCATTCCAACAGAACTCAGCGAGCGCAGTTGTAGTGAAGAAGCTCGGTCAAGTACACACAACCATCTGTCCATGTCTCCCCAGACAGGCTAGCCTAAAGCTATGAGCAGTATCCCATTAGAAAAAAAATAAACATAGATAAAAACTTTTGAACAACATCCCTGTCAATATGAAGCTGTCTCACTGATGGTTAACATAGTCTAAGAGGTAAGAGATGGAACAGTGACAGGGTCTGGTGAAAAAGTCCTCAAGTAGGGCAAGGTCATTTTTCTGTTTTTGACCGATTATGAAATGGCAGATTGTAAGCTTTCAAATGATGTGTCATACAAATATTATTTGGGAGGCAAAGAAGAAGAGAGGGCTTGGTTGAGTATTCAAACCAATTGCGAGTAGTCATCATAAAGGAATGTAAACTCAAGATACCATGGGAACCTCAACAACACATGATACAAATAAACAATGCAAAAAATCTCAACCTAGGCCCAGAAACACTTAACCACTTCTGCAAATCAACCCAACTTCAAACTGGGATGTTTAATCCACCAATTATCCTGGGGAAACATTGCATGGATTCAGTTTCCCTTCCCGTAATCTTATTGAAATCAGCATTATTGTGTGCTTCTGCTATGTTCTAAGTTCCCGACTGGCTAAATTAATGAGCAAAAGCTCTGCTAGTGCTGAACTGAAGTGAGGAAGGGCCTGGCACAGGGAAGCACACTAGTGAGAAAGTGGCCCTGTCATTTTAAATAAAATACGTAATTCATTTTGAGGCATGGGTCCCACTAGTCATTGGGAAAATATCCCTAGTCCTGTCTGACTGCCAGCTGTGGGGCGCGTACTCGTTGCTTGCAGAGAAGGAGAGAGACAGAAACTCTGGGCTGAGTTTGAGGGCTAGCTACAGTACATGGGATACAAGTTATTTGCATGAACTTCCCTCTTTGATGTTGTGTCCCGGGCAGTCCGACTGCAAGTGGTGACTCCGACAGAGAGGACCAGTTTTAGTTCACTAGCGTGCTATGATTGAGTCAATAATGAATGTGTTTGAACGCGGTGATTACTCCAATCATGCAATGTGTCAAAAACATGACACAGTGCTCTTGGCCTAAAAATATAAAAACACACCGGCTCAAAGAAGCCCATGGTGGGCTTAGCGTATAAGGGATGTGCTAATACAAAGACTGCTGCAATTGCCATATATCAGTGTATGAGCCACAAAGCAGATACAGTATTCAGTCCGGTGTGTTTAATTAAGTGTGGCTTGTTTCCCCTGAGGTCTTGGCTTGACAGCTTTGGTGTGAAACTGGGAACAGATGCACTGGGGCCCCCCCAGTCCCCTTAAATCAGGTTTGGAGTTCTGACCCACCAGCAACCTTGCACAAAACAAATCCAGACAGTACAGATAGCGATGTGTGCTATAAAAATTAGATTTATCGGTCCTACAACAAAGTATTCAGGTCAGATATTGAACATGGCAATAAGGCTCTCATATCTTTTGCAAGCAGATGCAATCGTGAAATCCCCAATTTTCTTCTGCTTTCATTTAGAGCTCTCTCTCTCTCTTTTTTCTTGGAGCTCTCTTTAATCGTTGTGGTATAAACAAAGTATGCAGCCCCCATGAAATAACTCTGGATAAGGAAAATATGCATTGGCTGCCTGAGACTCAGACGTGGGGGGTGGCAGAGATCTGACAGACCTCAGTGGTTGATATTAGCAGTGTGTCTGTGGTGGGGATAGTAGCAGTGTGTCTGTGGTGGGGATATTAGCAGTGTGTCTGTGGTAGCAGTGTGTCTGTGGTGGGGATAGTAGCAGTGTGTCTGTGGTGGGGATATTAGTAGTGTGTCTGTGGTGGGGATATTAGCAGTGTGTCTGTGGTAGCAGTGTGTCTGTGGTGGGGATAGTAGCAGTGTGTCTGTGGTGGGTAAAGCAGCAGTGTGTCTGTGGTAGCAGTGTGTCTGTGGTGGGGATAGTAGCAGTGTGTCTGTGGCAGGGATATTAGCAGTGTGTCTGTGGTGGGGATAGTAGCAGTGTGTCTGTGGTGGGGATAGTAGCAGTGTGTCTGTGGCAGGGATATTAGCAGTGTGTCTGTGGTGGGGATAGTAGCAGTGTGTCTGTGGTGGGTAAAGCAGCAGTGTGTCTGTGGTAGCAGTGTGTCTGTGGCGGGGATATTAGCAGTGTGTCTGTGGTGGGGATATTAGCAGTGTGTCTGTGGTGGGGATAGTAGCAGTGTGTCTGTGGCGGGGATATTAGCAGTGTGTCTGTGGTGGGGATAGTGGAACACACAGTCATGAAGCAGGAGCAGGAACATGAAAGTCTTGATCTTAGCTGGAGGTTTTCCCTGGCTTACACAACATTCTGTAAAAACAAGGGTTTTAGAGACCCTCTTACTCAGAGGACATGACCCATAACCCACAAATCATATGCTGTATCTCTAAGCCAATCTATAAGACATAATGTGATAAGACGTAGCAGATCTCAGAACTTTGAACTGATTCAATATTCTGTACTCTCATTTGCAATGACGACCTGGCCAAGAGAAAAAACTGAGGCAAGTCTGTACAACACAACACAGTATATACAATATAAAACACGTGTACGACATCTTTGAAATAATAACAACTATAGATCCCCCTCCCCCAAAAAACACGAGTACAAAAACAACAAAGGTCAATTTAAAAGCATCCTAACAAATACAATATTACAATATATACAGTATATATACAGTATATATAAAAATAGCAGGGATCAGGGGGAGGTTATTTCAAAAGCAGGTGCAGTGATCAGAGACAATATCTAGTAATGAGTTTTTAAAAGAGGATAATGGAGGGTAGAGGAGATGAAGGGGTTGCGTTTGAGTGTTTTTTGCAAATCCTTCCAGTCAGTAGGGGCAGCAAACCAGAAAGAGTGACGGCCAAAGGAGGTGCGGACTTTGGGGATGATCAGAGTGATGAATTTGCTGAAGCGTAGATTGCGTATGCTGGTGGAAATGTTCAGTAGTGAACGAAGGTACGGGGGGGGGTTTGCCGATGATTACCACAAAGCTATGTGCCACTGGAAGCATTATACACAGGTGGTGCACCATCAGTAGTGCAATGCACTGCATGGTGTCAAAACAGAAGAGTTCGAGCCTTATGTGATGTCATAGGCTTAGCTATGTCACTCATCACTACTGTATAGTACACTACCTTGATGTCGATCGAGGGCTGGTTCAAAGGACATGTGATTTTACCATAAAAGATCATTATGTTTCAGAAAAGTCATTAATATTCCATGTTGCACAACCCTAATTGCCTGAGACTTTTGAGATTTTCACGAGAACCAAAACAACCCCTACATGAAATGACGGTAGCTAGCGAATACAATGGTGCAAACACAGCCAGATCTTTAGCCATGTATGAACCTGTGGCTGAACCTGAATGGGAAGATCTCAAGCTTGCAGACATGAGCTTTTGAAATCAATTCATGTTCTGAGAACCAGCCAGTTAACTAGGCCACTTCAGAACTACTATCATGGATGCACATTTACTTTTTTCTAAGTATTTTTTGGTGAGTGGGGCAGTCCCACTCATATTTTTCTTTTTATTGGACAGATATGACAGACAGGAAAGTAAGGAGAGAGGGCATGTCAGCAGGGCATGGGCCGGATTCGAACCCTTGCCAACATCAGCACATGCGTGCACTGTAGACCGCGGTGCTGGACCACTGGACCACCTCAGGACATGCACAATTACTTTTACTGCATAGAGTATAACGTCCCTGTGGCCAAACACACAAGGACTAAGGGTGTTTGCTATTCAAATGAAACGTACATTTCTAACATCAAGGCAGAGGCCAATACCACACCTTCAAGAAACAGCTCGAAGCTCATAGTTTTCAAAATGTAAGCTTTGTAAAATGACTCAAAATATACATTTAACATTTTCTCAGTGTTCATTGAATATACCAAAGAACATTCAAAAGACAGGAAGATTTGAACATTGACTGCAATGGGCCTTTTAACAAGCACGTTTTTTTGTTTTTTTAAATCAAGATAATAAAAAAGTGACAATAGTACAGGACATAAGTGACAAATAAGATGATTTACAATGACCATTTGTAGACAATAAGGCACTAGGCATAATTCAATAAAAGTGTCAAAATGTACTGTATATAGCGTGTTCTATTTCCTGTACACAAGCACCCCAAAATGGTAAACCAACTGAAAGTACAATCAACCAAAAGTAACACAGACACATTTTTCAGACAGATGGAAGAGATTAATCTCACAATCCCTGTTTTTATTTTTTTAACATTGAAGGTAAGTGTCAGCTACTATATAGCATTACATTGTTCCATCAGCACTCTGCTCTCCACATGAATATTCATTTCCTAGCAGTGTTGATAAAAAAAAAGAAAACTCTTCAGCTTGTTTTGGTTTCTGAAGTCCTGAGGTAGATTCATGAAGCTTGGTGGGGCGTGATTGGAGAGGAAGGCGATACTGGGCCTGTTTTTTAATGCTACTAACCCCTCCCCCACCACCACCCTGCTGCTCCAGTGGAAACATGTGATCACAGCGTATCCTTTTACATCTCTGATGGCTTTCTCAGCCATGTTGCACTCTGCTGTAATGGAACATCCACTTATAAAAATACGCATGGCAAGCTGCTCTAAAGATATGAGCGATTCTCCCTTTCCTTCTCTTTTTTGGGATTTGCCCAGTAGAGAACTGTTGGAAAATTGGAAACAAATGTCCACCACAACCAGGGCCAAAGCATTTAGGTTTATGTTCATCAAATTATTTTTGAGTGATTGGGGTACTAAAATATGTATCTTGCGTAAATCCTTGCCAAAGTAACGTTTTGAGCCGAATCTTTCATTCCTCTATCTTACTATAGCCAATGGGTGTCTGTTCACTTTCCTCTTATCTTTAATTTGGTACTTGCTATGTCCCATAATGAATGAATGAATGAATGAATGAATGAATGAATGGTCTTTATTGTCATTAATATAGTACAGGTACCATACAACGAAATTTGGGAGGGGGGGCTCCCCTGGTGCTAGGAAAAAAAAACTAAAAACAAGAAGGGAAAAGAGCTGGTTTACATAAATAAAGGCTATGTACACTATCCACTATACTATACTATACAAATAAAACACTGTGCTGTACTCTATGCTATGCTATAAAGTGTATATAAAGTGCTATACCTGCTATAAAGTGCTATAAAGTGTACACTGTGCTGTACTCTATGCTATGCTATAAAGGTGGTAGGAAGCATACATATGACACGGTCTAGTGTTTTAAAGTGTTTTAAAGTGCTATAAAGTGTACACTGTGCTGTACTCTATGCTATGTCCCATAAAGGTGGTAGGAAGCATACATATGTGACACGGTCTAGTGTTTTGGTCCGCATGTCGGCATCCGATTTAATGTTCAGACTTTTCTTTCGAAAAATGTGCATACATTTCTGTCTTGTTGAAAATCAATGACACATCGCTAGTCAACTAACACAGCTTGTTTTGTAAGCCTGCTAACAATGTAAAGTAGTGTTCTAGTTAACTAGGTAGCAGTGGGGGGGATTACTCACTGACTAGCGAGTTTGTGTTGTGATTCTCAACAATGTTGAATTGTATTTCCGTATTTCCAAAATAAAAGCATATTGATTGGTTGCCAACATGCAGACCAAAACACTAGAACGTGTCACATATGACTAAATTAAAGCTAAATTACCCTACCTATATGAAATTATGAATATCCTTTTGTTCAATAGGAAATGACGTAACTTCCAACCAAAGCTTGTCAATATAGGTGATATACTGTATATATAAGACAGCTAAATCATTTCAAGCCCCATTCCCTTTTTACTGAGGAGATATTACCCATATGGTAGAGTTTACTTGCATGTCACCAACACACCCACGTCTCCACATACCAATGGTAAGAATGGTCAGTATTCTTCAAACAGAGTTCAAATTGACTGCATATTATTGGTGCAATTAGGGGTTTTTCAGAGGTGTGCATGTGTGCGTGCATGTGTGTGTGTGTGTGTGTGTGTGTGTGTGTGTGTGCATGCATTCCCTCTCTATGGTTACCTCCCTCTGTTTTACAAGTCCAGGTTTGATAGGCTGGAAAGGGCCCAGTGGTTACAGTGCCCCGATGGACCGGGCCACAGTGGTGAGTCCCAGTGGGGATTTATGAGCCATGCATCAGGTTCACATTACTGACTCACCTCCCTCCTTGGCTGTCTCACACACAGTGTGCACTTCCATGTGGTCATTTGCAATCAGGTGGAAGTGTTGTGTATCCATTTTTAAAACTATGCTCCATTCCTCTGATAGACAATGCCCTGCGTAAGTAATGAGAGAGTAAAACATGTTTTCTTCTCTTAATAATTTAATAGTTTTGCCATTTAGCAGACACTTTTATCCAAAGCGACTTACAATTACGAATTACAGGGACATTCCCCCTGGAGTAACTGAGGGCTAAGTGCCTTACCCAAGGGCACACTAGTAGTGGTGTGGCTTCAGGCGGGATTTGAACTCACAACCTTCCGATCACGAGTCCAACTCACTATCCACTAGACCACCACTACCCCGTAGTGGTTCTCTTGGCTCTACTATCAAGTTTACAAGTTTGGATTGTAAATCAAACAAGTAATATAAGGTCAAAGATCCTCAGCTTTTATTTGATGGTATTTGGTACATGTTGGTTTCACCATTCAGAAATCGTGACACTTTTATGCATAGTCCTCCTATTTTAGGTTACTCAAAGGTAATGTAGCGAAACGGCAGGGGAGAGTAACTCACCCCAAGCGGGTCTCGAACCCCGACCTCCCATTTACCAACCTGCACACGCTAACCACAATGCCAAAGGAGTTAACTTGGTAGAGCTGCTAACACTGCCACTTGACACTGCTGTATTGACCTTTTCCATCTGTACCGACAACAAATTCCACGGACCTTGGTTGTGTGGTCATTAAACCATTCATTCATTCAACGGGCCTCATACAGGTTTGTTACACTATCCCCTCCTTTCGGGAAGGCGTGCCCTCAAGCTCCCTCACGTGGACACGCCTCTCCAATGGCCTTCACAAGTTCACAGTCGCGATCCCACCACTGCCACCAATGTAGCGAAGCGGCAGAGCAGAGTAACTCGCCCCAAGCGGCTCTCAAACCCAGATCAACTCCTTTGGCACTGCGGTTAGCGAGGCCGATTGGTAAGCGGGAGATTCGCTTGGGGCAAGTTACTCTCCTCTGCCATTTACGAACCTGTATGAGGCCCATTAGCAGCTCCGCCAATGAGCTGTCAGCAGTTACAATCATCAGTAGAGATGTAGGATCTCTAATCAGAGATCTACATCCCCAATCAGAGAAGGGATGGGAATTGATAAGATGTTATTGATACCGATTCCTTTATCGATTCTGCTTATCGGTTTGATTCTTTATGGAAGTAGGGCATGGTCATTTTTCAGTTTTTCCAGATTATGAAAGTGCAGCTTTTATTGTGAGCTTTCAAATGATGTGTCATACATTGAAATCTGAAAATAGTTGAAGAAGATTATGCTTATTTGGATGTTGGTACACCTCAAACCAAACCTACCAGAGAAACTCGCTCTGAATCAAAACAGGCGCAAAAAAAATCAGCTAGTAGGCTAGCGCAAAAAAGGAACATCGCTACGAACATCTAATTGCTTGATGTTTAGCACATCACAGTTGATAACAGTGATTATTGGTTATTGATCATTGAGTTGAGTGATATCTATTGACTTCTCGCTTCCTCCCTGTCTCCTCAATAGATGATATTGACCCTTCCCCCACAGATGCTTCCAGCCATACCTTTTTTTACTGTTTGATTTTGAATCACATGTCTGTCTTCCTTACATTATAAAGACCCTATAAGGAACCGTATGTTGTAACTCAAGGTGTTTGAATTATTTCCTTGTGTGTAATTCCCAAGGTGGCGTTGTCTGGCTAAGGTTGGTCCCCCAACCACACCCTCCTGTTACATATGTACGGTATGTATGTGTACTCAAATACTAAGAAATACATATAGAATCTACACTTATTACCCTTATTACACTAACATCTGAACATGAAACAACTGCCAGATCTGTTGTTTCCTATTTTGGTATACGTACTGCCCTGAGAGACCTTGGCGAGGGAGATTTGTGACAGGGATGCTATGGACACGTTAGCCCTTAAACTTCACATGCTGTAGGATAGACTCATAAAAAGAATAGTTTTGTCTGCTCAAAGCATCAACCGTGGACTGAACCTGCTGGTTCACTCAAGCCCTATGTCATTCCTGTTTCTACATTAGAGCCTCAAACACAAAAACAGATGAGGACTGCATGTTAGAGAAGGGTGGGACAAAATCTTAGCCTAGATAAGAAGAGGTGAGATCTTGAAAAACACCTAAGAGTGAATTTGAAGTGAAAAGTAGAGCCCTGTGTCCCCGAGTTTTCTCTTAAATCATCACCTGGTGTAGTCCCATCTGCATCTCATCTCTGCTGCTGGTGTTTTACATCTTGTTTTACATCTTGGGGGATCTGAAGCTGGTGTCTTTTAAGAACAAGCCATTGCATTGGTTGCATTGTTCCAATGCACATACTGTTATTACTTAGATAACTGAAATGTCACATTTAATCAGCATTTAATCTTTTAACATCTTCTAAGGGTTTCATCGGGAATGGGAGCTAATTTGTATGGTGTGAGGAGAGGATGTCAGTCATGATCTGTTGAATGAAGGTCCATAAATCACTCTTACACAGTCATTCTATTTAATCCCTCTTTATAAAATGTTGTCATTCAAATTAACTCTAGACCAACAGGCCCATGTTCCTTCATGGCTGAGAGTTATTAGCAGAGGCCTGCTTTACCAATTACATTTACAGTTGTAATGTCACCCAGAAATGCAGTCACTGTTCCACATTTAAAAAAAATTGTATTGAATGTGTCTAAACAATTTAGGAAAGGTATGGGAACAACCATCAGATATTACACCCAATCATTCTCCCCTGAGAGCAGGGTGAGAACCGAGAGATCTTGAAGATGGAAAAGTGGAGAGCTGTGGTGTTCAGTCGGCCAACGTTCTTAAAAGTCAAAGGAACATGTAAGCTGATTTTATTATATTTGGTCTTTGGTTTGGTTTGGTAGGGCCACTTTCATTCTTACATATAACTCTCTTATGCAAGTTGACTTTTACAGAAGCAAGGAAGGGAAGTTCTTGTGGTAAGGTGCCCCCATCTACTATGAGCCCTTCCCTCCCCATCCAAAGACTAAGTTTAACTCTACCCCAGTGTTTCCGGAATAATTCTTGGGGTAGACTTTTGGTTGACTGGATACCGTCATTAGCCTTTGGGTAAACACACCTGCTTTTACTGTTCTTGACATTCAGCAGTGCAACTGCACTTGCCTCTTGGGCAGTCAGATGCCATGTAGGAGGGAGGGTCTGTACTAGGCTGAGTTTGTCTCCTCTGTGGTCTTTCTGCCACTATGTTTACATGGCAAGATGTTCCAGTTTGAACTGGAATATAGGAGGGAATATACTGTAGGGATCTGAATACAGTATATGCTGTGTGCAATCTGAATATATGCTGATGTCATTCGGTGAACAGTAGGCCAATGGCTCTGAGCTGTTTTGCTGTGCTTGCCTGCAGCATCTCAAAAGCATCTGTGAATCATTACAAGCAGCTAACGTAATAGCTTCATTAAGTCATTTCATTTGTAGAACATCTAACTTCTCGTCTTTCTCATTGTATTGAGTTTTTGCAAGGCTGAAAATGTCAAACTAAAAAACTAAAAATTAAAGGAATAGCTTCATTAAAGCAAGTCCTGATCTTGTGTTTATAGTCTGAATGGTCAGTCTAAGCACAGTAATCCCCCCTGTTTACCTAAAAAGACATGTCTAAATGTACTATTTATTTTAGGTATCAGATATGATGGTTGTAGTATCAATGGAAGCATTTCTGGGTTCTTTGTGATATCACAGTGAACCCTAGCTATTATGATTGATCATACAGACAAATGTTGGGATTAAACATAATTAAACACAGTCCTTAACTGAAAGAATAAAACACAAACACATTCTACTAGAGGACATGACCCCTGTAGTTGGATCTTTCTTTCTGGAAGGAGAGCAGCAAACATCAACACTTCACATTGGTTGTGAATTGTCAGTTTGCTGTAAGAAATATCTTCTTGTCTGGGCTGAGGCTCCTGAAAGGCCCACAGACAGACAGTGAGGCGGCGGGAAGGAGATGCCTTTTTATTATACTATGAACAATCACAAGTAAATGTGAACCTATTAGGACTCTGTGTGGGGGGGGGGGGACTCTGGAACTCCTCACATCCGCTGAAATCTGGAGCTAAAGCGTTGAGGTTAGCTGAAGTTGTACATCTTATGATGTGTTACAAAATGCATAAACGTTAAAAACTCACTGATGGATACAGTGACAAAAATTAAACAATTACTATGAGTGTAAAGTAAAGATTCTCAGCTTGTATTTGATGGTATGTGTGCACATTATTGGTTTCACCATTCAGAAATTACAACACTTTTTATGCACAGTCCCACTATTTTAGGGTACCCAATAGGCCAATGAAGACTTCCACAGTGGATGAATGCTCACCATAATTGCACTCTCCAGGAGGTGAGAATGTGTCAGAGACGATCATCCACAGAACACATCACCAGCCAACCTACAGACGCTTCACTACAAGGGTCCAAACCACTAGTTATCCTAACAAAGGATGGTCAGGTTACAGTTTGCTAAAAAAAAAAAGTACCTAAAAAGCCTGCAGAGGTCTGGAAAAAGGTCTTGTTGGCAGATAAGATAAGAATAGTATCATATACCAGTGATTGCAAGAGAATGTCGTTTGGAGAATGTACACAAATATCATCAAATAAAAGCTGAGTGTCTCTACGTTAACCTCATAGTAGTTCTTCGATTTAAATATCAACCGTACAGTTAAAAACGAAATAGTGGGACTAAAAAGAATGTGAGCCCTTCTCAGTAGACCTGGTGGTTTTCAGAGGGTTTCCCTGTCTGGCAGAGGGGGAGAGAGAAAAATGTAGAAACAGGAAAAAAAAGAAAACAGAACAGGTATTAAGAATATTATTGGGTAGAGAAAGAGGGATGCTAGAAGAGCGAAATGTGAGAGGGAGAGAGATATAGAGGGAGGACTGGAAAGGAGGACAAAAGGCACATTTATGGGTTAGAAATAGACTTTCGCGTGCAAGGGATGGCCGTGGTTTAGCGGTTACATACCTGACTTTCTAGCCTAGAGTCCATTATTGGACACAATGCATTTTAATACTCTCACGTATACCACGTTTCCAAAACCTCTGCCAGGGCCTCGCTCAAAAGCCAAACTCAGGTTCACCATCAGTGTAGGTCGTACAGTAGTGTAAAAAGTTGAATAAATCACTAGAAGCAGCATAGAACTTACTGTTTCAATTGGGGGAAAAGTATAGTGTTACTTAAATATGCATAAATAAGTCCTCTTGCTGAGTTCCGTGCCAGCTAGGATTTTATTTTTCCAGGCATTCTCTCCAGTCAGTTGGAGCCTCAGATCAGATTGGTGAGAGTGTTTTTTCAGAGCCAAAATGAAATCTCCCTTAGCGACACCTTTACTGATCTTGTATTGGCGTTCTGCTTTAGGAAACAGATCTTAAATACACATGTGAGCACGCACACACGCGCACACACACACACACACACACACGCACACACACACACACACACACACACACACACACACACATACACATACACATACACATACACATACACATACACATACACATACACATACACATATACATATACATACATACACACACACACACACATACACACACACACACACACACACACACACACACACACACACACACAGTTTCCTTCTGTTTGCGGTTTTCTTTGTCCTTGAACCCTCTGCCCCCATTTCCTCGCTCCTCCTCCACTTTGTACTGTAGTTCCAAGTAAAGGGTGTTGTTTCATGAACATTTTCAAGTCTCTGGTCACATTTGAACAATAAATAGAATGAGAGTTCTAAGTGTGGCAGTTAGAATTACAGGAATGGACAGACCCTGCAGTACAGTGGATCCTTCTATGTGGATTTTGATTATCATTTGGAGTATACTTGTGCAGAAATGATCCACCCTCTCTGCTCAAAACTTGCATTTGTGTCTGGAAACAATCAAATTTCCACCGGCAATTACTTGAAGAGCACTTATAAAATCTAAATATTTTATGAAAAATTCTGGAGTTGTTAGGATGGAGAGTGATAATATGAATAGAGTAACTGTATAGAACTTAATTTGATTGAATACCTGTGATGGAATTTGTTAGGAATGTTTTGCTCCATGATTAACCGTCAAGTGCTTGTCAAGTCATTGCCTCAAAGTGAGTTAATGAAATCAATGCAGATTTTGGCCTATAGGAATTCAAATAGATAACACATGTACAGTAACCCTGCTCCATGAACTGAAATGTCATGTGCTATAATCTCATTGTCTGTTCTCCATCTGTATGTGTGTGTGTGTGTGTGTGTGTGTGTGTGTGTGTGTGTGTGTGTGTGTGTGTGTGTGTGTGTGTGTGTGTGTGTGTGTGTGTGCGTGCGTGCTAAGTGCGTGCGCGTGAGTGTCTGCATGCCTGAATGGAACAAATTCCAGACTAAATCTGTCAATGTCTCTCATCTATCTGTATCTGATCGCTTAAGTGTGACTTTTTTTTATTGCATTTCACAGCTTTTCATATCTGTCTGGACAATTTTTGCCAAGAGCATACAGTGATGCATCCTTCAACTGTTTGTACAGGACAGTCTATTTGACTAGGTTGAGGAGTGAATGTGCTTTGGAAACACCAGAGAGATAGTCAAATCCACCGTCGGTATGACCTCTGTGTCCTCTATTTGACAGACCTGGGTTCAGCATGACCCATAAAGAGAAGTGCTGCATTCCCAGAGAGCCTAGGTGTAGGTATACACAACTCAGGCACTTATCCCATTAAAACCCCCTAGTTTATTTTTCTTCAAAGGAAACAGGGGGGTGGTGGTTCAAGTGGGAGTCAAATGATTTTTACATGAGACAGTAAAATGTGATACACAATATCCTAGAGATTTACGGGACCCATCAGCCCAGTGAGTCTTTGAAAGGCCATCTCTTAAATGAGGCTGGTCAACATAACACAGCTCAAGGTGAAACAGTCACAAAACTCCTTGACCTACTCAAGTAGATTTGGTCTCCAGGGACAAAGGATAGCCCTATAACTCCTAGGTTGATAGATCACTCAGGAAGATGTGTCTTTTCTCGACCGTACAATAAAGTGGTCAAAGCAGACACCTCCCGCAGCATGCAGTCTTTTTCAATCAAAAGATGGAGCTGCATGCAGTCATGCCCGGGTCTAATATGGTACAATATGGTACTGCATAGCGTACAGGGCACAAACAGAGACATCTATTGCGTTTTCAATCTTGTGTCATACTTTAAACGTAATCTTCTCCAAAGTAAAGCCAGAATTAAACTCTTCTTTTCCTCACCCAAAACTTTTCTTTTCAACTCTTTTGGCATAGTAGTAATAGTTATTTTTTGATTCTAATTACTTTTGAAGTACTACTAGCACTGTTGTTGCCATCCAGCTGGTCCTATTGCAAGAGCATAGTGATGATCACAGCAGTGGTTTTTATATGTTTCTTTGTTAAATAATATATTCGTTCAGTTAATTTACTACATAATTATTGTTCTACTGCCCCTTTCTGTCATTGTCTTTTTAAAACTATTGTTGCTTATATAGTGTTGTCTGTATATTTATGTCTTATGCACCAACCACACCAAGTCAATTTCCTGTATGTGCGAATATAAAAATAATAAAAATAACAATAAAAATAATTCTGAATCTGATTCTGGTTCAGAGCGGCCGTGTTATTTATGGTACTTGGCTAAAATATGTTTGCGTTGATAGACTTCCTGGTCCATGCTGTATATGTATTTGCAGATAATTATAAGCAACATCAACAATTACAAGTTGTAGTTAAGTTTACTGCTTGGAGACCCCTAATAATCAGAACTCTCTCTAGGGATATCGGTCCAGCTCCAGCTCCTCCACAGGGACCTCTCTGTAATGCTACTCTGATGCCCTCTGCTGGATAGAAAGGGGAATGCGATTCGGTGGACCAGTGATGCTTCACGCAATCGGGCCATACAGTTTATGGGAGGACAGTTGACTTAGTGAGTTTTCTACCTACTTGCAAAACTACCATTAACTCTTGTGTGGGTCAAATCTGACTGTTCCAAATTAGCACATCAAATAAAATTAATATTAAGTGATTTCCTGCCATGTTTGCTTCCCTAGGAAACAAGCAGGCGGATCCAACCAGGACAACACAGTTGCCAACCAGGGCCAAGTGTCAAACAGTTTGAGAATCCATAAGAGTTTGTTTTCTTAAGAAACGAAAGTAACCGTCTGGAATGGAATAAACTGATGTATTTGTTTCACTGACCATTATTACATTTTAACTAAACTAAGTACAGTACACTGTTACACTCTGATTTATTTGGCCATAAGCTATACTTTTAAATCTATACTGACACTTGTGAAAATGTAGATCAGTATACATATTGTTTTCCATAGCTACCTCACTTTGCTGAGTTGCTTGAGTTGTTCATTAGTCAAGTCAACTGTTCCACTGAGACAGCCGTGTGGGGAGGCTTCCAGTCAAAACAATAAATGCCATGCAGTAGCCTCCATCACCAGCAGAGGGAGGCATTGACTGAATAATGAAATAAAACATGTTCAGAGGGGTTGCAATGTTTGCATGAATAGTTTTGTTTGTACAATTTATTTTGTAGGCTAATAATCATGTTCACTGCAACAATCAGAATCAGAATCAGAATTATTTTTATTGCCAAGTAGGCTATATTCGCACATAAAAGAAATGGACTTGGTGTGGTTGGTGCGTAGGACATGAAGATACAAACAACAATATAATAATAATGTTTTTAAACAATGTAATAAACAACAATATATAAGCAAAAATATTTTTAAAAGACAATGACAGAAAGAAGTAGCCAAGAACAGACATTTACAACAGGGACATGAGGACCCGGAGCTGTGAGCACACATAGCTTCCCCATACCTTCATATCCTTACAGACATTACAATACAGACATGAGGGCCCTGAGCTGTGAGAATGTGTAGCTTCACCTTCATATTCAGAACAGACATTTACAATAGGCACCTGAGGGCCCTGAGCTGTGACAGCACGTAGTTTGATCTTCATGAATGAATGAATGAATGAATGAATGAATGAATGAATGAATGAATGAATGAATGGTCTTTATTGTCATTGATATAGTACAGGTACCATACAACGAAATTTAGGAGGGGGGCTCCCCTGGTGCTAGGAAAAAATACTAAAAACAAGAAGGGAAAAGAGCTGGTTTACATAAATAAAGGCTATATACACTATCCACTATACTATACTACTATACTATACAAATAAAACACTGTGCTGTACTCTATGCTATGCTATAAATATCCTAACATTTCCTATCTCTGAACCTTCTGTACACGAGGGTTGTCATATTGCACATAGTATTATTGCACATTCATATTAAAGTGTCGCAGTTTGCAGGTTTGAAATGTTCACAGTTGTATTTCAGTATTGCACTTGATTACAATCTAGTAGCTGCCATCAAATTCATGTCCCCACATATACTAGAGCGAGAGCAGTTGAGAACAGTTTCAAGTGCATGGGTGTGGTTGTTGAGTAATGGGAATTTCTCTTAATGCCTGTCCCTTAAGACTTAAGTCACTCTCTTTACTACACACAGTTTTCTCATTCAGTCACTTTTGCTGTTTGGTGGTTTTACGTCTGGAGCACCAGGAGGCAGGGATATGGTAAAATATATTTATGAAAAGTATTTCTTAGTTTTACTTCTATGTGATTTGATTATCAATATCATTCTCATTGACTCACAAATAGATTTTCTCTGTACTTTCTCCTCTACTTTATGGACTTTCTGTTTCTTGCATGCTTGTATGTAGATAGATAGATAGATGCTTGTATGTATGTAGGCCTACTACAACTGGTGAGAGGTGGAAAGATTGTTTGTTGTTGTTTTTTTAATAATTACTGGAGTAGGACACAGGTCTATGTTTACAGTCTGTTCGTTGAACATGATGGGGAGGTTGAGACATGATGGGGCTCTGTCACTTTCTATTGTTTTGTTTAGCCGCGTTCTGAACTTATTCCCCAAAAACGGAGATTTGCTTCCTTGAAGCTAAACCTGTCAGGTAGTTAACCGTGATTGCTACAGCGTCTTCCACATAGCCATTTGCACGTGCGCATTGCCCTCAAGGAATGATTTGCATTAATGAAATACATCATTTTTCTGTTCCAGAAGCTAGTTGTTGACTTCCTCTTCCATACAACCATCAACACACATATAGGCCTATTCGTGACGTTAGAATTATAGGTTCTATCTCCATTTTTGTCAAAATTGAGTTTTTTTACATAATCTGACCCATTATGTGTTTATTAATGCCTGTTGTGGTGTTATTTTTAAAATGTTGACATTTTTTAGTTAGAAATTCATAAAATACAAAGGTTCCATCTCACAAAACATAATGGAATGTAAAAACTTTGACGCTCAATATCTCTGAACTACCCTAAACGGAGATAGAACCTTCTCATTCTAAACGGAGATAGAACCTTCTCATTCTAAACGGAGATAGAACCTTATCATTCTAAACTGAGATAGAACCTTATCATTCTAAACGGAGATAGAACCTTATCATTCTAAACGGAGATAGAACCTTATCATTATAAGCTCACGATCTGCCTACCTGCATATTATATTCCATTATATTGTTTATATTGTTCAAATGCAATGTTTGTGTAAGTAGAAGAGCCCTTTCAGGTCTTTTCGAAGATGCATTCTGAATGTCGACTTCGGGGCCAAAAAGGAGCCCGGCCAATGCGACCTCATAGGACACTACCAAATAGTATGTCGACATCCATGGTCGGTCATTTGGTACACAACGCAAATCAAGTGAGAACTTACTTCGAGATGAGACACAAATGAACAAATGTCAAAACGTTTCGTTGTAATGACGTCTTAATAACTATACTAGAACGATATTGGCTTTGGCCATGGTGGTCTTAAGCATACACTGCAAATTCTTACCATAATGTGTTATTTGTCATAACTCCACGTTGGGTTTTTAGCAAGAGGTGGGGGGGGGTTCCCCCTGTTCCAGAACCCTAACCCTTAACCCTATTATTATAACCAAGGGCCACAATATGACATACAGCATAGAGAAAACTGATTTCCTTTCCTTTCTACTGAGTACAGTTCTTCACTCCCATGAAGAAAATGTGTACATGTTGTCAGGTTAGGCCAATCTGTTGTTGGTATGTAATGTTTACCAGAGAGTGATTTTGAAGGTTGTTACCTTGTGTAATCATCAGCGAGTCAGGCAGGGTGTACCTGTACCTTAGGCAGGGTGTACCTTAGGACCTGCCCATTCCTGTCCAGGGGGAGCAGGTTGACATTTAAAGGTGTTTTTCAACAAACAAGTTGTCATATATGGTAGACTATTGTGAGTGAGTGAATTAATGACCTTATTTCCTCAGCCATGAGTACAACAACACAACAAAAGAACCAACAATTTCCAAGAATACCATAGCCATCATTTGAGGAGGGAGTGTTTGTACCTGGGACTGGTTTTGCAGGTAATGTAAATGCTACTGTTTCCTGTATCACTTTTGAGTATGTGCACAATGAAATGTATGAAAAGTAATTGAATCATTTCTCCATATATTCTCCAATATTCCACTGGACATTTGTCTCCAGAGTTATACTGTATATCTCCATGTACTTCTGTTCGTGATCATTCTGAATGATGATGGTATGAACAGTGACCTTATGGAGACGGTTGCATTGCTCCTTCTGGGTCCGTAGTTGATCCTCACTAGACCTGAAAGGCTTCTATTCAGCTGAGAGGGAGGGAGATGAAAAAGTGCAATGAAAGGAAAGCTTTATTTTTAAACAGTCAGAGCTTTGGAGTGCAGCGTTGTGTCAGCCGGGGATAGCACTTCTGCCTACAGCAGACGGCCAGAGTGGGGTTTACAAGACTGGAAGCTCTCTGACGGATGCTGATCCGTGAGATTATTTCCCATGATCGAGTGTGTGATTCTAGGAAACTGTTTGAGATTGGAGGATCCGTTTGTGTCTTCATACAGGCACTTTTAAAGGGAGGATTCGAAAAAGAAAAGAAAGAAAGATGGGTTTCCTGCAGCTGCTGAAATCCCAGTTCCTGTGTCAGATGTTCATCTGCTATGTGTTCCTGGCCAGCGGCCTCATTATCAACTTGTTGCAGATCTGCACTCTACCTCTGTGGCCCTTCAACAAGCAGCTGGCCCGCAGGATCAACTGCAGGCTGGGCTATTGCATCTCCAGCCGTGAGTGTGTGAGCTACATCTAGGGCTTAAGTGCTTCTCTCTAATGTCATGCTTGTGTCTGCAGTGCATCTGACCAGTCATCTGACAAAGGGCTCTGTTATTTATACTATCAACTATTTAGAGACTATCCACTCTATCAAGACTCTAACTCTCTCTGTACGAGGTGTTGTAGGTCTTCAAAAAGGATTTACAGGATCGAAAATATGCACATTTCACTTGTTCGTTGATAACTTTAAACACTACTCAAATTGGTGATCATTAACTTTGTTTTTGCTTCACCATGGTTATCACATTGGTGTCACTTAGCAACAACAGAGGGAACAGATAAACAGGAAGCAAGTCTTCATCGGAGTCAGGGCAGAGCTTGTGCTGGTGGTTTCATGCCCTTCATAGTTGTCCATATGTCATCTGCCTTAACCATAGTCTCATCATGCCATGTGATCCACCGCACTTAATGATGTGTGACTGAACAAAGTCCTGTAGATATTCAGAAGTTTGCCATACACACGATGCTTGAACTGCACTGCAAAAAGTAAATCAAAGTAAGATGAAATATCATAAATCAAGGCAATGCATGCTTGTTTTTTTGTCTGACTGCACTAGTTTTAAGATATCTCTTACTTGTTTTAAGAACATCTTGGCAAGTGACATTTTGCCCTTCTGTCATTTTGCTTATTTTAAGTAATGTTTCCCCCATTTTATTTGTGTTTTTTCTTGTTTTTGAGAGCTGACTTTTTGCAGTGTGAGCATGATTAATTGTGTGTGTGTGTGTGTGTGTGTGTGTGTGTGTGTGTGTGTGTGTTCATGGCTCATGTGTGTGTCTTATTCCTTAGAGATGGTGGCTATCCTGGAGTGGTGGTCTGGCACTGAATGCACACTCTACACAGACCCAGAGAGCTACAGGCTGTATGGCAAGGAGAACGCCATCGTCGTCCTCAACCACAACTATGAAATCGATTTTATGTGTGGCTGGACCTTCTGTGAGAGATTTGGGGTCCTTGGGGTAAGGGCACAGGGGTAATTGGTGGTACTATACTCATGGGATCAATCAGCCATCTGGTAGGCACACTGCAAAACCTAGTGGCCACTTGTGGTACGGTTCTAGTTCTCACTGGTAGTTCTGCCCAAGTCCCAATGTAATTCCAATGGCAGAGTTGGTATTGTTCCTAACCATATCGATTCTAAGCTATTTAATGCCTTGCTTGAAGCCATTGGCAAAATTGAGGATATTTGGACCATTAAACATTTCTACATTGTAGCGTTTACGAGATCTGAAGATATGGGTATAGGCAAGCTTCCATAATGTTTATGCTACTTACAATGTAATATTACCGATTATATTGAGTGGATTATCATTGTACACATAATGACTGAAGTCATTGAAGTCAACTTTTACCATTCTCTCGTGATAGATTGATTTTCGGAAACTTCCAATGCACTACTCAAGTTTCTCACATTACCAAACTCCTATAGTCTACCTTTTATGATTAGGCTTTGTTGAGAATCAAATCTGACTTAGGCTCGATGGGATTGACAATACAGTTGGTGGTTGATGATGTAATAACATAAAATATTGTGGCCATATTGAAAGTAGTCACTATTTTAACAGAGAGGCAGATTAGGAGCTTCTCATAATAAAAAAAGGATTTGCACAAAATCTGAATAAATTACACTCTAGGGCAAAGATTAAACATCAAAACCAAATAAATACCCTTGGTTTATTAGATTTTTTAAATTAGCCTTGGTTAAAGAAAAGCAACTTCTATAGCTGGTATTGTTTTACGAGCTGGATAATAGGCTGTCTGTATTGCTCGGTTGCTGGCATGCTGGATGAGGGCTGAGGAACGTTCCCCTGTGCTTCTTGTCTTGGTGACCCGCCCAGGACTGCCTTTGGCTCACGCGTTCTTCTTGTGTTGGGCTAGACGAGAACGAATACGGAGCTCGTTCTGTGAATAGACAGCCTTCAATGTGTCCATTCTTTAGTCATTGATTATACTGTACTATGCATTGGGACTGGGATTTCCAACAGTGTTTGGTGCCCTCTACAATACATATATTTATATAGTACATGTTACGGTACATATGGGAATACGGTACATGTGGGAAAACTAGGGTTAGGGTTAGGTGCTACGTCGACTTGGTACATGCTGGCAAGTCTAACCCTAACCCTAATCCTAACCCTAACCCTAACCCTAACCCTACCCCTACCCCTAACCCTAACCCTAGCACCCTAGCACCTAACCCTAACCCTAGTTTTCCCACATGTACCGTATTCCCACATGTACCGTAACATATATATACATATATATTTAACAATTGTCAAATATTTACCCTTTCAGAGCTCAAAAGTGTTAGTCAAGAAAGAGCTGGCTTATATGCCTGTCATTGGCTGGATGTGGTACTTCCTGGAGATTGTCTTCTGTAAGAGGAAGTGGGAAGAAGATCGCGAGACAGTAACTCAGAGTCTTCAGAACCTGCGGGACTACCCAGAGAACTACTGGGTAAGTCCTGGTCAGTAAAATGACACCACATTTCCTTCGCTACCTAGTTGACATGAGTATGCAGCATGGTTGATAACCTAGTACAGTAGTAATAAAGCTAACAATGACATCTCTGACTCTCCTCCTAGTTCTTGCTTCACTGTGAGGGCACCCGCTTCACAGAGAAGAAACACCAGATCAGCATGCAGGTGGCAGAGAGCAAAGGCCTGCCCAAACTCAAACACCACCTCCTGCCCAGGACAAAGGGCTTCGCTGTGACTGTCCACAACCTCAGAGGGACAGGTGAGCATCACAGGGCTCCTCTGCGGCTCGATTCAACTGTATCTAATATAAACACATAGAAAGAGTCAAGAAAGAGTTGGCTTACCTGCCTCTTGTTGGCTGGATGTGGTACTCCTCTGTGGCTTGATTCAACTGTAGAAATGCCATGTATTGCCCCGCGGTGGCGCAGCGGTCTAAGCATCAGTCTCTGGTGCAAGCTGCCCACTGGGGACTGGGATCGAAACCCGGTCTCGCCAGACCCGGATATGGCCGGGGCCCACATATTGGAAGCATATTGGACGGCCGCTCCCGAGGGTGGTATAGGCTATTTCCGGATAAGGATCCGTCGCGCAACACCGCCCCCGTCTGGTGCCGGAATAACAGTGTTGGGCTCGAGGGGCCGGTAGCTAGTCTATCGGCTCTCTCATCTGGGCTGCCGGCCACGGGGTGCGCGTGCGGCCGATCCTACGCAATAGGCGACAGGGGATAATTGGACACTAGGTTGGGTATAATTGGATACTAAATTGGGTGAAAAAGGGATAAAATCAAAAAGAGAAAAAATAAATGTCTAATACATAAACAGAATATTTTAGACAACAATTGATGCCACTGAACAATGCTGTTTCGCTTTTGACTGAAATGTTAATTCAGTCAGTAGATTATGCAGACACTCCACTGCAGAGCCATGTTGTCTGTCTGTGTGCTGCTACCTCATGCATTCTGCCCTCTCCTCTTTAGTTGCTGCTGTGTATGATGCCACACTTAACTTCAGGAACAGAGAGACTCCGACGTTACTAGGGATTCTCAATGGGAAAAAGTATCATGCAGATCTCTTTGTGAGGTACCGAAAAAAATGTAATCATATATATAAAAATCACATGAAATCTTAACCCCCTCTTGTTAATGATATTATTGTGTTTTTCAGCCACCATAGATAGATAGTAACTTGACTGATATTGTAGAATCAGATGAAGAATAAGTGTCCCTCTACTTCCTGCATAGGAAGGTAAGGTTCAACATTCCATTCATAATGAGAGAGTGTCGTGCCACGCCTTCCTATGCAGTGATTTTGTTATTTAAAACAACGCCTCTACTCTTCTCCTCTGCCTCCCCCAGGAGAATCCCTCTGGAGTCCATCCCAGAGGATGAGGCAGAATGTGCTGCTTGGCTCCACAAGCTTTACCAGGAAAAGGTTAGAAGAAGACCCGAAAGGGAATCTGAATACAAAGACTCACAGATGGAAATGTACCTAGCCCACTAGCGTAAGGCTAGTGATTTTCAGAGCTGGCTAGTGACATTATTTGGCCAACTAGACAGTCAGGCCTAGAGATTTGTGTTCTAATTGCAAAAGAACAGCAATAGAAAGAAAGTAATAACCAACCACTCACAATGTTACATTGCTGTATAATAAAATAAAATTTAAAAAGCAAGAGAAGAGTAGAGAAATAAGAGAAATACAAATTGTGTAGTCGAATATTAATGTATATATTAATTGAAATAGTGTTTATTTAGTATTAAAGGCATTGTTTGCTTTAGCAATGGCATCATTTACACCATGGGCTAGTAGCATGTCACCCGGCTGGGCTAATAGAAATTACAGTCTACTAGCTCAGCTGGATAGTGCCTCCTAGAATCCTTAAATGCCATCCCTACATAGACTACTGTTACATGTGGCTCGTAGACTCTGGACCCCTATTTGTGCCCCTTGTTAACTGGTTGTGTCTGTGTTTCCTCCTGACAGGACAGGTTTCAGGAGCAGTACCGTCAGACAGGGTGTTTCCCCGGCCATGAAGTCAGTCCTCCACGGCGGCCCTGGGCCCTGATCAACTGGTTGTGCTGGTCTGCCCTGCTGCTCTATCCCCTCAGCCTGCTCCTCATCCAGCTCGTCACCTCTGGATCCACGCTTACCATCTTGGGCACTCTGGCAATCTGTGTCGCAGGTGGGTCCTACCCTACACATTCTTAGCTGAATCCATTGTATCAGTTTAACAGTTTAACAGTACAAAGGCTAGGTAGTTAGGTTCTACAGACGGGAGATTTTGAGGGTTTTGATCGTTAACCTGACAAATGTGACACGGTCTGGTCAATTGGTCTGCAAGTTGGCAGCTGATTTAATGTTCGGACTTTTCTTTGAAAAATGTAAATACATTTCAGCGTTGTTGAAAATCAACGACACACTCGCTAGTCAGCTAACAGCTTGTTTTGTGAGTGACAATGTAAAGTTGTGTTAACTAGGTAGCAGCAGATTACTCACCGAATCCATTGCGTTGCAGTATTTTGGCTTGACTAGCGAGTTTGTGTTCTGATGCTCAACAACGTTGAAATATATTTCTGTGTTTCAAAATAAAAGTCAGACCATTTTGATCGGTTGCCGACTTGCCATGACCGGATCGTGTCACAAATGTGACTAGACTCTATCTACTGTTGTGATAGAGTCTAGTCTAATCTGAGTCATTGTTACCCATCTAACCTTTGTCCAAATATTCAATATGCCGTAACCATAAGAATAACTTTTCTTTAAGTCTACTCTGTTCGATCCCTCACTATGGGACACGCACGCTGTGTACCTCTATACAATCACCCCTGGTACAGCCCGGTGATGCTTGTAGGCAGATAGACCATCTACCGTCTGTCCTATATACTGTATAAGACCTATATCGACACATTTGGCAAGCTACTCTCTGAGCTAGCAGGCTAACATGAGAAGGCCGACAGCTAACTTGCAGGCTCTTTTTAATTGTTTGAACCCTTGCTAGCGTGAAGTTATAGGCTTACAACTCGTTAGGTCTCTCGTGTAGGCTACAACTAACAGTCGGATGGTTGGCTAGCTCGCTTGTTGTCATTATTAAATGACTTGAGCCTGGGAAGAGGAACCCACCTAGAGCCAACAGGGACTCACTGAGTCTCCAGTACCTGACCGTGGAGTACACCTTACTGTACACACAAGCATGGCAGTTATACTAGGCAGCACTGCTCAGGACCCCTTATGCCCTATAAGTCAGGGCTGGCACCTTTTTCTGCAATAAAAAGTTCCCTGCCGGGCGGACCTGCAATAAAAAAAAAAGTGAGCGACCTGCCCTCTCTAGGGGTTACATGTGCATGGCCACTCGTGTGCATGCGTGGCGTGGGCTCCCTTTCACTTGGAGCAGTAGTGCACATGCTCATTCTCCCCCAGGGTGTCTACAGACTGCAGCGTGCATGTCCAACCCTTGCCTGTTGGGCAGAGGCATTCGGGTTCTCACGTCTATCGGCGACTGGCTCGTGTGGGTGGGCACAGGCAGCGGATCCTGTTGTCGCATCTGCTCGACCCTTGGAGGCTTCCAGATGAATCATGTCAAAACATTGCTCAATCCCAGACAAACGGTGACCTTAGCAGTAATCATGGACTCTAGAGCTTCGCTCACCCCAGCCAGTTTAGCAGCACTGGCATGGTGGAGGGATACCCCACCCCACCCCTCCCCTCCCCTCCCCCCCAACCCCAGGGCTCACTCGTAGGGAGAGTCGTCGAGCAAAAAGGTGTAACGACAAACGCGCCACTTCAGAGATGGGGGGGGGGGCGTTACACAACGGTATCATGTGCCGTGTTATGCGCATGTTTGCTTATGACAACGTTTGCGAAGGCTGCGAATGAAGTGCGACACTGATAATATTATGTGATAGAAAACTCATTAAAGTGCGTGATGAGTAAATTGGCCACATGATATCTGAAATTGCATGATATCCGATGACTGTTTCAAGAAAACAGGAATATGCATGAATTACCTGCGAGTGACTGTAACAGGGTAGCTTGTAAACAGTGGAAACAGTAATTTGGGTTAAGTACGTTACTGCTACTATTGATGCTGCTATAGGCATCAGATTTAAAGATCATATATATATATACTGTATATATGTATCTCCTCCCCATGTCGGGGTTAAACCCCAGGGAGAGGTTTTATCTGGTTGTCTGTCCGTCAGGGTAACTTGTAACTTAGGGGAACGATGACAGGGCTTCTCCTCTGCCGGTGAGCCCTAGTGAACTAGTAACTCTGAGCTTATCAAACCTCACAACGGTCTTGCTAAATGGTTTTGCTGTCTGGACATCGTTGACCATATATACTTTTTTTTTTTTTTTTGTACATTTGTTTTTCAGATTTTATCCCTTTTTCACCCAATTTGGTAGCCAATTTAACCCAACTTAGCATCCAATTATCCCCTGCCTATTGTATAGGATCCGCCGCACGACCCCGTGGCCGGCAGTCCCAGAGGAGGGCGCCAGGCAGACTAGGCTGACTGGCTCCTCGAGCCCAGTACCGTTATTCCGGCACCCAGGGGGCGGTGTTGCGCGACGGATCCTAGTCCAGAAATACTCCTATACCCCCCTCGGAAGCGGCCGGCCAATATGCCGCTTCCCGTGTGCCTCGGCCATATCTGGATCTGGCGAGCCGGGATACGAACCCCGGCCCCGGTGGGCAGCATGCACTAGCGGCCAGTGCGTAGACCGCTACACCACCGCGGGGCGACCATATATACTCTTAATCCAACTCATGTATGTATAAAAGAACAGTCCTAAACAGGAGGGTAGAGGTTGGTCAATGGGGTTAGGGGAGGGTAGAGGGTAGAGGGTAGAGGTTGGTCAATGGGGTTAGGGGAGGGTAGATGTTGGTCAATAAGGTTAGGGGAGGGTAGATGTTGGTCAATGGGGTTAGGGGAGGGGAGATGTTGGTCAATAAGGTTAGGGGAGGGTAGATGTTGGTCAATACGGTTAGGGGAGGGTAGATGTTGGTCAATAAGGTTAGGGGAGGGTAGATGTTGGTCAATAAGGTTAGGGGAGGGGAGATGTTGGTCAATGGGGTTAGAGGAGGGTAGAGGGTGGCCAATAAGGTTAGGGGAGGGTAGAGGTTGGTCAATAAGGTTAGAGGAGGGTAGAGGTTGGTCAATGGGGTTAGGGGAGGGTAGAGCAGTGGAGACTAGTGGATGAGGACATGGGGAGAACAGGCTTGTGGTAATGCACAGAATGGAATGAGGATGTCTGCCTCCGCTGGTGGAGATGGTAGAGGTTGGTCAATACTGGGAGCAGTGGGGCACAGGCCAGAGCCAGCCAGACAGCCCTGTGAGGAAACAGTAAGCCAACAGCAATAACAGATGGGTTCATATTCATACTGATAGGTCAGAAGTCTCTCTCTCTCTCTCTCTACTCTGCCCACCCTTTCTCTTTCTTTCTCTCTCTCTCTCCCCCTTCTCTACTCTGCCCACCCTCTCTCTTTCTCCCCCTTCTCTACTCTGCCCACCCTCTCTCTTTCTCTCCCCCTTCTCTACTCTGCCCACCCTCTCTTTCTCTCTCTCTCCCCCTTCTCTACTTTGCCCACCCTCTCTCTTTCTCTCGCTCTCCCCCTTCTCTACTCTGCCACCCCCCCCCCTCTCTCTCTCTCTGCCAACCCTCTCTCTCTCTCTCTCTCTCAATTCAATTCAATTTCAATTTAAAAGCTTTATTGTGCAAAAAAAAACTTGTTTATTGCAAGCTTTCGGTCATAGACCTTCTTCAGGCATAAAGCGACAAGTGAATGCAGTGGGTTTTAAGGGTTCAAACAACATCACTTGATTTAGCCAATGCACAACACCTGTGTCAAAAATGTCACCTAGTGACTAAGCATCAAGGGAATTGTAGTCTTAGATTTAGTGGACTACAAAAATATACACAAGTGTTCATGAGACAGGAAACACCAAAAACAAATATTTACAATAATATACATAGCAGAACAAAAAAAAATACAAACATGCAGACATCATATAGCATAGCCATAGAACATATAAATCTAAAGTAATTTATTCATAGCATGACACTCATGTCGAAATCCTCATTTAGACCTAGGGGTTGTAGACTTTCTAGGGTGTGGATCCAAAAAAGCTCTCTCTGGCATAACCTCCTGTCAACATCACCCCCTTTCTGAAGGGTAATCTGCTCTATGCCCTGGAACCTAAGGGAGGACATGGGGTGGGAGTGGTTATTGACATGACTAGGCTACGGGGTAGTTCACATCTTTTCGACACTTTTTATATTGTTTTACCAATATAGATTTTATCACATTGGCATTTTGATGTGATTAGTCCACTTACTGGGATTTCTAGGGTGGCTGAATTCATTGGTTTTGTGAATTCATTGGTATTGTGGCACTGGGCACAGTTGCCACAAGGGTAGTTTCCCAGTTTTTTGGACACAGGTGTTGTGCATTGGCTAAATCAAGTGATGTTGTTTGAACCCTTAAAACCACTGCATTCACTTGTCTGCTTTATGCCTGAAGAAGGTCTATGACCGAAAGCTTGCAATAAACGGCGTTTTTTTTGCACAGTGTTTGAGCGTGCGGATGCTATTATTTTGCACACACAACTGTGAAAATAGTATGGATGTATGGTGCAAATAGTGCAGATACTTATTTATGGTTTTTACAGTGGTTGTGCTTCATTGGACATCGTTTTATTGTCACAACAGCTCACAAATCTTGCTGCTGTGTTTGCACATGGTTGTACTTCACCCAGCAGATTTGACATTAGTCAATCCTTATTTTTGGGTGTTTGTAATCTGTGGGAAGTATGTGTCTCTGATTTGTGTCTCTTTGTACAGTTGGCAGGTAGTCTCTGTCTCTCTCAATTTTTCCCAAAAAAAAGAGGGAAAAAAAAGAGGAAGGAAACAGTAATAGTTTCATAAGCTGCCCCTAACCCTGTATGACCTGAGGAGGAGGGCAGAGTGAATGTGTGATCTGTAGATCCTCTACTACTCTCTAGTCTCTACTACTCTACTACTTCACCACAATACACTTGAAATTCCTGAGAAATTAGTCAGAGGATCAAACACACACACACACACACACACACACACACACACACACACACACACACACACACAAATCCTGCCTATTGGGTCTGTGAGAAATACTGAGAAGGGAAATCGTACTGTAACAAGGATGGTTATGATGACTATGAATATTGCAACCCCATTGAGAGCTGGAGAGGGACAATGTAGTTGCTCACAAACATGCACAGTGCAGTCTTGTTTCCACTACTCCTCCTACCTGGTATTTCCCCCTCCAAATATGATGACCATCAGAGTAGGCATTCTTAACTTATAGGCTATTATGCCACTTATCCCCCATTCGGAATTTGACTGTATCAGAGAAGAGGTAGGCCTATGTCTAAAGAAATCTCATTTGCAATAGAACTGTATGAGATATTTCCATACAACTACTGGTTAGTGTTCAATAGCACCCTAGACAATTCAGTAATGATATATTTTTCAGGGATTTCTGTTTTTTCTGATAAATGAGAGAAAAGTGATGGAGTCCTATGTTCCTGTCACCAAAAAGTGCAATTTCCGTCTAAACTAAAGCTACGTTTACAGGACTATAATTCAGTATTTATTTAGGTAAATAGTTGTCTGACTATTTGGTGATGTAGGACAACCACCTGGTTCATACCTCAGCAAATCTGAAGAGGAAAAGAGTGATCATTCTCAAGTTATGGGCTTTTTTGTCACCTTCCCCATATTCGGCCTGGTCTAATTTGGCTCTTTTTCAGGGATTGGGGTAGCTCTAAAGAACAACCCAAAAAACATATTTCCCCCAAAAATAAAATTTGACAACAATCAATTTCATTCATGGGAGACCCTAAAGATAAGAAAAATCATTGTTGTCATTTGTTCTACCTCGGGTAGGGGTATCTCGAAAATGTGTTTGTTATCCCTCAGGGCCAATCACGCGCCAGGAAAACCGAACACATGAGCTGACTTACTGTTGTAGTCACCTCTTCCAGGGGAACAAGAAGTATTGAGACACTAGGATGTAGCAACAGTAGATCTGTTCGCATTGTTGGAAAATGTGCAATGGCAGTTATTCTTTACGATCATAAATCACCCCCCCCCCCCTTGATGCCTCACAGTAAGCAGGGACTTAAGCAAGAGTCCCAAGCAAGAGTGACCAACATGCGCTTTCAGTCCATCCGACATGGACTCAGCATGGACTGACAAAGCTACGGTTACATTACACCCAAACGCCACGTTCCCAAAGTCACCTGCAAGCTGCTGCAGCCATGCTGCTGTACTGCTCTCTCTCCATCACCTGCCCTTCTCCTCTCGGGGGTAGGTGCATCTGAACACCCTCTGTCCTGTATGCGCTTCTGTGTTCACATGGCCAGGAGGACATCGTTCTGGTTGTGTGATCAGTTCTTCGTCTTGCTTTGCGAACCCCGGCAACGGGTTAGGGTCCTGTCTACACAGTGCCTCTACCTTTAGATTGTAGGAGCCGTTGTTGAGGCTTACAATTGTCAAGTATTGTAGGGTATAAACCACTCTATAATGATTTTGGTGTGCATGTGCATAGTCTCTGCTGTTGTTGGATAACAATGTAACTGACTAGTCCCATAGTTTTGTCTGTGACCCCTTTAAGTTCAAATGACTAAGTTTGTATTTATTTTTTCTCTTTTCTCCCTAGCTTCTGTTGGCATGCGCATGATGATTGGAACGACTGAGATTGACAAGGGGTCAACCTATGGGAATAAAGAGGCGCACGTGAACAACGACTGATAGATCCTTGCCAACATCAAATGATCAATCACTTTACCACCGCGGGGATAGCAGTCAAGGCAGGACATGAGAGGCAGCAGGTGTTTCATTCATTCTAAGGCACATACTGTAGATACCCACCTGTCTAATGGGATCAGTGTACAGTGTAGCGGTCATTACAATTGTGAAGATGCCATGTCTCCTTATCTTATCCAATGTAGACATTGGCTCAAAAATGTGGTCAAAGAATTGCCAGGTAGATTTCCCTCAAAAGTTGATGCCTCAAGTTTTTTAGAATGATACACAGTGCTGTGTGTATGTAACGGGACAGTTCTTTTTGTCTCTATACTCTATAAGGTTTTCACAATTACTATTAAGTTAAAGTAGAGATTCTCAGCTTTTGTTTGATGCGATAGATATGTGTACATATTTGTTTCACCATTTAGAAATGACACTTTTTATACATAGGTCATCATCATATGTAATGGAACAGACTCAGTCTAAAAAGTGTCATTTCTAAATTGTGAAACCAATTTCTGCACAAATACCCTCAAATAAAAGTTGAGAATCTCTACTTGATCTCTACTTTGATTTCAAATTAGAAATGTTGGGAGTATAGAACCAAAATAGGGCACTGTACAGTATGTGTGTGTGTGTCTGAAAACATCCTTTAAAAGGGTGCATGCATTGACAGAATATTGCCCATAAGATAGGTAAAGACCAGAAAATGTACACAAACCATTTCTTAAAAAAAGTTGTTTATTAATATTGTTTGTACATAGCAAACACTGTAAGAGCAGCAGAGGACCGGAAGTTCTGTTTGTCAGTGTATGTATATGGGTGTGTGTGTGTTTGTTCAGCAGCAGGGAGTGAGCGGACCACTTCTCTCTCCTCTCATTGGTTGGATGTGCTCCAGTCATTATGCCCAGTGCTGAAGCCTTGAGCCCTGCACCACATCCATACAGGCTTCAACACTAACTGTTAACAATGGGCTCCTCGGCATGGCCAAAGGAAAAAATACAATATTTAAAAGCAATCAAATAAAATAAAAATGTTTTTCTTCGAAGTCTCTGCCCTCAATTTGCATGTTTGGATAGGAAAATGTCATACATTTAACACAGCATCCTCTGCTTCTCTGTAATGGGGCTCAACACATCCAAAGACTACAGGCAAGACCACCACCTTGGCCAGCCTTGCTGTCTGAATTAAGATCCCTTTGCCCTGCTCAACTGTCCCTCTCTTGTCCTCTATGCTCACTGAATGGGTACAGTTTAAAAAGTGCCATAGCTTTTGTTCTTTTTGTTCCATTTCTCCTGTGTTTTCTCATTACCTTTTTATTCAGAGGTCTTCGATGAGAACAACAGACGGTGGCTATAATTACTTAAGCTGTACAATATGGTTTATACAAGGATCAAAGCCAATCCTATTCTTACAGTATGTACAATACATTCCCTCCAGCCTCCTCTCCCCTTCCCAGCCCTCCCCAGGAAGACTGGACACACAAGACTTCTCCCTTGACTTCATTTGCTCCTGTCCAGTTTACTCACTGAAATTACCACTTTCGAGTTCTTCAGTTTAGCTCCATGTGCCTGCAGCCATGATTTCACTCATTTCCTTGTGTCAACAGTCCCTCGTCAACACCACGTACAGTGCTACAGTTTGTAAACATGAGACCTACAGGCTGGACCCAATCACTCTTCATCAGTGCAAACCTGTTATTGTGAAACAAGAGACAGCAGCTTACAATTAGGGTCACATGGGATCCTTCATTTAATCAGGCTAGACAAGCATGTGACTATTGCTCTCTAAATGCACGTCTTTGAGCGTGCTCTGCCATTGAAGCGCAACATACAGTACAGTATGTGTACGGTACATGTGTTATGCCAATGAGGGTGGATGTGTCTAATCCAATGTGGTGCTGTGTTCTATGTGTGTGTGCGATACTGACCTTGACAAACGCGTGGTCCAGCAGCGTGCTGGCGGTCCAGCGGCGTTTGGGTTCACTCTCCAGACAGTGACCCAGGAAGTCCTTCCCCTCTGTGCTCAGCTTCTCAGGAATGGGGGGTTTGTGTCCCATGCCCACCTTGTACATGATCTGGAAGTTGTGCTCATACTCATGCCAGGGCCTCTGCAAGGACAAAGACAAAACATCAGACATTCTGACTGGGACCAGGCAAGCAGGACAGCCTCAACGTGCACAGACAAGCTCGACAATTCCAAGCGTGACAATTTCAAGCATTTTGGAATGACTTTTCAAGCCAATGGAATTACACTACTCCAAACAATTCACGTAGTAGAAATTCAGGACCTTTATGGTTTGTGTTCTGTCAAACATATCAGCCAAATGCTATACTATAGTAAGTAAGTAAGTAAAACTTTATTTATATAGCGCCCTTCTCAGCATGGGTGATTTACATCAAAATAAGAAAAGTGCAATCAAAACATACAAGGATTAAAAACACAAACGGGGGAACACCCCACAGGGGACAACGTAAACAGAGCATAAACAGGAACAATACAATGGCTATGGGTGACTGCCGGCCTGCCTGAGTCTTTAATTGCCGCTTAAAAAAGAGTTCTGAGGGAGTGGCTCTCAGGTCAGGGGGAGGGCGTTCCAGAGTCTTAGGGCCGTCACCTCAAACGGTGGGTAGAATTTACTCTGGCAATAGTTCTTACCTTCCCAGTCACCATCTCAATGAGGACACAGCCCAGACTCCAGATGTCCGCTGCCCGTCCGTGACCTTCGCCCTTTGCTCTTGTGATGACCTCAGGTGCCATGTATGCTAATGAACAACAGAGATGGGACACAGAAGACTAACTCATAACATATTGAACATGAACAACATAGAGCTCTATTATTGAGTATAGCTGTCTCTGTAACTATAGTAGTAGTACACAGTATGGATGTTGAATGGAGCAACAGCCCAGTGAGAAAGGCTACTGATGACAAAAGGAACAACATTTATTAGGAACAACATTATGCAAACAATGTCAGAGCAGGCTGTGCCTGTGAATGCTTTCACCAGAAGTAAAATACTGCCCCCTTGTGTACTGAAACAAAACCAAAAAGTTACAATTCTGAGGCTCACCTGCTGTTCCCATAGTGCTGTTCACCTCCCCAGGCATGGTCTGGTTGTTGTTCTTCAACTTGACCGAGCAGCCGAAGTCACCCAGTTTGATCAGGCCTGACGACGTCAGGAAGATGTTGGCTCCTTTGATGTCACGGTGCACAATGCCGTGCTCGTGGAGGACGTTGATGGCGGTAGTGATCTGTTTGCTGTAGAGACGGATGACGTGCTCCTGCAGTCCCAGCCTGGACACCTCCTCCAGAGTCCCCTCGTCACAGTACTCCATGAAGATGTACATCTCCTCCTGTAGGGAGAGGGAGGGAGGGAGGGGCAGCGGAAAGAGAAGAGAGAGGGATGGTGGAGTGGGGAGAGAGAGAGAGACGACAATGAGACAGTATTTTGGACGTATGCATTACATTGTCTACATATCAAACTGCTGCTACAGTGCCATGCAGCATATTCAAACAGAGACTTGTTTATATACAGACTTGCATTCAGTTTGACCTAGACTCCAAGGCTGCTCTTACCCGATGGAGCTCAACACCAAAGTAGCGGACCAGGTTGGGGTGCTTTATGCCTTCAAAGATTTTCAGCTCGTCTGCCGTCTCCTTGATCGTTTTATGGTCGTTAGGCTGGAATCGGATCTGTTTGAAAAAGACGGATCCATGTTTTAGTCACGGTCATTGAATAAATCAGACAAACACTACACACTATGAGAGACCTGATGATTGGCCTTGCAATTAAGAGATTTTTCAGTCACTTCTACATGGATATCTACCTCTTTCATGGCCATCAGTTCTCCAGTGTCGATATTGATGCAAGTGTACACCTTCCCATACTGCCCCTCGCCTGCAGCCAGAGAAGAAAGAGATGATGTAACATTATGTAAATACAAACAAATCGTAGTCATGGCAGACTCGGTCCCATACCTATCTTGTTGCCCCTCTGCCACTTGAAGGTGACCTTCCTCAGGCCCACGTGCATGACGTTGTCGTAGGACTTGGGTGTGTGGCACACCTGGCCGATGATGTTGCGCTGCTTCATGACGAAGTAGCGCTTCTCCTCAAAGGAGCGGATGGAGCGACGCACCGCCTCCATGGGGCTCTGACGTGCCGCCGTGTCTGAGGGGGAGGAGAGACGTGGTAGGGAGCAGACAAAGACATTATAATAATAATAACAATAATAATAATAATACATTAGACTTATATAGCGCTTTTCTAGACACTCAAAGACGCTTTACAAACTGAAAAGATTGAGTAGTAATAATAAAAAGAAACAAAAAAGAAATAAAAGAAAGTATAGGGGTCTAATTAATTTTTAGATGACTAAATGTCTTTGTAGGACAATCTACTCTGTATACTGCAATTACACCTAGATTTCGGGCGGAGAAGCGGCGAACAAGCAACGCCAGTCCTCTCTCAACCGGCATTTTTTGCAAAAATAATGAACGCAAGATAGAGCCATCAATGGAAGAATAATACAGAGTTAGCTCTACATCAATGTATGAAAGGCACCCACAATATAATATTAGAGTTTGATAGTGACACTCAAAAGATTCAGATATACAATGCTGCCGCCTGGTGTTCAATAATGGATTTGATAAAACCTAGAATATGCCAAGAGGAATTGTTGAATGGATGTCTCATCAATGTTACCCTTTGATTGGCTGATGAAGGTGCGTAGCTCCCAGCTTCTCCGAGCCGTGCAGGGGTCTCCCTTAGGATAGGAGGGCTCTGATGGGAGAGAGAACACACACATAGTCAGTGATATGGTGTGACGACCCTAGGTATAGTAGGTTAGATTCTATTTACTACATAACTGACTCCACACCCCAGAGGGTGCCAATTAGTTTGCATTGTAAATGCATCTCAATAAATATTTCATGAATAGTATAGTTGTTTGTAAACATTTATATTTATTTTTATTTACCAATTTTGACAGTGATTAGTGATTACACGTGTTATAGAGGCTATTTTGCACAGATATGAATACAGGTGTGCCTTGAGATTTCGGCGTGCCCTTTGGTGTGCCTTGGACACCAAAACTGAAAACCACCTCTTAGACAACAAAGCCGTTGTAGGTCTATAGGCCTGTGGTCTAGGCCTAGCTTGTAGACACACATAAAGATAGCCATCCAGGCGTAGTAGTGAGTGCTCCCACCTTCCCTGTCCTCCGTGGGGCTGGAGTGTCGACTCAGAGACTTGAATTGCAGCTCTGCCGCTACCGACGATAGTCGGTCGTTCTCATGGAGACTGGATCCTCTGCGTAGGGAGAGTCGGTTACAATCAGCAACACAAGGGCTCCATCCTCTCAGCTGGTCAGACTGCAGCTCAACCAATTTATATCTAAACATATTTAGCCATCTTTAAAATGTAAAATGTCTGAGCAACATTGAATATATACACATCTTCGATCTTCTCTGTTCATTCAGTTGAAATAGCATGACAAATAGAATACAAAAAAATAAATACATATCTATTCCCCACCCCCATCAGAGCTGACATGCACAAGACAGACAGGTTAGTAGGGGTGTAAATCACCAGCTTCATCACGATACGATATTATATCGATTTGTTTGTATGACGATACAATGTTTGACGATATCACAATGTCAGTCACGATACGATTTCGATTCGATTCGATTCAAGATCGATATGACGATATGATCGATATGACGCGATATCATATGCCAATCTAACACAATTATCAACTCACAAAAACAACTAGAATATTATTTGACCATTTTATTTGTGAGCTCTTCCAGGTATCCAACATTTAAATCATATTGTATTATACAGTATTCTTCTGTTACAAAAAGAAAAATAGACCCGTTCACTAGTCTCACAAACAAGAGATATTCAGCTTTAAAACATTAATGTCCTATGAAACAAAACTGGAAGAACTTGTCCACCCTTTTTTAAGGCAGGATTTTTGTAAACGTTCACTTTTTTACTGTTTCATAAACTTAGTATTTTTAACAGTTAGAACTGAACCAAGGTCACCATTTAACCTACAGTATATTTGTGCAATAATAATAAATAATAATAAAATAATAATAAATAATAAGTGCAAATGCAGTACAGTGCAGTACATCTTATATACATTCTTCTTAACCAAAATAAGTTAAGTATATCCTCCAGTGTTATATAATAAGTATATCCTCCAGTGTTCTTCTTTGGGAGGTTTTTCTTCAAAAAAACTAACTGATCAACATGTTCAGGAGACAAAACACTACGCTCTGAACGCAGGTCAGGATAATTTTTAATATAGGGCCATCCATCACACTTCCTCTAGGAAGCACTGATCTGATATGATGTGTTGATTGGTGAAAGGTAAGGCTATGCTTGGACAGTCATGTTAGATCACTGATTACGGGAGTAATGATTTACCTGTAGATTTTATCAATAGGAATTTTGTTCAGGTTTATCCAATGAAATTGGACAAGCAAACCGGAGTAAAGTAAGTAAGGTCCAACCTGCAGCCTTTGCCCATTCATAAGACAGATGCTTTGTTACAGACCAGAGCATTGACCAATCACAGTCGGCTAGACTAGAGCATTGACCAATCACAGTCGGCCGTGGGCGGGCTTGGCAGTCGCAGCTAAAACCGCTTCGCTGTTCTCCGCCGCAGTCACAAAATGCAGAACACACAGTGTGCAGCGCTCTTTGACTTTTCAATTTGCCGCTGCTAGTCGCGCGCTGCACGGAAATGGTGACAGTCACGCAGAATGTGCCATTTCAAAATAAAGGTGTATCTTTAAGATGACGATATAGATCGATATTTTTACATTGCATCGATGTAATCAGATCGTTAGTCAATGAATCGATGCATCGATGTGAATCGATGTATCGTTACACCCCTACAGGTTAGGTCTCTAAAGCAATTTGTTTCAATGTAAAGGACAGACAGAACAAGCCAAAAGATCAGGAGCTCTAAAATCATTAGAATAAAAGCCACACTACTATACAGTATTAATATAGGTCAGTGTTAGCAGAATGACACTTTCTCTCATTTCTCTCTCAGAGAGTTGCATGTTTCCATCTTTCATACCATGCACATCAACAGACCCAGTCTTTCTGTGGTGAATAAACATAATGTTGTGTGAAACTAAATTTTTTACTGATGGGTTTTAATGCGTGCCTAATTTAGTCTGTGTCTTCAAATGTGCAAGACAAAACATAACATACTAAAAGACTTGCTCCACGCAGGTGTGTGTGCGTGTGGGGGGGAAACAGTCAGTTATGTACAGCATGATTCCTTCTGGGTTTCCTCCAAACTGGGAGATGTCAACGGACTCAACTGATATGTTATGTATTTTTCATAATTTACATTTGAAGAATGTACATTGAAGAATTTGTCCCACCTCTTCAAGCTCGCCTTCACCAGTTAACCCTCTCCCCCTCCCCCTCCCATGTGTCCCCAGCACTACCTTAATTAGGCCCCTATACTTTCTTTTATTTATTTATTGTTTCTTTTTATTATTACTACTCAATCGTTTCAGTTTGTAAAGCGTCTTTGAGTGTCTAGAAAAGCGCTATATAAATGTCTAATGTATTATTATTATTATTATTAAATAGGAAATCTTAAGACTGTCATCACTACTCTAAACAGTGACCAATATGCTAAAGGAGACCAAAAGGTCCCTCTGCATATTAACTGTGTTGAGGGGAGCATGTCAACCATCGTTGAAAGGGTTGGGTGGAATAGGTGAAAAGGCATACATGGGTAGTGTAGTTCCAGCCTGTACTGGGTTGACAACAGGTGATACCGGATAACTTGGGGGGGGGGGGGGGGGCAGTCTACCTGATGTCATTAGGGGCAGTGGCGGGTGGTTTGGTGTGGCCGTGTTCCCCAGGAGGGGCAGGGCCCTGAGGGGCAGGGCGGGGGCCCGTGGGGCACAGCTGGGTCCGAAGGTCACAGGGCAGACTCCGAGAGCTGTAGCGAAAAAACATACTGAGGATCTTTGCCGTGTGCTTTGGAGATGAGGGTGTGTGTGCACGTCTAAATGGGTGGGTGGTTGACAAGAACACACACACGTACACACACACACGTACACACGTACACACACACACGTACACACACACACGTACACACACACACGTACACACACAGTTCAAGGCTTGATGCCAACTCACCCATTCAGTGTTAACCCATACTGCAACATGCAAGCATTATTATAAACCCAAACACCTTGGTTACGAAGACGCAACCGATTTAAACCCATTCAACCACGGTACAGGAGCGGAGCAGATATGAGAACATGCAGGAAAACACAAGTAAACATACACCAAATATCATCATCGTGGGGACGGTGTCTTATTGGTGCATGAGTCATGCCCTACCTGAAGCCCTCGGCGTTAGGGATGAACAGGTTGGGGTTTGGAGGGTCACTGTGGCAGCGGGGGACCTTGACGGGCCGAGGACTGTTCCTGGGGGCTGAGAGGAGAAACAGTCATTCCCGACAGGGACAAGCGTGGTCTTCTCACACACAACTCATCTATAGCACTATGCACTACTATAGCAATGACAATAATAAAGACCATTCATTCATTCATTCATTCATCTGCAAAAATGCTTCATCTAAATAAGTAGGCTGTGAACGTGATGATTGGTTGTTTCATTACAGCTACAGGGTGTTAATATATATTATATACAGTATATTATATATTATATATATAAATATAATATAATTATACAAAGGATAGATCTGGTCCATTGCCTCTATTGGTCAGTTTGCGTTCTAGCCGTGCCATATACCGCGGCTTCTCATTCCATAACGCTTAAATAACCCACATGCCTAGTGTTGAGTGAGATGTCAGGTAGCAGGTAGCACCAGGTCTTACCCAGGAATATGCCAGTGACTGGACTGTGAGGCTTCCCGATCACATGACCAATGCACTCGTTCATCAAAGCCTGCAAGTTCTGTCGAGTGAAGAACGTACACAAACGCAATCATTCCAGTGTACAGCGTGTCTCCATACTGGACTTCGTCATGTGCATGAGGTGACAAAACACGAAGAAGAAAATAAGGACGTATAACTTTACCACAAAGTCGTCCTCAGGCAATGCTGAGATGAAGGCTGGTTCGATCGCTTGAAGAAAGTCAAAGCCTTGAGTGGCCCACCTACAGAAAAGAGAGACAGTTTAGGAAGGTACACCCGCAAACTAACACAGGGACTGCCTCAGCCAATCCTCCCCACAGTGCTGAACCTGCCAACGGAAGCCTTTGGTCTCACCTGGGTCGAGTACCCCTGCCGCTCTCACACTTGGTCAGGACGTAGTTCATCCACTTGCGGGCGAAAGTGATGTAGCGCTCCCCGATCCTCTGGCGAAACTCTCCTGACATCAGCCGCACCACCTCCTTGTGGTACTGTGGGGAACAACACGACAACGCTACAGCCGGAGACGAGCGGGGGTCTGTTCACGATTATCCTCCCTGCTGCCTCCTGTACTAACACGGCACTCTAGGGACAACATTTGAATCAGTTGCAACAGTGTTGTGTGGAAAGACAGCTTTATTATAATTGTTTCCATACATCACGTCAGTCTACGTATTTATTTTCACGCTCCCTAAAAGGGTTACTGTACACAACAGCTGATGATATCCACTTCATGCGGAATCTAGTCCAAGTTGGACCAAAATCACATAGATTTGCCCAGAACTCATTAACATGCAACGTGTTACCCAGTGTAATGTTACCATGCTAAACAAGGCTGTCAGTATGGCTGAAGGTTAATGCAATATTGTGAATGTGAATGAGTATTAGGGAGCTGGCTAAAGATCCCTAATGGTTTAAAGACAAAGCAAGATCCAAAGGCTGTGTCCTAAACCCTCCAGCAGCTGCCCTCTGACCTCGAAGGCAAAGTTGTAGCCTTGTATCATGGCCTCTCTGTAGTACTGCTGTAGCGTGGCCGACTCTGACTCCTCCACCTCCGCCTCAAACTCCACCCTGAACATGTACTCCACCCGGTCGATGGCTGTGCTGATCTTAATGCACAGCTGCAAGGCATCGTTCTGTGGGGGGAGAGGAAGAGGGAGAGGGAGAGGGGAGGGGGAGAGTGATTGAGTGAGTGAGTGAGTTATGAGGTCTGCTTCAACCACAACCTTGCCACATAATATGTGTCATATTATGAGAAAGCTTTATTGAAGGGGAAGAGGAAGCTATAGCTTTTGAAACCAATGCAAGAAGGTTTTTAGGGTGGAGGGGGGTGTAGGGTTGGAGATTATGCTTGGTTTTGCAGCGCTCAGTGCAGCATATATATGAAAGTTGTGCACATTTCTGCACATAGATTTGTGCTACATCTATCTGTTAAAAAGTGGGACACGGGTATCCATCAGTGTGATGTGAACTGGGGTAATTTGGCTGAAGGTAAACAAGGTTTAAACATGATAAAACACAGCCAGCTGTACCGTCAGGTGTACCAGATTTAACATGATAGCTACAACCTCTTCAAGCTCGCCTTCACCAGTTAACCCTCTCCCCCTCCCCTTCCCGTGTGTCCCCAGCACGACCTTAATTAAGCCCCTATACTTTCTTTTATTTATTTTTGGTTTCTTTTTAATATCACTACTCAATCTTTTCAGTTTGTAAAGCGTCTTTGAGTGTCTAGAAAAGCGCTATATAAGTCTAATGTATTATTATTATTATTATTATTATTATTATTATTATTATTATTATTATTATTATAATTATAATCCAGGTGTGTGGTACGGTACCTTGAGCTGCTCCAGCGCGAGAGCGATGAGAGGCTGGCTGGACGTCTGCTCCCGGCTGAGGGTGAGCACTTCCTCCATCGACTGCTGGAAGGCCTTGCGTTGAGCCACCAGGTGGGCAGACTGCATCACGATCAGGAGCACGTTTTCCACCTGAGGAGGGAGGGGACCACGACGACGACGACGACGACATTGAGTCGTTAACAACTTTCAACTTTAAATATGCTCAAGCTCTCCAAATATGTACAAACTACACCTCCAACACACCTTCATGGCCCTCAGCGTGTCCACAGTCTCCATCTCAGGGACCAGTTTGAGCAGCTCTCCGTCCCACTGGGCCCAGCCAGCCTCGGCCTCCCCGGCGCCCTGCTTGCTCATGAGCAGGTAGGCCTCGTCCTCCACCATCTCGTCCGGCTCCTTGGAGCAGTCTTTCCCAGCCGCGGCGTTCAAAAGCTGCAGGATGAGGGGCCGCTGGTCCATCAGGCCAGAGGGGACGAACACCTCCAGCTCCTCCAACCCAGGGATCTGGACCTGGAAGTCAGTAAGCAAGTAAGTAACACTATAGCACCCTTCACAGCACGGATGCACAGGGTGCTTTACATCAAAAATAAGAAAAGTGCAATCAAAACATCAATGATATATACATTTGGATAAAAACTAAAACAGAGAAACACTCCACAAGGGACAACATAAACAGAACATAAACGGGAGCATAAGATGGCTATAGGTGACTACCGGCCTAGGCACAGGGAGGGACACAAAGAGGTGTTAGGCTTGTTCAGAGGGGAAGAGGAACAATCTATACAAAACACAATAGGTACAGTAGTTAGATAGAATGAAGCACACACTGAGTGGAAAAGGAAATAATTCAGACACCTTGACGTAGTTTCTCTCCTTGAGTGCCTCCAGGAGACATGGCACCCCGCTGGCAATGCTGAAGTCTGCAGCGATCTCCAGGTCCTGCAGGGGAGCGAGCGAACAAACAAAGAGAGATAAACACTCAGGCCCGCAGTTCGTTGATGAGCAGAAAAACAGGGCCACAAACAAACAGCAGACTCACCTTGCGGAGCATTTTGGCAAAGCCCAGAGCCTTGGAGGCCCTTTCTCTGGCTTCATGAAAGAGCTCCTTGAGCGACCGGCTGGTCTCAACAACCGACCGCCTGAAAGAACGAGACGTTTTGAAATGCATTATATACAGGGGTGCACATAACTGGTGCGCCAGTGCGCATGCGTCGCCAAAATGCATGCTGCGCGGCAGATCAGCCGCATGAGGGCGCTTTTGCGCACCAAAAAATAAAATAAAATAAAATATATATATATTTGATCACAAAAAAAACATCCTCTACCATGGTTGAAATTGAGGACAGTGATAATTTACAGCAGTCAAGAGAGCAGTGATGATGACGATTAAGCTTGTAGCATAAATAAATGCTTAGGCTGTAACTTTTTGTTGAAAAGTTGATTTCAGTGTTTACAGAACAGAGCAGTGCTTAAAGAGATGTCAGTTGATTTCATTGTGTTTAAAGGAGTCTGACAGACTTTCATGCTTAAAGAGCAGTCATTTGATTTTGCATTTGTTTATTTTGTTTTGCACACAATCATTTGTTCGTTCATCTTTATTTATGAATAAATGTCGTTTTGCTAATATAAGTTATCCATGTATCCCTTTTTCATCCATCCTGTGGGACGGGTCGTGACTCGCGAGCTCGGGGAGCACCAAGCAGCATCCCTAGGTGCTCCTCTGAGCACTGGCCCCAAAAAGTTATGTGCACCCCTGATTATATACTCAGTACCTGTATACTGTGCATCACAGCCACACACAGCCTCAGGTACAGTGCATTCGGAACATATTCAGACCCCTTCACTTTTTCCACATTTTGTTGTGTTATAGACTCAGTTTAAAATGGATTAAATTAAAATAATTTGCCATCAGTCCACACACAATACACTAGAATGTCAAAGCAAAAACATTTTTTTGGAAATTTCTATTAAAATTTAAATACAGAAATACCTCATGTACCGTATTTTCCGGACTATAAGTCGCACCCGAGTATAAGTCGCAGCAGTCCAAAAATGGGTCATGAAGAGGAAAAAAACACATATAAGTCGCACTGGACTATAAGTCGCATTTATTTACCGTAGAAATGTATTTCTCAAAAACATTCAGTTATTCAATTACACAATAGCACACAGAACAACAGGCTCAGGCTGAATGCCGCTGAATACCGGTGTCCGGTATGTGATGAATAAAAAAATTAAAAAATTAAAAAATTATAATTATTAACACATTAATAAAGAACATACCTGGGAGGCTGAATAGGCTAAATTGGTTCTAAAGTCGCTATGGAATAAGGCCTATGCTAAATGCCCAAAAATGTAATGTGTCCGGTATGTTAACGTACCGTAACACAACAGTTATTCAACCACCGTACATATTATAGCACACAGAACAACAGGCTCAATAGGTGTCCGGTATGTTAACGTAACACAACAGTTATTCAACCACCGTACATATTATAGCACACAGAACAACAGGCTCAATAGGTGTCCGGTATGTTAACGTAACACAACAGTTATTCAACCACCGTACATATTATAGCACACAGAACAACAGGCTCAATAGGTGTCCGGTATGTTAACGTAACACATTAATGAATAAAGATGAACACATTAATAAAGAACATAGGCCTACCTGGGAGGCTGAATAGGCGAAAACGGACATAACAAGCCAGCGAGTCCAACAAGCAAGTTCTCACGATCTCATTCCACATCACTGAATCCATTGAATTCGTCATCCTCTGTGTCGCTTCTGAACAACTCTGCCAACTCCGCCTGCAAAGTCATTGATATTCATCTCCTTGGCCACTGCCAGGGCGTGGAGACGTAACTGCACTGTTGACAAGCCTCTCCCGGCAGCACGTTGTTCAAGCACCCATCTGTGGACTCGTTCCTCCATCTCTGGCCATCTAGCTTTCAGCCCGCGATTCGCTTTCTTCGTTTTCTTCATGGCAGTGAGAGTAACCTCTGCTTTTCGCCAGTCCCTCACAAGTTTCTCACTCACTCCAAACTTTCTTTCTGTTGCTCGATTACCGTTTTCGGCTGCATATTTTACAAGTTGCAGTTTGTAATCTGCAGAATAGGATTTTCTTTTTGACTGCATTTTGTTTGTGTCATCAGCTGTCTTTTTCAGTGGTAGGCCTACTCGTTGTCACACGCCTAGAGCGCCCTCTCGGGGTTGTAGACGGTAATGTTTACTCCTTGGTTCATGTCAGTCAGAGATTACCGTATGTCAGTTCATGTCAGTCAGAGATTATGAATTATTGATATATAAGTCGCACCTGACTATAAGTCGCAGGACCAGCCAAAGTATGAAAAAAACCGCGACTTATAGTCCGGAAAATACGGTACATATGTATTCAGACCCTTTATGACACTTAAAACGAAAAAATGTCATCAACAAATCATTCAATAAGTTGAATTGAGTCCATCTTAATGCAAATTCTTTTAATTTAATCCATTTTAATTTGAGTCCATAACACAACAAAATGTGGAAAAAGTGAAGGGGTCTGAATACTTTCCGATTGCACTGTATATAAGGGATAAGACAACCTACCAAACCACATCACTCTCACCTAATCTCATCCGAGGCAGTGCTGTCATCTGAGCTTTCCCAGAATTCATCACCACTCCGTTGCAGGCCAGCATCCAGGAAGTCCCCTGTAGACTTGAGCAGCATTCCAGCAATGTCACTACAAGACACAACAGGGCAACATCTTTATCTTTGAGCACCAGAATCAACAAGAAAATGTCTGCAGAATACACATTAGAAAAACAACAATAGCTTCCAGGAAGGGATTTACAAGGACACTGACCAGAAGAGCTTCCCAGACTGGGCCTCTCCACCGCGGATGTAGGGGGTAATGACCTTGGTGAAGTTCCACTCTTCCTCCAGCAGGTTCTTCAGGCTGTGGGACGCCTGGGGCAGCTGCTGGAGCATCTGGATCCAGCTGTGCATGTAGTCAAAATACACCTGCAGAAAGAGACGGAACGGACCAGATAGAGCTATGTTTATCGCATACCCCAAATTCCAATGTCATTCCCCGTATCGATGCATTTGCTTTGCCACACGAGAACGTACACAAAGCTGATGTTTTCCCTCTCTACATATAAAAACTGTCATTCGATAATCAAATCCATTTCCTAAAATGTACGTTTTGCTGAAAGGTTCAATTATTTCTTCCTCCTGCCAATGGCTTTGCTTTGCGTGCATTTAAATAATAATAATAATAATAATAATAATAATAATAATAATAATAATGCATTTTATTTGTATTGCACTTTTCATTCAAAAGAATCTCAGAGTGCTACAGAGGTAAAAAAAAGAAAAGAAAAAGAGCCTAAACACATAACAAGTTCAAAACAAAAACAGCCTAAAAACATAATAAGTTAAAAACATAGTAAAAAAACCACAAAATAAATACAATGTTCCACTGTATGAGTGTTACAACTCTCTGATAACCACTTCATCCCATATCATGGCCACCATTGGCTGGTGTATACATAGTACACAACTCCCATCTATCCTGTCCTCACCCACCCTTTGGCATTTCATAGTAAAGCTCTATCCCTCTTTTTCCAGATCTCTTATCTCTGAGCTATTGGCCATACTGATCAGATTAGAGTGTCTATGCCTGCAGTGGAGCAACGCTTGTTTTTCTAAAGCAGCTGAGTGTTCACAGTAGACTTTGACCCAGAGTACCTTCTCAGAATTCAGGGACATGGTGTTTTATCAGCCTGTGAGACACGACTGTGAGGAAAGGAAGCCCTGAATTCCTTAAGACTAATCACTGAAGGCCTCATGCCAATTCCTGCCACACCCTCACCACACACTATTATTAATAAAACCTCAATTGGTTTATGACTGAGTTCAGCTCTGTTGTTAATGGTTAAAATGCTCCCACCCCTGAGATAAACATACACTGTTGTCAAGCTGATTTATACTGCCGTGCCTCAGTCCTGGGCTAGCATCCAGAGAGCCAAAGCCTTGTACACCAACTCCACACACTCTGTGACCCCTTGTTCCAGAATGTTGCCGCTGCAGTGGTGTGAATTGTGAGGGGTGGTGGTGAGCCCGTCTTACCACAAGCATCTTGTGGAGGTCCTCCTCAAACTCGTCAATGTTGGCGTTGGTCTGCAGGCCTTGGGGGTCGGTGACCACACCCCGCAGCATGAACTGGTAGTACTGCTTCATCAGGAGGCCACCCTTCAGAACCTCCTTACACTCACGCACCAACTACAGCACAGTGAGCACACACACACAGAAAACACATGTCACACAGGTTAGCATGTCCCTTAACTCACACAGAGCTCAGCATTCTAACCCCTAACCCTGAATGAGTAAAGACGTACAGGAGAAAGAAAGAGCATGCTGCATAAAGCAAGCATAAAACAGGCATTAGGCTAAACAGCCGAACTCCCTACATGACTCTCCTCCTCCAGGGGAACGTGACAGTGTCGGACCGTCGTGTACTGCAGCGGTCCTGACCTGTTTGATGCTGAGTAGCGAGGGTTCCCCGGCGGGCCTCTGCTCCAGGCGCAGTTTAAGGCACTCGTGGATGACGTTGAGCAGGACCCGACAGAGCACCAGGAAGGCGGCCCGGAAGGAGGGGAGGTCCATGTCCAACAGCTCCTCCCAGGGCACCTGGTCGGCCCCCAGCTCCGGACGGCACGAGGAACTGCAGGACAGGTTACGGGACAGCTCCGGGAGGTAGTCGCTGTACAGCATGGGGTCTGGGTAGTCTGCAAACTGCCCGGAAGACATTAACAAGGTGAGGATAAGCCTACAATAGTGTGATGCATGATGGGATATCTACTGACTGGTAAGACAAGAGGGAGCAGTTGACAGCTTGATATTGACAGACAATAATAATAATAATAATAATACATTAGACTTATATAGCGCTTTTCTAGACACTCAAAGACGCTTACAGACACAATACAGTATAGACCTGTTCCTCTCACAACGTATGCATTTTGTGCAGAGGGACAACATTGTTGAAGTTTCTCATAGGTTCAGAGACAGTTGACACGGTTGACATTCCTGAGTGAACACAGCATAACACAATTTGTTGCTGAAGTTCTTTGACACGTCCTGTACATTTGATCTTAGATAAATGACAGACTGACAGTTACAGTGTGGATGGGAGGCCAGCACACCCTCACAGGGCCCCCGCTTTGGTCACTCAGTCACCTGGGTTTGCATGGCTGGCTTTGAGAGTGTGAGTGTGTGTGTGTGAGTGTGAGTGTGAGTGTGAGTGTGAGTGTGAGTGTGAGTGTGAGTGTGTGTGTGTGTGTGTGTGTGTGTGTGTGTGTGTGTGTACGTGTGTGTGCGCAGTGTAGCACATGGTTAAAGCCATGAGGGCTCCGAAAAAAGATGATTATCTCCACAGGCTCCTACAGCAGCTCTGTTGGAAATCAATTCCAAAAACGAAGCTGTTATTATGTGTGAGTGAGGCTCAATTGTTATTCTTTAAAAAAAATAAAAATAATGCATGACTGGTATTTATTTTTCTTAGCAAAATGTGACTGAAGCAGTATTCTTATTTTTGACATTATAAAATATTACCTAAAATATATTACATTATAATATACATTATAATGTCATGTAAAAATATAAATCTGCAAAACAAGCTCCCGTTCGAACACAGTACCGTCTCAAAACCACCAACACCAGCCATCGTTTCAGAAGAACACCTTCTCCTCACCTCCAGTGTCGGGGTGTGGCTGAGCAGGGCCGCCCTGGACCTCTGGAGAGACCGATCCATCAGTTTGTGCAGTCTCAGGATCAGTTTGCGCAACCCCATTTGTTTCAAGGCCTTGTCCACAAACGGCCTGTATATGGACGTGGGGCAGTAGAGCCCCCCTCCCCCGGCCACCTCTATAGACCCTGACACGGCCGCCGGGAGAAACTCATCCTCCGACAGCAACCGGGCGAACTTTGGCGTCAGACAAGGGGAGAGTTCTCCCTCGCCCGCTCTCCCCTCCCCCCCCTCCTCCCCCAGGTCCCTATCCTCTCCGTCACTGTCGGCCGTGAAGGTGGCCGTAGAGTCGTTCTCCTCGTCTTCCTCGTCGTCCTCGTCCTCGTTGCCGCGGGAGCAGCGAGGCGAGGGGATCTCGAAGACGGGCCAGCCGATGCGGGAGAGGTCCCGCAGGCCCAGCACGGTGGCCATGACGCGCAGCTTCTGGTTGAGGTCCTGGGTGATGTTGAGCCACAGGCAGAGCGCCTGCACCCTGCCCTGGAAGTCGTGGGCCGCGTACTTCTCGTAGTCCTTCTGCAGCGTCTGTAGGGAGGGGTAGAGAGCCTCCACCGACTCCAGCAGCTCCATGACCCGTTTGACCTGCTCGAAGGCCAGCCGCTGGTGCTGGAGGTGCTCCCTGCAGCCCGCGCCAGACCCCAGGGGCGCCGCCGCGTCCACCTCCGATAAGGGGTAGGCGCTGAAGCCCCAAGGGTCGACCCCGGTGTGGTTAGTCTCTACAGCAGCTACGACAGGCTCCCTCTTTCCGCAGGTTGCGTCTGTGTCTAAGGCGATCTGATTGGCCCCCTGGCCCGGGGCGGGGTTGAGGCTGTGGTAGTTGACCTTGAAGTGCAGCACCTCGTTGATGATGTCCGGGATGGCCTGGCGGGCCGTGTACAGGAACAGGTCCTGGTCTTCGGTGGAGCGCCTCGCGTGCCACGCCTGCAGCTCCAGCCAGATGACCTCGTTGTTCTGGCCCATGAAGGTGTTCTCCAGGCCCCGCTGCTCCTTCTCCTTCTTCTTGGAAGACATGGAGGTGAGCTTGAGCAGCAGCCGCAGCGTCTCGAAGAACTTGAGGCGGTCGGCGGGGCAGTCCGTGCGGGAGGTCTGGCGGTGGGTGCGGGCCATGGGGTGGGGCATGGTGACGGGCAGTTTGCCGCTGCCGCAACCCAGGCTCAGGTAGGGCTTCCTGGGGTCCATGTTGAGGGAACCGAAGGGGCTGGACTTGGAGAGGGGATCCAGCATGAAGGAGCCTTCGAAGGTCTTCTTGTGGTCGCGCTCGGTGGAACGGAGGGCGGCCCGCTGCTTCTTGCCCTGCTTGTAGCTGTGCTCCTCTGGAGGCTCTGCAGGCCTGGGGCTCTCTCTCGCTTTCTCTCTCTGGGAAGACAGACTGGAGGGGAGGGGCTTGTCTGCAGACAGACAGAGAGAGAGAGAGACAGAGACAGAGACAGAGAGAGAGAGAGAGAGAGAGAGAGAGAGAGAGAGAGAGAGAGAGCATTAGTAAAGCATACTGCCAGTGACAATAAAAGCACCACTGTAAAGCTATTAAAGTATGCTTCCAATGAACCAAGGAAGTAACAAATCTGTGGGCAAACTGCCTGGGAGGTTTAGTTTCTAATGCTACTCACTCACAGACCATAGTCTAGCCAATTATGCTTCTGTACATCAAGTCTATTTCGGGACAGTAATGATTCTGATAGAGTAGAGTGGCAGTCATAAGGAATACAAGGAGAAATACATTTAACTATCATTACTACCATTTTCTGACGGTTCTGAATGGTACAAAAAAGGACATTAGATTTGATTGATATGGAATGTCATTACTGCACTTCGGCCTGTTCATCCATTATATAATAAAGCTTTGTCTTACACTCCCTCCCCTCCCTGCACAATAAAAATAAATAAACGAAAATCAATTTGAAAACTAAAGAAATATCTACAGAAATATCTACAGACCTTTGGTCCTCAGTAATAGCCACGTGCTGGAAAGATGTTTCAGTTAAAGACATACTTTTCATATGGGAGGTGCTGCTACAAAACACCCTGGAGTGTATTGGTTATTTCCCAGCGGTAACAGCATATCAGGTTACAGGTTCTCTTCTCCACTATAGTGTGCTAGCCTTTGTCCTCTGTATTGTGTTGAGTCCTGTGATCTCTTACCCTTGCTAGGGGAGCGTCCGGCAGACCTGCCCTGGCTGTTCCTCTGGTGTTTCCCAGACATGCGTTTCATCTGGCGGGGGGTGCAGGGGGGCGAAGTGCTGTACAGAGCTTCCTCTTCCTCGCTGGGCTCGTCCCACAATTTATCCACCTTGCAGTTCTGCTGGCACGCATCGTCAGGGGGTTTGGACTGGCTGGGGAAACAGAGCAGGTGCAGAGCTCAGACACATGAGGTAGGTTTGGTCTACATACATACATACATACATACATACATACATACATACATACATACATACATACATACATACAACATGCTGGAAAAACATTGATTGATTTATATGACCACATTCCCAATTATAGTACATGGAGAGACTTATATGCAACAGCACTGAGGAATTAATATAATAATAACAATAGTAATAATAATAATAATAATAATAATAATAATAATAACAATAAGAATAAGAATAGATAGAATTTAAAAGCCTTTCTCAGACTCAAGGACACTGTACAAAAAAAGAAAACAAAACCACAAAAAGATAAAATCATAGTCAAGATCAAAAACGGACTAGTGTTACTCAGGACCCAAGCCATGCTGTAGGAAGGCGAGCCTGAACAGATGGGTCTTGAGTCTGGGCTTGAATGTATTGAAAGTATCAGAGCCACGGATGGCTGGTGGAAGGGTGTTCCACAGCTTGGGTGCAGCAGCAGAAAAGGCTCAGTCGCCATGTATACTCCAGGATAGTGTACATACTATGCGTCGCCTAGTGCATGGTATCATGATGAGGAGGTCAGTGTCGGAGGATCCGAGACCACGTGCAGGGGTGGAGTAGGTCAGTTTGGTAGGCAGGAGCCAGGCCATGGAGTTCCTCAAAGGTGAGGAGGAGAACCTTGAAGGAGATTCTGTATTTTATGGGGAGTCAGTGAAGTTGTGGCAGGGTGGGGGTGATGTGCTGACAGGGTTTAGTGCAGATGAGTATCCTGGCAACTGAATTTGACATATTGTAGCCAATTCAGGGCCTTGCTGGAAACACCAAGAACAACTTAATGTTTCAGAACAGGTATCAGAGAGTGAAGGGCGGACACAAGAGATAGTTTTGATATGGAACAAGGCAGATTTGGTGACTGACTGTATGTGGGGTTCAAAGGAAAGGGTTGGGCCCAGCAAGACCCCCAGGTTCTTAACGTCCGAGGGGGGGGCAATTGGAGCAGCTGTCAATGGTGAGGACTGGGTTGTTGATCTTTTGAAGGAGGGTCTTGGGCGCCACAACCATGAGTTCCGTTTTATTGCTGTTGAGTTTGAGAAGATTGGTGGTCATCCATTCTTTGATTTCACAGAGGCAGGAGGTGAGGGGGCGGGGGGTGAGGGGGTGGCAGAGGGTTTAGTGTGAAGATAGAGCTGGGTGTCATCAGTGTGTGTGGAAATTGAGGCTGTGTTTCCAAATGATCTGGCCAAGTGGGAGGAGGTATATGGTGAACAGTAGCGGGCCGAGAACGGAGAATGATTTGAACAATGCCTGGGGTGTTTTGGTGATGCCGAGGGTCGTCTCAAGTCGGTCAAAGAGGATGTTGTCTTAGATGGTGTCAAAAGTTGTGGAAAGGAGAATGAACATATTGATATTGCTATCAGCAGCAGCCAAGAGGAGATCAATGACCACCTTGACCAGAGCTATTTCATTGTTGTGCTTGGCCGTGAATCTGGATTGTAGTGGCTCAAAACAGTTGGTGGTGTGACATAAGGCTATGCAGTTGAGAGGCAACTGCACGTTCTAGAATCTTGCTGAGAAAGGGGAGGTTGGAGATGGGTCGGAAATTACTGAGGTTGTCTGGGTGCAGGCCCTGCTTCTTTAAGACGGTGTGACGGCACCTATTTTCAGCTCAATGGGGGGGGGGGAGCCAGTTGAGATAGATGAGTTGATGATGTTGACCATGAGGGGACACAGGACAGGCAGGCTAGCCTTGCCCAGAGAAGTGGGTATCGACCAGCTTCACGACGGAGTCCATGTCCACTGGGGAGAAGGCAGAGAGGGAGCACATGTACAAAAGCGTAGGCTAGACATAATGAAATGTATTATCAGCAAAAATGTTATGGCTCTTACACATCACTATGTGTACTAGTCTAGTCTTACCTCGATAAAGTATGTTTTTGATCATTGTTAAGAAGAACACAAGATAATATCTATGCGCAAGGTCAGACACTCTGCAGGGGTGGATGCTGGGCAGACTGGTGCAGTGCTGGGTTTGCTGAAGAGGTGCAGCCCAGCCAGACTAAACGTCTGCAGTAGGTACCAGCAGACATGAGTGGTCTGTACTCTGGAGCCTCACTGACGGCTCGCTCTGACAGTAGCAGTGTTGTGTATCACCACAGCAGGCTAGGAGACAAGAGAACAGGCTGCGGCTCTTCATACTGCCAGCCTGTCTTTCACTAGGTAAACATGACTGCTCAGCCAGCACAGAGGAAATAACACCCTTCATTAGGTCCGTCTGCGAGGTGGTCTCCCATATGGCAAGGTCAAAGGTCAGATGAGGCCATGGCTCTCTTGCCCTCTGCATAGTAATAATCCTGAGAACTGCAATTCTGTAGCCAAATGCCAAGACCGTAAGAAGCAAGCCTCTGCATATGTCCATTAAATGTTTGTTGATGTCCATCATTGAGACTTGATGACATTGATATTAGAAGTGGGCTAGAAATGGGTAAAAAAAAAATGCTGAGGTCTTAGTTTTTTGGTATTCCATTTGCCCTTTTGCGACATGAAATTACAACATTTTCAGCTTCAGGACCCCCAAAAAAGCATGCAGGGCATCAATCCAAGATGACCGCCGTTTTCCCTGAATGTGGATGCGTTGCTCTGATGAATACAGCCATAGTAACACAAGTATTATGGTACAGTATAATATGAATGCATATTAAGTAGGCCTATAAATGAATATGGCTAATATGCCTTTCAATGACTAGAGTCATGGTTGGCCAAAATGCCTTCATTAGAGCAGAGGGAACATAAATCAACACTTCACTTTGGCTGTAAGAAAAAAACAAACCAAAGAATGCAGGGGGCACGCCTTTCCAGATTACACTGGGAGAGCTTGTTCCTTTAAGCTTTTCCGAGTTTTTTTTTAAAGGACTAGAGAAGAGGGCAGGAGGGGGCTGACCCTGCTAACAAAAACAATATGGAAGAGAAGCAGGGGGGGGTCAACATGCATCTCTCCATCAATCAATTGATTTAGAGACATTCCCCCACACGTGTCTCTCTGTATGTGCATGCGTGTACGTGTGTGTGTGTGTGTGTGTGTGTGTGTGTGTGTGTGTGTGTGTGTGTGTGTGTGTGTGTGTGTGTGTGTGTGGATGACTGAGTGGCGGTTAATGGGGGTGACGGGGCATTGTTGGATCACTTTCACAGGAAAACTAATCCGAGAATCAGTCCGCAAAGCTTTTCAATGAAAAAGCCACATGGAGATAGTTCAGACCCCTACTGCCCATCTGGCTTGCTCCACCCTGAGGCAACCCCCCTTACACACACACACACACACACACACACACACACACACACACGTTGTGCACGCACACACACTCACACAGTCCCCAGAGAGCAGCGGTGGAACTTCAGACAAGAGAAGACACCTGCTGCAAAGCCGTTGGGCTTCCAAACATGCCAGTAGAGTCCAGATGCAGCTCTTGCACCAGGCATATGGGAAGAATAAGAGGGGTGGGAGATCTGTCTGTCTGTACATTGCACATTCTTGGAATGACAGAACAACTTCAACACAGTACACTAGTTGTCTTTTCAACAAGGCTTAAACTATAATAGATAGACATCAGCCTAGTAAGCTTGTGTGGGGACCAACAACATGGCATTTACAAGCTTCCAATTACAATAAATGAATGTGCTTTTTCCGTTACAGAACACTGACAGAGAAAAAGCTTCATCCAATAGCAACAGTGCAATACACCAGTGTTTTTTACACAACAGATTGTTGGAGAGTTAATCTGCAAACATGCAAATTCTTCTACCTTCATAATATGTAGTGCTTGTGGGTGTGTATTCTATTTGTGCATTGAAGGGTGTGTATGTATTCTCTGCATATGTGCAACTGCAAACAATGTGTGTGTGTGTGTGTTTATATATGTGTGTCTGTGTGCCAGCTTTAAAGAGGTGCAGCGCCGGGCAGAGTGAAATGACTAAATCCCTCAGGAATGACAGAGGAACCTGGGACGTCATCCCGGCTCGCTGTTTGTTTGGTTGCCATGAGACGCTCCGACTGAGGGGCTGTGAGGCACTCCAACTGTAAAGGAAGCATGAATTCCACTTCCGAGTTGTAATCCCAGCGAACCGCTACCCTTCCCCTATTGTGAACCGTTGCTGTGCTCCGGGCCACGCCGGGCTGACACCAGTGAATTACCGCTGCAGATGGTGTCTGGGTCTGTCTCAATGGCTCATCTGATCGCTCATTGGGGTTAGAATAAAGACCATTGGAATGTTATAGCCCCTGGGGCAGGAACACAGAGTGCATAATAAACAGTGCAGGAGCGAAAAGTCTTTTCTGTGCAGGACTAACGCAGGGTTGCTGGAGTGAGGGCGGTCCTGACCTTTGACCCGTCCACCACCAGGACCATTGTACCAGGCGGCAGCTCGCTATTGTGTGGGGGCGACACGTGGCCTGTGAGGCCCAGAGCTGAATAGTTGGTCACAGCTGGGCAGTGAGCACACTTGCTCACAATGCCCACACCAAATGGAATTGTTCAGTGAGGGGAGAGGAGGGAAAAGTTGGCTGGGTTTTTGCTCTTGACTAAATGAGTCATTCTGGTGCAATTGATGAGGATGGTATTTTTAGGGGGTGAATATTTCTGAGGCACTGTGATTGCAGTTATTACACGAATTATTTATCAATGGTTGAGTCAACAAAAGCTGTTAGAGGTGTCGCAATTAAAACAACAACAAATCTCATGTGTAAGAGACAACACTTTGTCTCAAAAACAAATAGCAGAAGTAAAAAAAAATAATAATAACGGATGGCTTTATGTATGCATCTGTGCCACTAAATGGTAAATAGTAAATGGACTGCACTTATACAGCGCTTTATTCCAAAGCGCTTTACAATGACCTCTCATTCACCCATTCACACACACATTCACACACCAATGGCGGCAAGCTACCATGCAAGGTGCCGGCCCGCTCATTGGGAGCAATTTGGGGTTCAGTGTCTTGCCCAAGGACACCTCGACATGTGGCCAGCCGGGGTTCGAACCGCCGATCTGCCGACTTTGCGATCATTAGACGCCGGCTCTACCTCCTGAGCCACAGCCACCCCCTGCCACTAGTAGGGGTGTAACGATACATCGATTCACATCGATGCATCGATTCATTGACTAACGATCTGATTACATCGATGCAATGTAAAAATATCGATCTATATCGTCATCTTAAAGATACACCTTTATTTTGAAATGGCACATTCTGCGTGACTGTCACCATTTCCGTGCAGCGCGCGACTAGCAGCGGCAAATTACAAAGTCAAAGAGCGCTGCACACTGTGTGTTCTGCATTTTGTGACTGCGGCGGAGAACAGCGAAGCGGTTTTAGCTGCGACTGCCAAGCCCGCCCACGGCCGACTGTGATTGGTCAATGCTCTAGTCTAGCCGACTGTGATTGGTCAATGCTCTGGTCTGTAACAAAGCATCTGTCTTATGAATGGGCAAAGGCTGCAGGTTGGACCTTACTTACTTTACTCCGGTTTGCTTGTCCAATTTCATTGGATAAACCTGAACAAAATTCCTATTGATAAAATCTACAGGTAAATCATTACTCCCGTAATCAGTGATCTAACATGACTGTCCAAGCATAGCCTTACCTTTCACCAATCAACACATCATATCAGATCAGTGCTTCCTAGAGGAAGTGTGATGGATGGCCCTATATTAAAAATTATCCTGACCTGCGTTCAGAGCGTAGTGTTTGTCCTGAACATGTTGATCAGTTAGTTTTTTTGAAGAAAAACCTCCCAAAGAAGAACACTGGAGGATATACTTATTATATAACACTGGAGGATATACTTAACTTATTTTGGTTAAGAAGAATGTATATAAGATGTACTGCACTGTACTGCATTTGCACTTATTATTTATTATTATTTTATTATTATTTATTATTATTATTGCACAAATATACTGTAGGTTTGTGAGACTAGTGAATGGGTCTATTTTTCTTTTTGTAACAGAAGAATACTGTATAATACAATATGATTTAAATGCTGGATACCTGGAAGAGCTCACAAATAAAATGGTCAAATAATATTCTAGTTGTTTTTGTGAGTGGATAATTGTGTTAGATTGGCATATGATATCGCGTCATATCGATCATATCGTCATATCGATCTTGAATCGAATCGAATCGAAATCGTATCGTGACTGACATTGTGATATCGTCAAACATTGTATCGTCATACAAACAAATCGATATAATATCGTAATGAAGCTGGTGATTTACACCAGTCAGGCATTGTATATGTGCCACCCGTCTCAGGCACTCAAGCAGAGCATGGAGACAGCCAGCAGGTAGCCTACCTGCCACTGACATTAGGACGAACCTGACGACACCCTGTTCAGGACACCACCCACCCACATGGCAAGATTGATGTTATGTAGGCTACATAAAAACGTGATACAATCATATGGCTTCTTCCATAGGCCCAATTTCATGTTACCCAGGCCGAGAATAATTACACCTTCATGCACGTACTGCGCCAGTGTACTGATATTCTTAACCTCGAAACTTCACAGCCTCCCTCATTTTTGTCTGCAACAGCCAGTGAAAGCACCAAAAAAACTCAATCTGCTTTTATTGCATTATGAGTTGCATCCTTGCCAGAGGAAAATGTATAAAAGACATGATTGTCATCTACCAACTACATTCATACCATAGCAATTAGGCCTACAGCTGCTTCTACAAATATGCGCTACTTATTTTCTTCAGGTTTCCTGACAGGGGGAAAGCAACCTATTATGCAGCACTAAAGGCCGATTTAGACTTCTGCGTAAAATCAACGCCGTAGCCTTGCGTAGTCCCGCGTGGGCCTGCCTTGCTTACGGCGTAGGTTGACGTGCACATCTCCAAAAATGTAAGAACGCGTCAGTTTCTACGCAACCGTAAGCTCTGTGATTGGTCCGCTTGGTAGCACATGATTCCGACTCTCTCGTAGACCAAAATGCGGAAGCCATGACAGAAATGTCATTTACCTTTTCTGTAATTACTCATTAATAAAGATTTGAAAAATTATGATAACCATCGTATTATCTTAGTTTAATGTCATTTCAATGCATCATAGAACTTTTATTTACAACAAGCATAACAACAAAAAGATCGCTATTATGCCGCTTTGAGCTTTGAGCTCCGTTGAGTTCTAACCGGAAGAGGCACAGCACAGGGGCATAGAAAACACACTGCCGGGCTACGCAGAAGTGTAAAGTGCGAGACCTACGTAAGAGGCTACGTAAGCTACACACGTAAATTCGACGCAGAACTTTAAATCGGCCTTAACTGACAACCTTAATGTTAACAGAACACACACACAATGATGAATGCACAAAATGATATTCCAATCCATCTAAAACAATCAGGATAATACAGCTATGCTCTCATCAGAATGTATAGGCCTACGCCTATCCAACATTATTTTATCCATGCCTGCGACTTATCCAAAAAATGGCACCCTGAGACCGGAGTGGATCCCTGTGGACCTCAACCATGTTCTCCATGAAAGGCTCTACAACCTGCATCCTTCTACCACTCAGCAAACAGAAAGGATACTTGCAGACAGTACAACAAGCTTCCTTAGTGCAATACTCAGCTTATCAAAACCTAGGCCTACCAACTGCAGGCTGAAGATATTACGTTAATAAAACATATTTCTAGCGTGTTGATCTGCACTTGACCATTAGGTAAACAGATTATGTAGGCTAATGAAGGCAAGTGTGACTGTATATGGCAACTTCCGCCCCCTGACTATATACACAGTGCACACTGCACAGTGTTTATTTTTTTGCGATGCAAAGGCAGGCCAAGCTGGTTATAGGACAGCCAGGGAGAGGGAAAATAGACAGCAAGGGGAGTTCTGTTCTGTGTTCCACAGACTTTGTTGGCATATAAAGGCATTAATGAGCTCAAGCCATGGATGCCTCCGGGCCGTGAGGCGGCTATCCTCTCTATGCGCACCACATCCTGAAATCCCAGGAATGCTTGTGGGAGAACGCCACAGGGCCAACCAGTCTTAGAGTGAGCAAGAGAGCAAGTCACAACTGACAAAAGATCTCTGTCCTCGCAATGGCAGCAATGAATACTGAATGCATTTCTAACCATGCAACAATCTTGTACAGGGGTGACCTTAACTCTAGCAGTGTTGCACAATCATGTGCGTTGTTGTTTGTTTCCTCTCCGCACATGGACTTAGAAGAATCTGGGGGGGGTGGAGGGGTGCCTTGGGGTGGAACACTGGTTTGATATTACATCACCAGTCAAATATTCAACCCCAATCATAGGCATTGAAGTTTTCCGGTAAATAATTGGTTGTTAACCGGGCAGGTCCTGGATTGAAGGGCCCTCCCGTGTGTGCCTAAGGGCATGCTTATGAGTTAGGACAAAAATACAATAATCCTGCACAAACGATTCCAGGGGACAGAGGAACTGCAGTTCTCCACCCTTTTTTCTGCTCGACCCCAGAAGCAATGATTTCAGCAGCTGACACAGCAGCAGTACAGTCACTAGATATAGCCTATAAGTGTGTGCGCTTGCAAGGGATACGGTTCTTCTGAAAATGAATAAAGTATAGGCTACTACCAAAGAAGGATCATTAGAAAGCCTTCCAAAAAGCATCATTTAGCCATCTGAATATCCATTTCAATTCAGTCCCCATAGAGGCACATCTTCATTGTTAAAAGAAACAGAGGGAGGGAGGGAGAAAGAGAGAGAAAAAGTAGAGACATAACATTGGATTCCAAAGAATCCGTCGCCATGTGTCATGGGCGAAGAGACGTCACATATGTACGCCTAAAACCAAAACAATATTGCATTCCAAGGGGATTTGATATAGTAGTGGAAATCAGCAATCTAAACAAACACACAATGCAGTCTGACAACTTACAAAAGGAGAACGATGATTGTTTAACATGAAAATCTCAGTCTGCAACATGTTTTACTGTCTGAGAGATTAAAGTGGACCATAGATAGACAATCATTTTATGAGCTGGACACAAACACACATCAGATCATTTCAAGAAATGCATTGCATACTGCCAAACAAATGACAACTGAAAAGCTGCACAGAAAACACTTCAACAATCTAATGATCGAACAAAGAACCCATCATTGGATGTCCTGCAATACCAGTCCCATGCATGTGTCAACTTAAGCCGGGTATTTGTCCCAGATGCTTGCATGCAGTGTTTACAAAATTGATCACAACAACAGCATGCACGAAATACGTGACCTACAGATTATGTGCCGTGACAAAGCCTTACAACTACTGCAAGCATACAATACATTATATTTTTCGCACAACAAGTGTTGCAACCATAGAAAAGTGCTTGTGACACTTTTGGCGCCGCATACACGCTTTTCTAATAGTTCTATTTCTAGGAAAGCTAAAATCAGACATTGCATGGTCAATACTCGGTCACGTTAGTTAGTGACCTCAATCATAACACCAGGCCATACAAAAGCATCGTATTCTTGAACCGTGTGGTCTTATATTAAAACAAAAAGTTAGTGTTTGTAATAACTCGATCAAAGTCAGGCAACAACATGATATTGACTAACCACACCAGCCATGAGACGTTCTAGTTCTAGCTAGCTAACTCAGTTCCTGCAATGACTGCAGCATTGCATGTTGCAAATGCAATCACATCAGGACAGAGAAGTGCATGCATACATCTTGCAACTGGCTGCAACACAATCCGCCGATAACTGTGTTAGCTGTGAAAACCTGCGAACAATCAACTCAACGATACCCCTTACTGCTAGCTATTAACACAGCTATAATGTTGATGTTTGGGTATAAAGCCAGGTTAAAATAATGACCTACTTCAGACGGTAAGCATTTCCTCCAACTCTATACGACTTAACAACGAGCAGAGAGGCTACGCAAACATAATATCTCACGGGACAGATTATCTCCTAAAAGTTTGCAACTCCGCTGCAAAATTCTGCACGCGGACCACTTTGTGACAGGAAGATTCTATGGTGATGCGCGAGCGCGCCACTCGGCCCCGCTGGCATTGTTATATTCGGGCTCACAATGTGGCAAGAGCGAATTCCCGGCGATTCACGAGCCCCGTCGAACTGAGAACTGTGCATTCGCCTACCTGCCAGGTTCGTTGAGATCCGGAGGCTCCATAAGCAGGACTAGAGTTCCTCGTTTTTTTCAGAGGTGCATGGACCCAACCATTACCAGGCGAAATGTATTGCTGTTTGCACGTGTTCTATTTGCAAGAGCTGGCCAAATTAGGCGTCTCGAATGAACACTTTTCTATCCGCCTGCAGAGTTGATGCCCGCCCGTGTGCGCGCTGTCGCCATCTTTCCACTATTCATTGAGGAGTGTCAGAGAACATCGCTACGGCAACCCGCACGGTACATCTGGAGTGAGTTTCCCAAACGCATCATTGCATTGCATACTTACAAAACTCAAGTGATCATAGCCTAATTTAATTATCACCTTTTCTTTTTATCTTCCTTTCCTGTTTAGCGAGTTCTGCAATTGTCTGGGAACAACCATACTTCTTTTTTTTGTAATCAGTATTTTATTGAATTTTTCAATTAACACATTTCTTGACTTATACAACTTTTGTATAAAATGGTAACAATATCACCGAATAAGTCTTGCTGTCATCAAACAGAAATAATACAGAAAAAAGAACAAACTATAAAATTAAAATAAAAATAAATAAAAAAGCACCCATAGATTACATTCATCACTCATCCAATTTGTCAACTTAGGTCTTACAACCGACTAGCAATATATCTCAAGTAGCCTCCCCATTTTGCTCTGTATTGTTCAGTTCTGTCCATAGCAGTGGTGTGCCGTCAGGGCCAGCAAGGCCTTCTCTGCTGGCCTAAACATCATCAGAATATACAT